>NC_137011.1:24830250-25140250 GCF_032717465.1 Coenobita brevimanus | reverse complement strand
AGGGAGGAAGGAAAAACAAAAAATGACGTAGGATCAGAAGAGGAGGAGAACACATTTTTTTTTTTTACGAAGTAATAGGATTGCAGGTACGATAGTGGTGCACAAACAGGAGGGAATAAAAAGGAGGAAGGTAGTAGAACCATGTCATTGCAAGTATATAAACAAGATGATAAAGTTGATGTACTCAAATGTAGATGGAATGCTATCTAAATTACTAGAGATTAATGATTATGTCAGAGAAAATGAACCACATATAATATGCCTAACTGAAACAAAATTAACACCAAGGATATCCAATGACATACTAAACTTAGAGGAATACAAGATATGGAGAAGAGATAGAAACTTAAAAAAAGGAGGAGGAATTATAATATTAACTAAGAAAAATCTAAAAGTCAGTGAAATAAAACTAGATATACCCTCACAAGTAGAACTGATTGCAGTAGAGATCAACACATCTGAAGAGAAAGTAATTGTAGCCAATTTGTACATGCCACCCAGATCAAACACATGGGAAAGAGACGAATATGAGGACCTGGCAGAGAGTACAATTCAGAGTTTAAGATCATTATTACATAAAATGGAAGAGAAATCGGAAAGAATTATACTAACTGGGGATTTTAATACAAATAAAAATTGGAATACTCTGCATATAATTAGCCAAAAAAGCTGCTGGGACCAAAAGCCCCTGGATCTCGTGCAAGAGTTTTTCCTAACGCAACATGTGAGGGAAACCACCAGAAAAAGAGAACTCGATGTACCTTCAATGCTAGATCTCATATTTACTAGGCAAGAAAATGATATCGACAGTTTAATATATCACCCTCCACTCGGCAAAAGCGATCATGCAGTACTAAATTACAACTTCAGGATAGCATATGACATAGTAACAGCAATAAAAGTTACAAAAAGAGACTAAACTATAAAAAGGGAAATTATCGAGACCTAAAGAAGTATTTCTTAGAAGTTGATTGGGAAAATGAGCTTAGAGGACAAGGTTTAAATGCTGTATATAAAAAATTCTGTGAATTTTATGAAATAGGAGTCCAGAATTACATCCCACAGCACAAAGAAGCAGATAAGAAAATACAGAAATGGTTCAATACAGAATGTAAAAAAATAAAAAGAAAGAAGAGATTTGTTGTGGAATAGATATAGAAGACACAATAGTGAAAGGGCATAAAATAATTACAAACAGACAAGAAACGATTATATAAGAATAAGGAGGGAAGCCCAATAACAGTTTGAGGAGGATATAATAAATAAAAGTAGTGATCAACCAAAGCTATTTTACAGATACATCAGAAGCAAAACCAAAGTAAAAGATATAATACAATTCATTACGGACGAGGGAATTACCTATACACAAGAGAAAGATATTTGTGAAGCGCTAAATAAGAATTTCCAATTAGTTTTTACAGAAGAAAAAAATTTTGAGAGGGACTATGTGGAGCATCCATGTCCACACATACTACCAGATATACAAATATCAGAAAAAGTAATACTGGAAGAGTTAAGTAAATTAGACAGAGGAGAAGCAAGTGACGCTGATGAAATTTCATGTTGGGTACTACGAGAATGTGCAAAGGAGTTTAGTAAACCATTATTTTTTTTAATTTTCAAGAAATCCTTGAGTCAAGGTAAACTACCTGATATTTGGAAGAAAGCAAATATTGTCCCCTTATTCAAGAAAGGGAATAGACAAAATCCACTCAACTACCGACCAGTATCACTGACCAGTGTTGTAAGCAAGGTATTAGAAAAGCTTATAAAAAAAGCTTGGGTAAATCATCTAGAAGAACACAGTATGATAACAGAAAGACAGTTTGGTTTCAGAAAAGAAAAATCATGTGTTACTAATCTGTTGAGCTACTATGACAGAATAACAGACGCAGTACAGGAAAGAGAAGGATGGGTGGACAGTATCTATTTAGATTTCAAGAAAGCATTTGACACAGTACCACACCAAAGACTTTTATGGAAACTGTAACATTAAGGAGGAATTCGAGGCAAACTGTTTTGTTGGATGCAAGATTTTCTCATAAAAAGAGAAATGAGAACAGTACTAAGGGGAAACTACTCATCATGGAAAGAAGTGACTAGTGGAGTACCACAGGGTTCAGTGCTGGCACCAATCATGTTTTTAGTGTATATAAATGATATAAACAGTAACACTGGAAATGAAAGCTATCTAAATATGTTTGCAGATGATGCAAAAATACAAAGGAGAATTACTAACACAGACTCTTGTAAAGAGCTACAAGAAGAATTAAATAAACTTCATGAATGGAGTAATACATGGCAAATGGAATTCAATGTGGACAAGTGTCATGGAATCAAGTTTGGTAAAAGTGGAAAAAGACCTGATTGGGATTATACATTAGGAAATAAAACCCTACACACATTAGAAAGAGAGAAGGACCTAGGTGTGATTATCAATAACAGACTATCTCCGGCAGACCACGTCAGCGAGAAGGTACGGAACATGTATACACTGCTTGCAAATATGAGAATAGCATTCACATACATAAATGAAGACATGGTAAGAAGCATAATAACATCATTCATCAGACCAACCCTGGAGTATGCATCAGTACTCTGGAGTCCTCATCTCAAAAAACACATAAACAAGATTGAAAAAGTTCAAAGGGGCGCTACAAGATGGATACCAAGCTTAACCCGTCACCTCCCGAGGTTTTCCATACCTCCGACATCCCCCAGTCCCGAGCTATTTTGGAAAAAAAAAATTTTTGGCTAAAACTTCCGCTTTGGTTGAGAAACGAAGGAAAATCACCAAGAAAGGGCTTACCGTGGTCTATAAGTGGTCGGAACAGGTGAGGTCCCCCGCGCCAGGTATCGTATTCTGTCATTAACGTGTTAGACACTCACGTTTTCTATGGTAGGGAATACTGGGAGAAACAACACACAACACCTCTATATTTATTGAATTTGAACTAATAAACAATAACAGTAGCAATATAATGGATTTCAGACACATATATATGAATAATAAGCATTGCACCATTGCGCGAGCATAGCAAGTTAGGTCCGAGTCGTAACATGCTATATGCTAAGTTTCTTGTATCAGTCAACATATCATTTTTTCTAATTGTATACTTCTGTTTCAATGAGTTTTTACCAATTTTTATTGTTTGTAAATGTTTTCAGATGTTTTCATTCATTATGATGACATCCAGCATAAGATTAGCGCACATCGCCTTACTAAGCGCACTCGCTGTGACTCGTATTTCAACATACCCAATTGTTTTATCACTTTTCTATTATTTTTCCCTTTACATAGAACCTTTCCTCCACCACTGTAAATGTTTTCAATTATTTACATTCATTACAAGGGCATTTAGCTATATGCTAGTGCATATTCACTTAGCAAGCACAATCTCAAACACTCGTGTTTCATCTACTTTATTTATTCACTCCAATTATACTTTCCCACTTACATTATACACGTATACACCCTTTACTGCACTGTACATACTTACTGGCATTATTTATTCAAGTGAGAGTCAGAATATTGCATGAAAATACCCTCGCAATGAATGTTTCGATCAACATAATACTCAAACACTTATATACTAATTCTTCACATATATTACACACTTTCCCACTTGTTGACTTCTATTTTCATTATTACAGGCCTTATTCATTCAACTGAGCATCAGGATATCGCATCTCTATACACACGCTATGAATATTTTGACTTAGAATATATTTCAGCACTTACAATAATTTGAACTTATATTATACCCGTTAGCATTTCCAATGATAATAATTACATATTTACGGGTCTTATTTATTGCACTGAACGACAGAATATCGCATCATAAAACCCTCGTTATGTATGTTTCCACTTACAGCATATTTATACACTTACATACAATTTTTGCACTTATGTTATTCCCGTATGCACTTTATACTAATATATTCAGATCAACAGTACTGATAATTTCACTGAGCGTCTGTTTGTCGCATTTACTTCATAGTTTCATCGTCCTATCGCATTCACACCATATCAGAATTGCATCAACATGTGATATTTGCTGAAACATGGGTGAATACAGAGACCCACGTCACTCTCGACGCACTCATAGCGGGTGTCTTTCCTCTGTCTGCTGAGTCTCACCCGGGAATTGATACACACGTGACACCTGCGCTGGGGCCTTGGTCTGTTTGGCTGGGGAGGGATAGGAGTGGGGAAATGGCGGCCGGATCTTCTCAGGGGAGTTTGGGCAATAAGGGCAGTGCGTGTGCGATGTTGGGGCCTTTCAACAGCATAACATGCAAACATCTCCCTTGTGAGCTCCCTCACAAACCCTTCAAAGGTTTCCTGAACTCCTGTTGTCATGGCGTGAAGGTGGTGGCAATTCAGAGCAGTGATGTCTAGCAAGTGAAAGAATAGTTTCTTATACCACTTCATCGTGGTCCTGGCACACTCTGCCGTGGATATCATGGAGTCTGACTGGTCCACCAGGCGCATGTTTATGTTATAGTCCATGACACACTCAGGTTTCCAAATGTGACGCCTGTTCTCGCTCCGGTAATCAACGGAATCAGTATGGTGCATCAAGGGGCGGTGAACCGTTGACAAGAGGCTTACCTCTCTATTATGGTTCCACACAATTGCAAGTATGTTGTTGGCTTTGAAGAAGACAACCTCATTCCTGGCAAGTTTCCGCCCTACCTTGGCCATGTGACGCCGGTTCACCTTCACGGTTCCACAGACTCCCGTTTCATGCATGTGAAGATAACAAGCGAGAAGAGGGCTAGTGTACCAGTTGTCCAGGTAGAGGACGTGACCACGATGAAGGTAGTCTTCTATCATTGTCTTTACCACTGCTCCCGACAGTCCAATACTCCGATCTTCTATTATGTATGTCTGTGCACCGGTGTACAAGACTATGTCTTGCACGTATCCAGTCCTACAGTCACACATAACAAAGATCTTGAACCCAAAACGGTGTCTTTTGCTGGCTATATACTGCCTAAATGAAATATTACCTCTCTACAACACGAGACTCTCGTCTATGACGAGGTCTCTATAGGGATAAAATGACGAACGAAAGGTTTGCCTCAGGTGATCAAAGACCAACCTAATTCGCCTCATCTTATCTGTGTTGTTCGCATTTGCAAGATTATGAGCATCACAGAAATGGAGGCGACTTAGAATTTGTTGAAACCGATTACGGCACTAAAAAACAGGTGGAAAAAATCCAACCTGGTGGAATTACGGTGAATTCCGGGAGCAATGCAGCCAGAGCGCCCCTGTTCAGTGAAGGGGTGAATGAGGAGAGAAAAATCACTCCCATCCTCCCACTTCCATCCAACAAATCCCTCATCCCCATCATCCCCATCACTGCCTTCGTCTGGGTGGGGAGGAGATCCTGGTGGAGGAGGTTGGGGAGAAGGAGTGCAGAGGGCTTCCCCACTGTCACTCCTCTTCCCTCTGCCTTTACCCTTTCCCTTTCCCTTACCCTTACGGCCTTGAGGAATATTAGGGGGCTGTGGGGATGAAGTAGGGAAATACTGGGAAGCATAAGATGTGCTGGGGAGTGGTTCCTCCCCACCTTCCCCCTCCATGACAACACCACGTGATTTTTCACGCACCCTAGCTCGACCACGTGTTAGGGGATATTGGGGAGCATAAAACGTGCTTGGGAGTGGTTCCTCCCCACCTTCCCCCTCCATCACAACCCCACGTGATACAGAACGCACCCGCACTCGCCCATGTGATACACCCCACCACCTCACACTACCTAGGGAGAGCAATGACTCACCCACGTCACTCTCACTTTCCATACTCCTCCCTGCACTTTCCCTTTCACTCCCCACTCCCTCCACGGCACTTCCTAACTCCCCATACAAAATACTAGGCCCATACCTGCTCGTCCGACGTGGTGTGCACTCTGGGCCACGATGAGTTATTACCTCACGTCCATACCATGTGGCAGCACGTCCCACGACTCCGTCCTCGTCCTCGTCCTCTGGCTGCACATAATCTTTATCAAGAACCTCGTCGTCCGGTGGGGAATCACTGTCGCCTGTAAAGGCGTCCAGGGCGGCTTGAATCTCGACCTCTGAGAGACCTATCGTAGCCATGTCTGAGCAGGACCGTTGCTACCAGGTGAGTGGACGAGCGGCAGGTTAGTGCGGGTCACGCGGGGTCACCGAGTGTCCCTGCCTGGTGGTTGGTAGAGGAAGGTCATGCGAGGATACGTACCGCAAATCAAGTGCGAAATTTGAAAATTGTCGAATTTATGCACTTTGCAATTGCACGACGTACCGGTGCGTCGCCGGGACTGGCAAATGCAAATCGTTGCAACGTACCCATACGTCGATGGGACGGGGCGGGTTAAGGGATCTAAGCTACGAAGAAAGACTAAATAAAATGAATCTACCAACACTATAGGAGAGAAGGAAAAGAAGTGCTATATAAATGCATATCAGGGAAGGAGAAAATAGACATAAATGATTACTTAACATATGAGGAAGCATCAGCAAGAGGACACTGCAAAAAACTGCATAAGAAGAGAGGTGATAAAGACGTAAGGAAATTCAGTTTCCCCAACAGAGCAATTGATCAATGGAATGCACTACCGAATGAAACAGTGTGTGCCAAAACAATTCACAAATTTAAGGATATGTACGATAAATATGGTCTAAGACACGGTACAGTACGAGCTTGACTTATTCCTGTAAAGATACAATTAGGTAAGAACAATTAGGTAAGAACACACACACACACACACACACACACACACACACACACATCCATGAACATAAACCTACACACTTTAAACCACATGTACATATATATATATATATATATATATATATAATTTTTGTTTTATTATGTTTTGTATTTTTTTTAATGATTTTTTATATATTTATATTTTTTTACCTTTCTTTATAAACAAACATGCTTAATCTAAAGAACCTGATACCAATCACCAAACTCATAAATTACTAACCTATACTAAATCCTAAAGAGACAAATATCTAGACTGACACTAATGGTAAAAATACCTCGACCAAACTAGCTGTGTTAAGTCGACTCCATACAGCCTTTATCCCTGCACAGTTGTTGACTTTATACACGAGTTTCATTCTCCCCTGTGTAGAGTAAAATTCTCATGTGTGGGGAGGCTCCCCACATACAGCTCTTCTCAATAGGGTGGAGTCAAAGGCCTTTTGTCTCATTAACTCTTCTTATCTTACTGGCTTCCGTCAACCTCTGTCTATTCGTCGCACTGTTGCATCTTTATCTTTTTTCTGTCGCACCTTCAATGGTCACTGCTCCTCTGAACTGTCTGCTTGCATCCCTCCACCTCTAAGACGGCATGTAGCACCTGTCTAGCAACAAACTCTCTGACCTGTTCCGTTCATCTCCGTAATGCAAAAGACCGATACTCCCAGTCCTTCATTTATGCAACAGGTCAACTCTGGAATTTTCTCCCTTTGTCTGTATTTCCTATTTCCTATGATCTCCAGTCTTTCAAAGGCAGTGTGTCCAGTCATCTCAAAATGACTGGATCTTGAAGTTGGCTCTCTTTTGTATTGTTTTTGTTTTTTTCTTGTAAGGAATGGTTTGCGGGCTCGTAGTATTCCTTCTTCCTTGCATAATATACATACATATATATATATATATATATATATATATATATATATATATATATATTTATGTATGTATGTATGTATATTATGCAAGGAAGAAGGAATCAAAGACTACGAGCTATATGTGCAGACTTCACATCACCGTGAAGATATGTATGCAAAATAACCACAGGAGAAATGAAAGGAGCGACTGTGACTACTTTCTTATATTACATCTTCAGACAGAGTGAGACAGAAACGTAAAGGGTAGAGGTCTTTTATGCACACCAGCAGCAGGTAATGGCACACAGAACAATGGATGACCTGAATTTTTATCTGTGGATTAACTTATGGTCACCTGTAGCAGAGAGTGGAACACAACAAAGGATGACCTGAATCTAAAAATCCACGTGACAAAGGAGGAGGGAGTAGGAGGGGAGGAAAGGGGAGTGGGAGGGAGGGGGAAGGGGGAGGGGAGGAGGGGAAGGGGGAATGGGAGAGGGGGGAGGGAGGAGGGGATAAATGCTGCTGCTTAACTTAAGACCTAGAGGATTAATGCTTGGTGTGTCCCACACAGGTGTGACTACACCACCAGGAGATGACAGGGAACAATCACGTGTTAGTCTGGGGGATACTACTTTAACCCTTCTCAGGTAATGTGGGGTCTGTGGGACCCCACGCTATTTTTCTTAGTGTTTTTCATGTATTACTATAAGGTCTTGGGATCTGGTTTTCCCTCTACCTTCCTGACTAGTAGACTAGTTTAGGGAGGTGATGGGGTCAGTTCGGGATCTGGCTCTGTTTTCACGATAAAGGGCCTTTGGGGTCCAGTGGATCCCACTTTATCTAACCTGTGATTTTTTTCCCATATATATATATATATATATATATATATATATATATATATATATATATATATATCTTCCATACAAATATATATATATATATTTTTTTATGACGTGCTTCTCTTACTGTTTACAGAAAGATTGGCCATTACTGTACAGCATGCAATGATAGAACACTGGTGGAACATATCAGTGTTGGTATGGCAGCCACTAATTTCAGATGGTATAAAATTTGTCAATTTTTTTTCATTTAATTTTCCATAAAATATTTCGTCACTTATATATCCATACATTTTGCACTGAAGGAAAAAGCCTACAGAAGCCGTGTAAAAGCGATTGTTTCAATAAAGATGTTGTAAGTATTTTTGACGATTTTTTGAAAGATTGGGGTCTGACAGAACCCACATTACCTAAGTAAGGATAAAATTATAGGTTTACCTGAGAAGGGTTAAAATTAATTCAGTTCACAATTTATCACACTTAAAATGACCATAGCTCATGTTTACATTCTTTTCATATGTGCCAGAAATTAGACAAGATTCTATTACATTTCTTTCATCTAAGCTTTTTGATCTTGCTAGAATCTTGGAGCCTGTCCAGTCATCACATAACGCTTTGTGCTGAAATAAACCACTACTCTGTTGGGCTGTCCTTACACTGTATTTATGTTGTGAGATTCTAGTTTCCAAATCTTTTCCAGATTGTCCTATGTAAAATTTGTTACAGTTTTTAACCTGCCCCATCCCGACCACTTTTCCACCACTGACTCCCCTCAATCCCGACCATTTTTGGAATTTTTTTTATTTGGCTCAAACCTCTGCTTTCGGTGAGAAACATCAAAAATTCATAGAGAAATCGCTCACTTGAGGTTTAAAATACTCGATATTGGTAGGAGTACCTCCTTACCTTACTGGGTTTTCTAACAGGCTGGCACCAAAAAAAACGAGTTCTATAGGAGGATAACTATTTCACACCACTCATAAACGGTATTTATTTATTTACTTGGTATGAATTTATATGTAGTACGAGAGTATATTGGTTTTAAAGCAGCAATATAGGCATTATAAGCATTGTTTCACTCACTAACTCATCACCATACCTGACCTTTTTTTTGCCACATTACCTGATCATCAATTCTGACTGTTTCTTCCTCTAATGCTATGTAAAGTTTGTCCTCCACATTGTCATTGATTGGGGAATCACTCTGGCCCTGAATTTCGTACCATGGCATGACATGGCTTTACTGGCCAGGTCACTGATAACAGGTGAATTGCTGAGAAAAGGTCATGCAGGGGGGGGGAGGAGGTCATGCTGGGTAAGGCATTGTCCCTGCCTGGCATCTTGTAGGGGAAGGAGTCACATGTATACGTACCAAAAATTACTCGCGAAATTTGAAAATTGTGCAAATTAGGGACCTTGCAATTGATTCGCATTTATGTACATCGACGGGACTGGTGGTGACAAAACGTGTGGACGTTAACGAACGTCGACGGGACGCCGCAGGTTAAATGAGATTTTGTAAACAACGCCTGAATTACTGAATGGGCTGTTCTTGATGAGGGTTTTTTTTTTTTTTATGGTGTTCTGATATTTGAATACTACATGTACATTGAGTTTCCTCAGTATGTGAACAACATCATGAAAATTTTCATGGAAGGGGAGGGCAAGGGTTCTTTGAATGTTCTGGCAATCTGGCTTATTAGTTTTCCCTTCAAGGAAAAGTTTCTTGGATGTATTGTGGGACTGAGTTGGTATGCTTTGAGGATATTTTAGCTTCTTTCCGATACTCTCAATCATTTTTAGTTCATCATCTAAAAATTCTAGGTCTGAAATTCTATATGCTCTTAGGTATATGGATATGAACACAGATCTTTTTACATTAATATGACGGTTTGAATAGTAATGGACATATTACTTAATATTTGTAGGTTTTCTGTATACCTTAGACTTCAAAATATTTTGGTCCCTGATAACATCTACATCCAAAAATGGCAATTCATTATCCATTTCCATCTCATGAGTAAACTTAATCGATGGAACTAACGAATTCAATTGCAGGAGAAATTCATCAATGGGAAGAACAGCCCTTTCAGTAATTCAAGCGTTGTTTTACAAAATCCCGTGTAAAAGCTGTAACAAATTTTGCATAGGATAATCTGGAAAAGATTTGGAAACTAGAATCTCACAACATAAATACAGTGTAAGGACAGCCCAACAGAGTAGTGGTTTATTTCAGCACAAAGCATCCAGTGATGACTGGACAGGCTCCAAGATTCTAGCAAGATCAAAAAGCTTAGATGAAAGAAATGTAATAGAATCTTGTCTAATTTCTGGCACATATGAAAAGAATGTAAACATGAGCTATGGTCATTTTAATTGTGATAAATTGTTAACTGAATTTATTTTAAAGCAATATCCCCCAGACTAACATGTGATTGTTCCCTGTCATCTCCTGGTGGTGTAGTCACACCTGTGTGGGACACACCAAGCATTAATACTCTAGGTCTTAAGCAGCAGTATTTATCCCCTCCTTCCTCCCCCCTCTCCCCTTCCCCCTTTCCCTCCTCCCCTCCCCCTTCCCCTTCCCTCCCACTCCCCTTTTCTCCCCTCCTACTCCCTCCTCCTTTGTCACATGCATTTTTAGATTCAGGACATCCTTTGTTGTGTTCCACTCCCTGCTGCAGGTGACCATAAGTTAAGCCGCAGGGAAAAATTCAGGTCATCCATTGTTCTGTGTGCCACTACCTGCTGCGGGTGTGCATAAAAGACCTCTACCCTTTACGTTTCTGTCTCACTCTGTCTGAAGATGTATTATACGAAAGTACTCACTGTCGCTCCTTTCATTTCTCCTGTGGTTATTTTGCATATATATATATATATATATATATATATATATATATATATATATATATATATATATATATATATATATATATATATATATATATATATATATATATAAAGCTTAAGGAGGTACACACAACTATATACTCAATGCAGAATAGGATGTATAGTGTAATGAGAGGCGGTGGGATAATCGGTAGAGAGGCGGGCAGCAGTCCTAATGGACCCAGAATCGAATCCCGGCTTGGGCAGGGTTCAGATTAAGGATTTGAATTTCTTAATAAGAAGTCCTTTCTGATCTACCAGTCGACCCGCCGACTTGTCATAAAAGTACAGTGCACCAGACCTATAGGAGACAGCCTAGCATGTATTCAATATGGATGGTGGATGTCAGCGCCGAAGTGGTGACACATGGAGATGTAGGAGGACTACTGGGACCGAAGGAGGACTACTGCGCCTTGGGAATAGGCCCTGAATCCTTCGCCCAGAGTCAGACACGTAAAAAAAAAATGGATTTAATCTGTGATCTGTATAGGCTAGGGGACTGTGTGGGTAAGAGTGAAAGTTGGACTACAAATGTGGGCGATTGTGTGCGTGTATGTGCCAACATATGATCTTGCAAGCAGAGTGAGAGAAGAGTTCTGGACAAATGTGAAAGCGTGCTTGGAAAAGTTTGAAAGGAAGGAGAGTGTTTTTGATTGGAGATATGAATGGAAAAGTAGGGAATGTTAATGTTGATGGAGTAGTTGGTGAGTGGGGTGTGCCTGCAAATATGGATGAGAATGGCAGTGCTGTAGTGGTCATTTTTGCTGGGAGGAGGTTTGTGTTAGCTAACACCCTCTTCAGGCATAAAATGATCCATAGGTATACGTGGCAAGTGATGAGGAGGGTGGATGGTGAAAAATGTGAACGGAAGGCAATGATTGATATATGTGTATGTGGATGAAGGGATGAGGTGTATAATGGATGCAAGAGTATACGGTGGTTGGGCGAGTGGACTCTCGGACCACCACTTGGTGGTGGTTAGAATCAAAGTCCAAACAAAATGGAGAAATAGAAGAAGGGAAGGACAGGAGGAAGTAGTTCTTACTAGGATGATAGAAAAGTTACAAGAGGATGGAGAAAAGGCAGAATATAAGAGAGAAGTGGAAGAGTGATTGGGTAAATATAGATTGGAGCAGATGAGGGACGTGCAAGGTGTGTGCAAGATATTCACAGAAGAAATCTGTGCAGCATGTGAGGTGGTGTGTGGGGTGAAGAGATGACGAAAAGGGATGCAGGGAAGAGCATGGTGGACTGAAGAGGTGAGACAGGCTGTGGCATAAAAGAAGAAAGTATATAGTGAGTGGATGAGAAACAGGGGCATGAAAGAAGTTGAGAGAGAAGAGAGACATATGCAGAGAGGAAGAGAGAGGTGAAAATATTAGTAAGAGAGAGTAAGAAGAGAATGGATGAGGAATTTGAAAGGAATTTGAGTGTAAACTGGAGGGAATGTAAGAAAACGTTCTGGAAAGAGGTAAAGAGAGTTAGACAGGGTGCCAAAAAGTTAGTTGGGGAGTGAAAGATAAAAATGGTAGATTACTAGTGGAGAAGGGAAAGTCAGCAGATGGAGAGAACACTTTAATGAATTGTCGAACATAGTGAATGAAGGTAATGCAAGTCTAAGTGGCTGGGCAATGGCTGGGAGTAGGAGGGATATGAAAAGAGAGAAAGAAATCAGTAGGATGGAAGTTGTTGAAGGAATGAAGAAAGTTAAAATGGGGAAAGCCGCAGGAATTAATGGAGTGCGTGGTGAAAAGCTGAAGCATGGGGGAGAGATAGTAATAGAATGGATGTGGAAGATGTGAAGATCGGCCTGGGAAGAAGGTAGAGTTCTGGAAGCTTGGAAGTCTGGTATAATTATTCCCCTGTACAATGGAAGAGGGGAAAAAGAAATGTGCGGTAATCATAGGGGCATCTGCTTTCTTAGTGTAATAGGAAAAGTATATGGTAGGATACTTATTGACAGAGTTAGGGAAATAACAGAGGAATTAGTTGGAGAAGAACAGGGAGGTTCTGGGAAGGGAAGAGGTTGTGTAGATCAGATATTTATTCTTTGAGCATTAGTGGAAAATTTTCTAGAGAAGGGAAAATAGATGAATGTGGCCTTCACGGATTTGGAGAAAGCATATGACATGATGGATAGACAAGGATTGTGGAAAGTATTAAGAATATATGGAGTAGATGGGAAGTTGTTAGCGGCCGTGAATAATATGTATGAGGGTGCCAAGGCTGCAGTGCATGTGGATAGTGAACTGAGTGATTTTTTTCTATTTGAAGGTTGGATTGAAACAAGGATGTGTCATGTCTGCATGATTGTTCAGTCTGTATATGGATGGGGTTATAAAAGAGATACAGGGTAGGGCTGTGGATTTTGGAACGGCCCTAGTGAGAGAGGGCAGTGTTTGGAAACTCCCTGTACTGTTGTTTGCAGATGATACTGTTTTGTTAAGTGAAGACGAAGTGGAGCTGCAAGGCTTGGTGAATGAGTCTGGGAGAGTGTGTAAGAAACGGAATCTAAAGGCGAATGTAGGGAAGAGTAAAGTGATGGTCTTTGACAGACGTGAACTCAGTGAATGTATAGTGAGACTGGATGGGGAGAAATGGAGAGTGTGAGTGCATTTAAGTACTTGGGTAGTGTGCAGTGCTGAGAACGCTACTAATAAAAAGTAGCGGCGCTCCCATTCCCGTTACTAGCTCGAGAAATTAGTGGCGTTACTGGTTTTGGTACTTGATACGATATGTAGCGGCGCACCCGCTCCCACTACTTTGGATAAGAAAAAGGTACACGAAGGAAAGGTTAACAAAAAGCTGTGATACAGCAATACACTATAAATTATACTGTTTTGATAATATTAGTCAGTCTGAGTGGTTATGTTGTGTACCAGTAATGTCAGTATATATCTGTATTTAAAAAAATATATATATATACATGTCAGTGTCACTTTAATGAAGCTTAGAGCCTTTTTTTTTTTTTTTTTTTTTTTTTTATGTGCTCGACTCTGGGCATAGGCTTCACAGTCTGGTCACAAGGCCCAGTACATATCATACACCTCTACATGTCACCACTTTGGCACTAACACCCACCTGTCTCATACAGGACTGGTGTATTGGTATTAGCGGGAGTATTTTTACGACATGTCGGTGGGTTTTCTGGTAGATTGGTAAAGTCTGCTTTACATGAAATTCAAATCCTTAAACCGTTCCTTGCCCCAGTGGGGATTTGAACCTGGGTCCGGTAGAACCGCAGGCCACCTCTCTACCGATTGAACCACCGCCTCCCCCAGGTACAGGAAAAAACTATTTACTGTATAATGTAACAAATGTTCTTTTACATTGTTACATAGTATACCTACTGAAAGTAACATACTGTCCATAAATAAAAGGCAACAAATTGTGGCTTACCATTGATCCATATTATATAGATTTATTATATTTTCAATGATACCTATTTAAGATATATACGAAAACGAAAGTAAAAATGAACTGGGGCTTTCTTTTAAAGGCTATTTATACAATAGCAATGTTTTTTCCATTACTTTAAACTGAAACTATAGTCAAACCAGAACATGAAGAGATCTGGGGTGTGGCAGGTAAGAAAAGCGCATATGCCAAACATTTAAACCTTCAACTTTACATTGTCAAATGTTAAGATATTAACAATTTTATATTACTGTACCTTGCAATACTCTATATATAATATATTATAAAAACTTCATAGTAACGATTTATTTACTTAATAAGAATATAAACAACAACTCTATACAATATGTGACTACGTTGTTTAGACCACGCTGCCACGTTTCTGATGACCCGCATGTTTGGGTCAGTCACGGCCACTCACCTACCACCCACCATGGACTGTTTTTAGCTTGTATTTTTATACTATAATGGCCGATAATAGCCTTAATGGAACCAAAAAGACTAAACGTAACTAAAGGACGGTAGCATATTTTTGTCGGAGTTATCCCATTCAAAATATTATAGATAACGTTGGATACCGTGTGGTTTTGCTTTGGTAAAGATGTGGCATTGCTGTACTTAATCCCCCACTCCACCCCAGAGCTCTTCATATTCTGGTTTGACTATAACATACTGTTACGAAATAATAACGTAGTGAGTAAGAATTAGTCTGAAGGAGAGAGTTGGGGAGAGAGCGGAAATTAGAGACGGGGATAGTTAGGTGTGTGTGTGTGTGTGTGTGTGTGTGTGTGTGTGTGTGTATGTGTGTGTGTGTGTGTGTGTGTGTGTGTGTGTGTGTGTGTGTGTGTGTGTGTGTGTGTGTGTGTGTGTGTGTGTGTGTGTGTGTGTGTGTGTGTGTGTGTGTATGTTAGCATTGCCTACATCTAGCTGACATCCTTATTATATCTCTGCTTAATTTAAATGATCGATAATTAACTTGCAAATTCCTGTCTAATTATTGCACCTTACTAATAAATAATAATTAATAAATACTGATGTAATGCAGAACAAACATCATTAACAGACAGAACTGACGAAAGTATTATTTTTCGTCATTAATAAATACAACCAAACCATCGGCATACCTGTATGTACTCATCGACACCAGACCTGTATTCATCAGGTGAGTAGCGATGAGCGCGGTAACGAGTGAGTATGGCCAAAAAGTAGCGATGCTCTCAGTTCAGTTACTGGCTAAAAAAAGTAATGGCGTTACCACCATCGCTATTAAAATAGTAGTGACGCTATTCCCAGCTTTGGTAGTGTTATGAGTAAGGATGGAAGTTTAGAGGGTGAAGTGCTTGAAAGTTTGCACCAGGGAAGAAAGGTTGCTGGTTCCTTGAAAGCAGGGAAGTGAAAAAGCTACTCTATGACAGTATTGTGATACCAACTCTAATGTATTCAGAATATGCATCCTTACTTCTTCATTCCCTAATTCATGGAAAGAAGCCAATATCCACCCAATTCTGAAGAAAGGAAGTTCCTTTGACCCCTCTTATTATAGACCAGTAGCTGTCACATCTTCTCTTGGTAAGGTTTTTGAAATTGTAATTAACCCCTTAACCGCGGGGCGTCACTTTCGTGACGCTCAGGCGCAATGGATCATACCACGGGGTGTCACTTTTGTGATTCTGTGTTATTTTGAATTATCCCGGGCTTTCAAGTGGTGGCTTGTATCATCTATCAGTACTGCCAATGTCCAACACTAGTCAGCACTCCAAATCTCATCTGTACTCCCATCCATTGTTGACATTTTAGTCATTTCTCCCCGTTCCTGACTCCCCTCCCTACCTCCCCTCCATTACCCTGTCCTCTCCCCTCCCTGGCCGCGCTGCGCTAAGCAAATCTCCCCCGGATTTTTCCACAGATTTCATCCATTGAAATAAGCCCTATGCTCTATAGTTATACAAAATAATATATACCAAAAAAAAAAAATATGGTAAGTGATAGTGGTATACACCAGGAATTGGCTAATTATCACCTGACAACACCTCACATGCATTCATTCGCTACATTCCCACGGTAATTTCCCCTTTGAATTATGCCTTGTAATCTATTTCTGTAATAAAAAAATATATATCAGAAAGGAAGGGAGAAGCCTAAGTGACATTTACATTCACCTGGAACTACGTATTTCTTTATGTATTGCCGAGATTTTCTACCAATAATTTATTAGCATGTAGGTTAGCAGCTGTCAGCCCCATTGTCACTGTCAACCCTTGCCCTCTCAGATAAGCCACGCCATTTAGTTCCTTGTCCTCCTCTGTGGTCAAAGCATGTCGCACTCGCGCCCCGCCATTTCTGCCACTTCTGCACCCATTGCAAAGAGCCCCGTGACCTCCTCACCCAGAAAAACTCGTGGGGGAAGCAGGAAAGGACTAAGTGACTCTGCAGTGGAACGTGAACTAGCCGAATTATCAATGGTGATGATGGATAGTGACTTTGACCCTTCGGGGGATTCGTGTGATGAGCCAGGTGAGGAAATCGTGCCAGAAACTACTAGTACGAGTGCTTCAGTGTCCCAAGTTATCCCTAGCTCCAAGGGAAAAGAGCCGTTAGTCCAGCAAGGGAAGGAATTTGAGAAGGTATTGAAAAGGCTGCGGGTTAGCCCTGAAACAATGGCCCCACTTCACCCAGCCCATCATGAGTCCCGAGTTGATTCACCTCCCCGTTCCCCAAGCCCCACTTCACTCATTTCTTCCTCTTCTTCTGCTGAATTTTCTCCGGAGTCTTCGTCGTCAGAGTCACCACCAGCATCAACAGTGAAGGCAGGCCGTAGAGGAAGAGGTAAATCCCTGACCTGTAAAAGTAGAGTTGCTAGTAGAGTAAGGGCTGCTAGTGCTGTACGGCAACCCAGGGTCAGTGCGAGTGACCTTGAACCTGATAAATCTGCCTCACAGCCACCCTCCACCCTCACTCACCCTACACAGCCATGACAGGGAATCCTGGACGCCTTCGCGTGGATGAAAGGGTCCGATTTTGTTCCTGAACATCTCCATTTTGACGAGAGTTCCTCAGGAGTACAGCCTGCCTTCACTCTTGACGAGGATGCTGAGTGTGTGGACTTCCTTTTGGCCTTCCTCGATGACGAAGTCATGCAGCACATATGTGATGAGACCAACAGGTATGAATCACAACGTGCTGCAAGTGGTACAGGTGCAGCCAAGATGCAACAGTGGTCCATGCTGGGCGTGCAGGAGCTGTATGTGTTCTTTGCCCTCATGTTTCTCATGCCACACTCAAAGAAGCATGAGTTGGAAGAATACTGGTCAATGGACCCCTTACTACCCTCACCCACCTTCAATAAGTACATGGCCAGAGATCGCTTCCGGAACATCATGGGAAACCTGCACTTTGCCGACAACGATGTACCTTCCCAAACCGACCCACTCTGGAAGATCCGGGAGATTCTGAGCAGAATGAAGGATAAGTTTATGACATCCTTCCACCCCTTTCAGAAGGTTGTCATTAACGAATCCTTGGTTTTGTTCAGAGGACGTCTTAGGTTTGTGCAGTACATTCCAAGCAAACGCCATCACTTTGGAATCAAGTTCTTTGTACTGTGCGACTGTAAGACAGGGTACATCCTTGACTTTGTCATTTATTCAGCCAGCACTGTCGATCTTGATAAAACACACCCCCTTGGCTTCTCAGGCTGTGTAGTGAAAGTGCTCCTTGAAAGGTATTTTGTTGGGAATCATGTGCTGTATACAGACAACTATTATACAGCACCGAAACTTGCCAAATACCTTTCAGAGCACGGCATCGGCTCCTGCGGCACTGTCAAGAGTAATCGTGCCCACTTCCCTAAGTTCCCAGAGGCAGGAACCTCGCAGCGAGGAGATGTGCACCTACGCAAGTCTGAGAAGATGCTGGCAATACGGTGGCATGACAAGAGGGTCGTGCACATGCTCACCACCGTACACAAGGGGGAAATGACAGACAGTGGGAAGGTCGACCGTAGGACAGGCGAACCTGTGAGGAAACCTGATGCTGTCTTAGACTACAATATCAACATGCGGCTGGTGGACAAGTCCGACATGATGATTGGAGAGATTGACTGCCTCAGGAAGAATACTAGGTGGTACAGGAAAGTTTTTCTGCATCTCATAGACAGACGATGCTGAACGCCTTCATCCTGTACAAGATGAAGGTCAAGCCACCCAAGTCCTTCTCCCTGAGGTTGTTCGCCAGGACTTGTGTTCAGCAGCTGCTTGAAAGATATGGTAGGGTGACAGCAGCAACTCCAAGGCGCCATCCAGTAACACTTCCCAACAGACTTGAGCAGAGGACGTACATGGATCGGCACAGACTGGTGCAAATGCCTGCCACAAGCAAGAGGAAGGCTGCGATCCGTAGGTGCCAGGTGTGTGCACATACCACCCGACGCACACCTGGACACAAACGCACCTCTTGGCAGTGCGCTGAGTGCCAGGTTCCCCTCTGTGTTACCTGCTTCTTTGATTACCACAGCCAGAAGCAGTTCTAAAAGTGCAAGTGGGAAAGGAAAATAATGTGAAAATAATGTGTAAAAAATGTGTAAATAGCAAGTGAAAGCAATCGATGTACAGTACATATGATTGAACAGTGTAATATAGTTTTATGTTACTGAAAGTGACAGTGAATAACATAGTGTAAGTAAATATTGAAAATACAAATGAAAATGTAAATAGAAATGTAAGTAATTAGTAATATAAGAATATGAGTACAAATACTTGAGGTTATAACAGTGAAAGTGAATCCGTGGCTCTCTACGTATTTTACTGAATGAAAAATTGAATGACTTCAGTGACAATAAACTAATACTACTGAAGGAAACTTATGGATAAAGACTGCAGATATATATAAGTGTTATATAGTAATAGAAATATAAAGTGTGAGGGGTTTTATGAATAATTAATGACAGAATACCAACAGCGAACAAGCGCAAATGGGAAGGTCATACGCACTCATAATTTTCATTGCTTTCACAGTTTTTTTTTTTTTGGAGTATGGATCCCAAACTACTTGATAATCATAGAATAGTGTTTATAGTGATAATATCTGGCTGTGGTAACCATTTTACGGGTTGTTGGGAAGTGTAAAGTGGAGACTTCGTTACCCAACTTCAGAGGTCTCTGCAAGTCCTACGGTAATCGACGAAGGCTCAACAAACATCCCAGGAGAAAGCTGAAGGTATATGCCATATGCATATGTAATTTTAATATTCTTGGACTAATAACTGATTTTTGGCAAATATTTTTTGAGAGTCTGTCGGAGCCCGAATATGCCCGCGGGACACGCAAAACATTGGGAAACTAGCCCGCGGTGTAAGGGTTAATAAGCACATAGTTAAACATCTTAAATCCAACAACTTAATTAGTGATAGACAGTATGGTTTTCACCAAGAAAGATCCACCATTGACATACTCAATCTCCTGACTCATACCATCCATCAATCAGTTGACTTACATGGTGAAACTCACGCTGTAGCCCTGCATATTTCTAAACCTTTTGATAGAGTGTGGCACCATTCCCTGTTGTCCAAACTCCCATGCTATGGACTAAACTCTTTTGTTCCTTTGATTTTCTCATGTCTCAGCAACAGAAAAATAAGAGTAAAAATAGATGATGTATATTCAAATTTCCACTCAATTAACGCTGGCGTGCCGCAGGGATCAGTTCTGGCACCAACCCTGTTCCTCGTTCATATTAATGATCTCTTATCTGTCACCCACAATCCCATCCATTCATATGCAGACGACTCAACACTTCATAGTTCATTCACATTCAGACATCCATTTACAAAATCTGATATCTCTAACTCTCAACTCAGTACAGCCATCTCTTTAAACCAAGACTTATCCACGATCAGTGAATGGGGACAAAATAACCGTCTCATTTAATGCTAGTAAAACTAAATAAATACAATTTACTAATAGACAGGCATTGCCAGAATCGTATATTACCTTCAATGCTACAAATCTTCCCATTTCCAAAAGTATTGAAATTCTCAGCGTCTCGCTTAACAATGCCCTCAGCTGGACTTCTCATGTCAGATCACTTGCTAAAACTGCCTCAGAGAAACTTGGATTATTGTACAGAATCCGAAACTTCTTCACTGACGAGCAGTTAGCCATAATTTATAAGAGTCATGTGTGCTCTCAGCTTGAATACTGCTCACCCTTGTGGAATGGATGTGGAGAGGTTGCATTAACCCCTACACCGCGGGCTTGTTTACCAATAACTTGCGTGTGCCGCGGGGTTATTTGGGCTCCGACAGACTCTCAAAAAATATTTGCCAAAAATCAGTTATTAGTCCTAGAATAATAAAATTAAATATGTTTATGGCACATACCTTCAGCTTTCTCCTGGAATGATTGTTGAGCCTTCGTCGGTTACCGTAGGACTTGTGGAGACCTCTGAAGTAGGGTAACGAAGTCTCCACTTTACACTTCCCGACAACCCGTAATATGATTACCACAACCAGATACAAACACTATAAACACTATTCTACAATTTTCAAGTAGTTTGGGATCCATACTAAAAAAAAAAAACACTGTGAAAGCAATGGAAATTACGAGCGCGTCTGATCGTCGCACTGGCACTAGTTCGCTCATGGTAGCCTGTCATTTATTATTCATAAAACCCCTCACACTTTATATTTCTATTACTATATAACACTTATATATATCTACAGTCTTTATCCATAAGTTTCCTTCAGTAGTATTAGTTTACTGTCACTGTAGGGATTCAATTTCTTTCAGTAAAATACGTAGCATTCACTTTCTCGTCCTGTATACTGGCATTGAGAGTGAATGTCACTTTCATCTTCACTCTCATAACTCATAGCATTCAGACATGCTAGAGTGAAACTTTCACTTTCATTACTCCTAGGGTATATACTCGTAATCTTATAATACTACTCATTTACATTTCTATTTACGTTCTCTATTTTATTTACGTTATTTACATTTCTATTTTATTTACACTGTGTTGTGCACTGTCACTTGAAATAACTTATAAAACTATTTTCCATTGTTCACGTATATTTACATTCATTACTTTCACTTGCTGTTTACACATTATTTACACATTATTTACAATTCCACTTTCACTGTTTTACTCAATAGAAAGATCATAGTCACTCTTTTATCAATTGTCAGCCCTTTACCTCTTTCCACACGAGGTTTAGTAGGGGTAAAGGTCACAGAGCCATTTGCATGGGGGTGAAAAAAAGGCCTTGAAGTCAGCAAGATGAAACGTACGTCCTCTCACTTCGGAAGATGAGAGTACACTGATAACGCAGGGGCAGCCTAGAGGCCTGCTTTAGGGGTTATTCAGAGTTACCAATATTACTTCTTGAAACAGCTAAGTCTAGCACTGATATGATTGGCAGGAAATCTAGACAATACATTATAAATCTGGTAGTTCCAGGTGAATGTAAATATTCTCCCTTCCTCCTTACATGTATATTTATTACGAAAATAGATTAGAGGCCTACTTAGGAGATATATAATCAGAGCTACCAATGTTAAATCTTGAAACAGCTTTGTGTAGCACTGATATGATTGGCAGGAAATCTAGACAATACATTATAAATTAGGTAGTTCCAGGTGAATGTAAATATCATTTAGGCTTCTCCCTTCTCTCCTTACATGTATATTTATTACGAAAATAGATTATACGGCATATTTCAAGGGGAAAAAAACAGCGAAAATTAGCGAACGAGTGCACGTGAGGTGTTGTCAGGTGATAATTAGCCAATTCCAGGTGTATGGCACTCTCACTTACCTGATTTCTTGCTTGTATATATTATTTGGTATAAGAATACGACATAGGGCTTATTTCAATGGATGAAATCAGTGAAAAATTCCAGGGAAGATTTACTTAGCGTAGCATGGCCGGGCAGGCGAGAGCATAGGGTAATGGAGGGGGGGTAGGGAGGGGAGTCAAGAACGGGGAGAAATGGCTAAATTGTCAACAATGGATGGGAGTACAGATGAGATTAGGAGTGCTGACTAGTGTTGGACATTGTCAGTACTGATAGATGATACAAGCCCCCACTGGAAAGCCCGGGTGAATTCAAAATAACACAGAATCACAAAAGCGACGCCCCGCGGTATGATCCCTTGCTCCCAAGCGTCACGAAAGTGACGCCCCGCGGTTAAGGGGTTAAAACAACTAGACAAAATTCAGAACAAAGCTGTTAGAATTATTAATAACCCTGCTATTACTAACAAACTACCTCCCCTACAAGTAAGAAGTAATGTTGCCTCCATTGCATTATTTTACAGATATTTTTATAGCAAATGCTCAGACGAAGTTGCGTCCATTGTGCCACCTCTCCATGCCTTCCCTCGTGCTACACGGGCATCTGGTAGCACTCATGACTGGAATGTCGCTCAGCCATTCTGCAGAACTTCTGCCTATCAGAATTCTTTCATTCCCTGAACTGCATCTCTCTGGAACTCGCTTCCCCAGAGTTGTTTCCCTCCAAACTTCAACCTTCAGCTGTTCAAGTCTAACTGTTACAAACATTTTATGAACAGAGGACACCAGTAATCTGGTGCATGGATTTTTTTTTTTTTGTTCATTTGTTTTTCGTTCCTCTGTTCTGTTATTAAAAAAAAAAAAAAATAAAAAAAAAAGTGGAGCTTGGACATTGTTGGAGGGACAGAAGTCAAGAGTGAGAGCAGTGGAAATGAGTTTTTTGATAGATGCATGTGGAGTCACATGGAGAAACAGACTGACAAATGAGGAAGTGATGGAGTGGTGTTGTGTGGATGTGGATGTGATACCAGGCATTAGGAGAAACACATTAAGGTAGTTTGGCCATGTGAAGAGGATGAAGAGTAAGAGAATGATGAAAGTGTATGTGAACGAGGTGGAGGGGGGTAGAGGTAGGGGGAGGCCAAGGATGAGATGGAGGGATGGAGTGGAGAGGTATATGAGAGAGGGGGGTGTTAGCTGGGAGTGGGGCAGAGAAATGGCGAGGGACAGAACGACTTGGAGGCGATTTGTTTGTGGTTACCCCTTACGGGATTAAGGCATCTGGCAATAAATAGATAGAAGACTATTTTTCACTATTTTCATCCAGTTTTTAATCGTACTTTTACAACTACACTTACAACAACAGATCGCCTTGATAATACACAATATTTCTTTTTGTTTCAAGTATTACTGAGGTAAAATGTAAAATTAAACATGGTTATTAGTTTCACCCTAGAATATGAGCTGAATAACGCTTTTACATGACCTGTACATCAAGAGGTTTTTATGATACCAGAAATCATAGAGGGCGTATCACTTAGTGAAATAGTTTAGTTTATTCTTATTACAGTTGTATGATTTTATTCACCTAATGACACACTCTGTAATCGTCCATTAACTCATCCCGTTTGGGATCATTTATACATGTCCTCCTGGGGCCATCCAGGGGTTATGTATACATGATCTAGTAACTTGTGCCTGTGTCTGAATATTCAGCTCGTTATTTCCACCACTCGCAGCCACTGGCAGCCCATTAATGCACATCGCAATCACACTCCAGTTGCCTACATACCTCCATCATTGACAGACCTACGCAAAAAGTATTTTCTGTGTCCGGACCCTTGGATGACTGTCCGCGACTGCCGACTTCAACACCAATGAAGTCTAAAGTCCCTAGAAGGAAAGGCATAAGTGATAGTGCAATAGGGAGGGAGTTGGATCTGCCATTATTGCGAATAATGAGTGGGGAAAGTGACTCCTCCTCTGAGGAAAGTGACATCGGCCTGCTGAGTGTGGAAATGTATGCATCAGGGGAGGAGAATGACAATGACATTTCCACTGTGCAGTGATATCTTCCCTCTGCACAATCATCAGCCTTTTCTGATGATGAAGAAGGGTCAGATGTTTTTGATGATCCTGCAGAGGGGGATATTCACACAGTGGAGAAGATGGAAGGAGAGATGGGGAGTGAAGAAAGGAAGTGGAGGACGGTGGGAGGAGGAATCGCCGCAGGCTAAGCTGCACGCCAGAACAGACTACCATGGAATTTTCCATCCATCCACCATCAACACCAGCCTCTCCCACACGGCCTGCATCTGTACCACCATCACCACGTGCCTCACCACGCCGGCCTGCCTCATTATGTGCCTCGCTATGCCGGCCTACCACACTACGTGCCTCGCCATGCTGGCCTGCCTCACCATGTGCCTCACCATGCTGGTCTGCCTCACCACATGGCTAACCATACAGGCCTGCCTCACTATATGCCTGCTCACCACAGCCAAGTACATCGGTCCATGTTGGTGCAGGTGCACTCTGGCAGGCATGTGCCTGCCCACACCTATCACTATTGCCATCACCACTGCGATCACTGTCACCAGCATCGCCACCTGCCTCATCTAGTGGTGAGTGCCGACTCGCCACCATGCCGCCATGCTAGGGGCCACGGCAGGGCATGGGGCAGGCCACGTGAACAGCAGAGGCAGCAACCATGTTGGGTAGATTGGAAACTTTAGCCTGGGAGGAATGGACGATGTTTCAGCCTGAGGTACCTATGTTTGATGACACAAACGCAAGAGTACAGCAAGAATTCCCTTGTAATCAATCTCAATGGAATTCTTCCCTGCTTTTTTCACAACAGCAGTGCTGGACTTCATTGTGAAAGAAGTTAATGCATTCAGTGAATTCTGCTGCAACTGGGCTGAAACCTCGCACCTAAGAGAGAGTGCAAAGATAAAAGAATGGACTGTAACAAATGTTAGCGAGATATATGTTTGGCTAGCACTGACTATCTTGATGACTCATATATCAAAGCACAATATACATGATTAATGGCTCGTGGATGATATTGCAGCTACCCCCTTATTTGGTAAATATATGCCACAGGACCGGTACCTTGACATCCTCAGGTACCTGCTTCTCTCCACCAATATGGGCCCACATCCGAACAATAGGCTGTGGAAGATTCACTCGATTCTGGAAATGATGAAGGAAAAATTTCTATCCTTTTTTAGGTCATTCCAGAAGATTGGTATCGATAGGTTGCTTGTTCTGTTCAGGGGACGTCTTGCCTTCATTCAGTACATTTCCTCAAGGAGCCATCGTTTCGGAATAAAGTTTCTTGTTTTGTATGACTGCATGACTGGGCACGTGTTAGATTATGTTGTGTATACAGCTAGTGATGTGGTGTCGTCAAAGAACGATCCCCATGGCTTCTCTGGCTCAGTTGTCAAGAAGCTGATGGACACGTACCTCAGTGGCAGCCATATCCTGTTCACTGATAATTATTACATGGCACAAAGTCTTGCAAAGTATGTGCAAGAACACAAAAATGGATCTGTGCAAAGAAGAAGCATTGGCCATCCTTTCGCAAGGGCACCATGAAGGGACAGTGCACAACCTTGAAATCAGGTAAACTCCTTGTTATTCACTGGCATGATAAGAGAAAGGTAAATGTACTCTTCACAGTCCATGAAGGTAAGTTGATTGACACACGCAAGGTCAATAGCAGAAGGAGGCGGCCAGTCTTCAAGCCTGATGCCATTATTGACTATAACATGAACATGTGACTCGTCGATAAATCTGATATGCAGATCGGCACCACCAACTATCTGAGGAGGTGGTATAAGAAGGCATTCTTACATGTACTGGACATCTGTGTACTGAATGCCTTCATTCTGTACAAGGAAGTTACACAGACCAGCACATTCCTTAGGCAGTTAGAGAAGGATGTAATTTACTGCCTTCTGGAGAGATATGGCCAAGTAATGCCTTCTGTGAAATGGAGGCACAGTGTTTAGCAACTGCCTCACCGGCTGCAGTGCAGGGACTACAGTACCTCAGTAGGCATTACATTGAAGCACTGCTTCCAACACCTGTATGCAAAGAAGTCTTCTGGCATTGCTATATTTACACCAACTCATTACGCTGACCACAGCAACGCTGTATGATGAGATGGTGGTGTGCTGAATGTGAGGTGGCACTGTACACTAACGGTTTGTTCGATTTTTCACTCAAAAACTGAGTTATAGCAGACTGGGTATTATGCATAAGTCAGTGTTAGTTTTGTACATACCGGTAAGTCGTTTTTTGTGTAACTAGACAAAAATGATTTTACTGCTCTGTCTATATTTATGAGAATAATGGAAGCAGAAAGTTTGTTTCATGATAAAGTTGTTGCCTTATTTTATATTAAAAATATTTTTTTATACATATTTGTCATGATGAAAAAGTGCAATTCACAGGAAAGATAAAGTCATAATGTTAACAATTTCCGATTATGGACAGTATGTAAATAGCTACCGGTACTTTGTTCGGAATATTTGTTTTTGTTTTTTTGTAGTAGTATTTGCAGTGGTAGTAGAAGTGGTAGTATGTGTAGTAAACTTGATAGTAATAGTAGTAGTTGTAGTTGTGTAGTAATAGTAGTACTTGTACTAGTGGTAGATGTAGTAGTGGTAGTTGTAGTATTAGCCCTTTCATACACGGGGGCCTGGTGAAGAATCCAACCGCTCACACTCTTTTTACTCAGGGTACTGTATATATACAGGGTACTGTATATATGTCAATGAGTAATTGAATACATTACTGAATGATAAAGTATGGTGGTTTATATCCTTTATTTATATTTTTTCATTCATTAGGAAGATCATTTATTCATTTGTAACATGTATCAGTTTCATAACAATACAGTTAAAAATTAAGACAGGGGAGTGAAATGATTGTAATCATGTATCGATGCCACACAAATCACTGAGTGAGGAATGTGGGGAGTATGAGGTCTGGGCGGGCGAGAATGAAATGATAGGAAACAGTTCATACAGAGCGGCCAGGAGTGATGAATGACTAATGTTATTCCGTATGCTATAAAAAATTTTCTTGTATTGCTAGAAGTGTCAATTTTTTAACAAAATGGATTGCAGATAAATGCTCTACAATCTTCTATAATCATTCCCAAAATGTTTATATGTCTGCGAGTAAATGAGCATTGAATAAATAAGTGAATGATACAATATGGTAATTCCTTTTTTTTTAAGATTTTTTTTTCATTCATTAGGAAGATCATTCATTAATCTATAATGTTAACCAGTTTGAAAATAATACAGTTATAATATAGGTGGGGGAATGAAATAATTGAAATAAGTTTCTGATACCACACGAATCGCTGAGTGATGAGTGTGGGGAGCGTGAGGTCTGGGCTGACGAGACTGTCACTCAGTACTTGGAAGTGGTTGGATGCAGGTGGCGTCAAAAGAGTGAGAGAGGGTTAATAGTAGTTGTAGTAATGGTAGTTGTAGTAGTAGTAGTAATAACAGTATTATTTGTAGTAATTGTAATACCCAGACTTCTAGTTGCACAGCATTGCCAGAATCTAGTGACAATGCAAGCCAAACAAACATCTCCATGTGTGTGTGTGTGTGTGTGTGTGTGTGTGTGTGAGAGAGAGAGAGAGAGAGAGAGAGAGAGAGAGAAGAGCATGAAAGTGTCTGTCTGTTTGTCTGTCTGTCTGTAAGGCAGGATGGTGGTGGTAAGGCAAGCAGGCAGCCTGCCTCAAGGTTGTTGCTATGGTTACCTGCCTTCCAGCACCAAGTACAATCAATTATGGAAATTTTTTCATGTAAATACTATTTGTGGTGGATTTTGGTCTTCTGGAAGTGCTATCGAAGTGTTATTATTAATGTGGAGGACTAGTCTAAGCGTTAGTTGAGTCACCGAACCTCTGCCACGGATACGGACACCGGCAAAAAAGCAAAAATTACCCTCATTCCCCACTCAAGTTAAGTATTAACTGACATATTAAGGTTTAAAAATTGACAATTTTCACAATTTCTCACGGGAATGCCCAGCTGTTGGAAGTGTTCCCAGAAACATTTGCCACACGGGATGGGTTAACTAATATAATGTGAGGTTTTCCTTACACTGAGTAAAACTGATGATTTTTGCAACTAGAGAATACAAGACACCTACTTTAGCGACTGATTGTCAAGTGTATTTCAGTACAATCCTCCCCCTCGTCTTATGATGTGTACCAAAAGCTTTCTCGTGTAATTACTTATTTTCTTTTTTGGAGTAATTTATAGGTGTATTATACATGCTAAATCAACAGTTACATCGTTTGTCCATAAGGCTACGTTACCTACAACTCTAACACGATCTTAGGATTTACGTTAATAATCACTCTTTGTGTTGACTATTTTTCTTTTGTAGTTCTAGACTGCCTATAGATTTAGTAAATCCTCGTCATGCATCACCTTTCATAAAATTCTCCTTCCTTTTCAGCCCTAAGTATATTACAAAATAATTGCTTATTATAGTTTCAGGTTGCATATTACCATATTGTAGGTTTCCCCACTTAATAGTACCAATTAGGGTGCTTTCACTGATAAAATCAGGATGTAAACAAACTCCGAAGTGTGGGCAACAGAGACAAGTGGCGGGTCATGATGCTGGTTAATAACACCCTATGAATTTTTTTGTGGTTGTCAAAAAAAAAAAAAAAAAAAAAAAATACTCAGCATTGAGTGTTTCAGTCTAGCCACGTATTTTTTCATTCTGTAAGTTAAGTTCACCTATATGGTACCTTCGCAAGCACAGCACAAGCTGTGTGGTAAATTTTCGTACTTCAGCCTTCACTACATCATTAACTCGTTGTCTCTACCGTGTCTCACACCCCTAATGTGATCAATGCTTTGTCCTGGTGATACAACTTTTTCTAGAAAGCTTGAAGAATGTCTCTTGGGACCATAACGCCAGATTTCAGTGAAGCATCATAATCCATAATTCTGCCATACGCTGTCTGTTTATAAATAACCTGCTCCAAAGTAAGTCTTGTAATGCTTACAAACAGCATCTGGATTTCTATTCTGATGAATTTCACAAAAACAATAGGGTCTTCATGCTTGAGTCAGTAGCAATCACTAATTCGTAATTGTTTTTCACTAACCTAACCTGACCTAACCTACCCTGTCATTAATGTAATCCAACCTAATCTGACCTGAACCAAACCTAACAACGCAATCTTAACCTCACCTCATCTCACCCACTTAACCTAATCCTAACATCACCTTAACCAACATAACCAGATCAAACTTAAATCTACACTTATCTTAAACTAACCTAATCTAACCTTGGAAATCTTAAACTAACTAGTCTAATCTAGTTTATCCTGAGAAACGGCAATATAAAAACGGGGTCTTTTGCATACCGTGAAAACATAATCATCACAAAAAGAGGATAGTGCATTTATTTTCTTTCCATTTTTTAAGCCGTAGATTGACTAATTATTATTATTTTTTTTATCTCATCCCGTGGTGTGCATAAAACTAAGTAACAGTTTTTCCATATGGAAAAGTTGTGCTACATCACTGACTTGGAGTGCCAGTACAATAATATCAGCACAATGCTCTTATAACTGATTTAGAAATGAAAACAAATATGATGAATAAAAAAATAACACAAACAATGAAACATGGGAGAGGTAGGGGATTGTTCTGCAAAAAATTAACTGAGAATCGTGAGAGACTACAGGCAGTTTCTATGCTAAAGAAAGCAACAAAGTTCTCTCACACAATAAGTTTTGTGTAAAATTGTTATGTCTAGATCACACTGCCACAGGCTCCAACAGCATTAATTCAGTATAGGAAGGACGTTGTCCAGTGCGTTGTTCTTCCTATGGTCATCCTTTTGGTGTGCAACAACTAGATCTGCTCAGGCATCGTAAATAAATGGTGGCTTCTAAAGTTGTCTTTATTTTCCAAATAAGTACAATTAATGCATGGCAACTACACAGTTTTCATAAGTACAGGAGCTATACAATCTTCATTTACTGCATTGACACTGAACTACACTCAGACTGAACTGAAATGAAACTGACTCCCCAAGGCTCTTCCACCTCCATATATAACCTTGCATTAAACTTGGAGCTTCTAGTTTACTCTATCACCTACAGTTACCAAATCAGAGACAGCCAAATCATATCAGAGTTTTCTTACACTGCAAAACACTACAATATCTAGCAAACAAACGGAGATTAAAGTACATAATTTAACAATCACATAAATCAAACATTGTAGAGAAAAAGAACACAAATATTTATGCACAACTTACAAAATAACTATGCTCACAATAGTAGGCTACTTTTTTTTTTCTGGCCTATAAACCATTGGGGCCGAAGCCCCTGGTCATTAAGGCCATATATATATATATATATATATATATATATATATATATATATATATATATATATATATATATATATATATATACACACACACCTCCATGCATACATACAGACACACTTTCATGCACACGTGTGTATATATATATATATATATATATATATATATATATATATATATATATATATATATATATATATATATATAATAATTTTTATTTTACTTATTTTTTTGTATTTTTATTTTTTTTTGATTTTTTCTTGGTTTTATATTTTTATACCTTATATTATAAAGAAAAACTTAATCCAAAGACCCTAAGACTAATCACCTGACAAATCGCTAACCTATACTATACCCTACAGAGACAAATAGCTAGACCTACACTAATGGTAGAAATACCTCGACTAACAGAACACCATTGACTGCAGATATGTAATGCCTTTCTGCCTTAGCCTACATACCTGCACTCATCACCTGGTGACTGTCAGTCGAGGCACAACCTAATATAGGGGACATCAATATATGAAAGGGGACCAGACGAGTCAGGAACATTTCCATATACGTCAGCTGTCGGCCCTAATTAGAACAACTTAAAAAACATGGTAGTATAAGGTATTTACATAACATGTACAAAAAGTGAAGGACCTCGCCCAACAGACCGCCATCGACTGCAAGTGCCCAATACGTTTCTGTATTGCAAACTTACACTCATCAGCTGGTGACTGTCAGTCGAGGAATGAGGTGTAATGTAGGGGACATCAATTTTAGAAATAGATATGTGGGAAGGAGGAACTATTTCAAATATGTCAACTGTCAACCCTAATTAATAGTATAATATATACATAATTACAGTCGATAAAAAACAAAACCATATAGTAAAAAAGTCACATCACTCTGATAGGTCCGGTCTCTCTCAAGAAAGCCATCAATTTATCAATCATAACAATGTCCCCATCACCCAGGATGGTAGAAAGGGTGAAGGGGACGTCTGCTGTGCCACAGTAATTTATAAGTGAAACGCGTTCACGAATAAATTGCCAACACCGCAGGATGATATGACTGATAGATAACACCACATCACAGATGTCACAGTGAGGTGGGAATCGTTTTTCCATATAAGGTTTCATGTGAGTAAGCATGGTGGCATTAAGCCGTAACCGCGCCAACACTTTTTATTCCAGGCGATTGGGACGGTTGGCAGTGGCCCAGTTGCCCAGGTACGGCTTACACATTCGAATATTTAGTCTGGTCCATTGACCTTGCCACAGAAGATTTATTGAATTCTTTCCGAGAGAGAGACTCGACCATAGATCACGAGGAACGTCCCAAGTCTCCTCGAGTTCTTCAGCCGACTTTGCAAGTAAGTCAGCCTGCTCATTGCCGTAGATGCGACAATGACCAGGCACCCAGATTAGAGTGAATGACTTGTTGCATGAATGCAACTTATTAACGATGCGACCCTGGATTTCGTGAGAGTCCGTAGTACAAGATGCAATTGCCTGAAGGGCTGATTTTGAATCTGAAAATATGATAAATGAGTCATGCCTAGAGTTGAGAGCATAGTCTATGGCTTTGTCAATAGCTATCTATCTATATACCTAGGCTGCTTCCCCCAAGGAAAGGGAGGTAGCCGAGACAGGACGATACACTCCCCATTTACTCATCCATTCAAACACATTCTTTCGCATCTTAGCCCCAAAGGGGAGAACGAACAGATCCTCACCGCACCACACCGCACAAGGGTCAACTGCGCAATGCAATCAGTGACATCCGCAGCAGGGCCCGACAGCAGAACTGGTTTACCCCTGCCACATCATAACAGACCCATCCCCTTACCCGCACCTGACCTGTCTAGCTGATCAGACCAAATGCGGAAGAATATCCCCTCAGGGCTGCGTCATCACTTATTCATTCACAATTTCTCTCCATTTATTTCTGTCACGCACAGCCACTCTTCCTTGCTCAACAGACATCCCTCTCGCATCCAGCGCTCTCTTCACACTGTCCATCCATCCTATTCGTGGTCTTTCTCTCAGCCTTACACCTCTCACATAAGATCTAGTTATCTTTTTCACCAATCGCTCATTATCCATTCTCTCCATATGCCCAAACCATCGCAACACCCTCTGCTCAACTCTACCAGCCATCTCCCGAACAACTCCAGTTCTCCTTCGCACTTCATCATTTCGCACCCGATCCATGCGCGTCACTCCACACATACTCCTCAGACACCTCATCTCCATTGCATTCAAACTTTTCCTCTCTGCTACACCCATATTCCATGTTTCAGCCCCATATAACGCAGTTGATACCACAACACCCTCATACAGCCTTCTCTTTACATCCATTCTAAGCGAACGACATTTACACACTTTTTTCAGTCCTCCCAGCACCTTTCCTACTTCATTTATTCTAAACTTCACTTCTGCATCTATTCTTCCATCCACAGCAACATGTGACCCTAGATATTTAAAACAATCTACCTCCTCAAGCAACTCACCATTCAAAACTATATTCATCCCCCTACCATCAATCAACCTCGTACACTTCATCACTTTACTCTTATTGTCAATAGCAAAAAAAAAGAAAACGAAAGTAACATTGTTTTGATGATGGACTTGACGTGACGTATTTTTTATGGTCTTGGAGATGTTGGTGTCTTCCACTGACTGGATTGTTGCTTGGTTCTGCAGTTATACCCTAGACCCAGTTCTTGTTACCCACAATGATATTTGAAAGAAATTTTGGGTAATTTTTCAGCTGTTCTTTCAAGTTCTAACGCACATTGACACGATATGCTTTTTGATCTTCCATTTCAAGACTGGGATTTTGCCAGACTCTGTGCATACCAAGATCTAGTGTCCAAATCCATTGGACTGAACTCCTAAGAAACGACTGTGTCCTACATTAGTTCGTCAGTAGTGCGACAACGATCTTCCAAGATTGCATGTTGAATTTTCTTGTTCTGTTCATCTGTTCAGCCAGAACATGGAGGGTTTTGGACTGACGTTTTGTCTTTCTTATAATGTGCATGGCATTTGTAGACATGTTTTAATTTTTTCATTCATCTTTTAAAGTTTCCTCAAGCATTGTAACTGCATCAGCCTTTACTGAGCAAAAAACAGAATTTAATACACACTCTTTGCTCATTCAAATCTGCCATTGTGGTTTGAGGACGATATTTGCAAAAGTCAGTTCATGACCGAAGAAATAACGCCAGAAATATGGACTCGACTCTCTCAGTCCAATACCACGAGGCAGAAGGATTTACCGGATTGCACTCAATTGGTGCCAGCTGGCGCAACATGGTACTATTTCATGCTATTGATATATCTGGGAATTTATCGATACCCCTTCGTATCTTACTTTCAGGTTCCTCAACTTGGGCCATTGTAATTCTCTACTTTCAGCCTGCGGCTATCTTGTCATTCTCTTACTTAATAATCCTGTGCTGTTTACTTATCCCCTGATTCTACTGACTATGAAAATTTCTTTGACTCATATTTCTAAGATGGAACACATCATATCAATTTCTTCGTTCCCTGAAACTCAATTCAAGGTGATTGCAATGGTCACCACCACATTTGGCTCTCCTCCACTTTCACCAATTCACCTGGGGAACAACTAAGTCTACTAATACCAAGTCGGATCACTTCCTTCTAAAACAGCTCCAAGCTCGCGCAGAGGGCGGAGCATTGGAGTGACGTCAATTGGCTCTGGCATGAAACCCCAGTGTTCAGTTGACTCCTGACCATGATGGTGAGTGTATGCTTGCTCCACTCATCAGACTATGACACATTTTCAGTCCGGAGAAGTGAGGGAAGGGATTGAAATCTGTGAGGGAAGGAGTAGGGGTGCGAGGGAACCTACTGCTATATTATAGGGTTAAACAAGTCTGCATTTCTTTCCCTTGTTCATTTTCCCTTATCATAAATGTTTAATTTGAGTCTGCCCTTTTATACATTTTCTGTTACTTAAGCCAGCTGACGTCACACAAGCCACACCTCCCTGTGCACTGAAGGAAAGTGAACTGACTTGGTATTAGTAGACTTAGGGGAACAAGCCTACATCTTTTCTCTTCTTAATAATCTTGAATAGCTTGTACCACACCCTACCCATATCCCTGACCAACTTTGAGAGAGTTTCAACATACTTGAATTTATCTGTACAACTAATCCTCTAATTTATGCCATTTATCTTTTCTCTCCATTGGGATTCTCTGCTCACAACCCTATCACTTTAGCCTGTCCTATTGCTCCAGTAAGGGCCATGGACCCTCCGCAGAAGCGATGGCTTTGGCACTTTGGAGCTGCTCACTGGGAGGCCCGTACGCAGTACTTCTTTGATTTTCCCTGGAATTAATATTCCTTCCATGGCCGTGAACCATCTGAATGTGCCTCACGCATTATGGAAGTTATTTTCACGGGCAGAGAATAATTCATTCCTTTGTCTTATCCTGTGACTAATGCAAAAAAAAAGAAAAAAAGTTTTAATCATGTTTGTTCTAATGCTGTCCACAACATGGAGAAGGCCTTCAAAAGGTACCAGAGCCAACGCATTCCTGAATATTGTTTCATTTATGTTTCTGCCTGGATATCGCACTAAGACTGTCCTTTGCTCTGCTAAAAATCATTTCATTCGTACTAACTGCTCTGAACTCTCCAACTCACACTCTTCCCACTTCATTTGGCACCTTGCCAAAAACTTTTCTAACAACTTTTCTTTATCATCCTTCCTTCCTCGTTTCTGCTCTGATGACTCTGTAGCTTTTTTTTTTTTTTCTACTAATAAAACAGAACTCATCACTCACAATTTCTCTTCTAATTCCACCATAGATGATTTAAGTGCTATTCCCCCATCATTTTCCCTCTCTGACTTCCTAATGGCTGACATTAGAATTTCTTCACTTGATGTGTTTTCTTCCTTAAATATCCCCAGTACTAACAGGGCTTGTGGGCCTGATGGGGTCTCACCTGTTGTCCTCAAGAAATGTTCTTCCATGCTTGCTTTCACCCTTCATTTTTGTCTTTTAACTTGTACCTTACCTTCTTGCTCGAAATTAGCCAAATTCAATATATTCCAAACAACTGTAACTGTAACCATTCACATCCCGCCAACAATCGCCCAAATACTCTAACATCCTGCGTTTTTAAAGTTTTTGAATCTATTCTTAACAATAATAATTTCAGACATTTTTCCTATCATAACCTTCTTTCCAGTTGTCAGTATGGGTTCCGCCAGGGACACTCCACTGGCGATATTCTCACCTTCCTTTCAGACTCCTGGTCATACTCCTTTCGGGACTTTGGCGAAAGCTGTGGCACTGAAGTTGACATCTCAAAGCTTCCGATCGAGTCTGGCATATCTCTTTAATTTCCAAAGTGCCCTCTTTCGGTTTCTTTCCTTCTCTCTGTGCCTTCACCTCTAGCGTCCATTCTGGTCGTTCTTTAGCTGTTGTTGTAGACGCCCATCATTCTCCTCCTAGGGTTATCTGTAGTGTTGTTCCTCAGGGCTCGTCCTATCACCAACTCTCATCCTTCTGTTCATCAGTGACTTTCATAGCTGTTCATCTAACCCTAATGACTCATACGCTGATGACTCCACGCATCACCTTTCCATTCGCTTCCTGCAGTATCTGTCTCAGCAGTTACTTCACCAAACAAGGGATGAAGCTATGGCACATTAATGTCTGACTTGGCTAGTATCTGTGATCAGGGTACAGATAATCTCGCCATCTTTAATGGATAAAAAACTCCGTTCTTACATCTTCTGACCATTAAAATCTGCCACACGAATATCCTATAATTTTTTACAATACCCAACTCAGTTCTGAGTAGTCTTTCAGCATACTTTGGTTTTCATTATCTCAACATTTTTCCTACAGAGATCATAATAATTATTACCTATTATTATCCACGGGTGTTACTTGCCCCTGTTTAGAGTACATCTCTCATGTGTGGGGAGGCTATCCGCATACATCTCTTCTCAACGACGTGGAATCATAGGCTTTTCATCATATTAGCTGTCCTTTAATTGGTTCTCTTCAGATTCAATCTCTTTGCCACACTGTTGTATCTTTAATTCTATTCTATTGATATTTCAATGGTCACTGTCTCTCTGAAATGTCTGCTTCTATCCCTACACCAGTATGGTGAGCACACAGCATCCATCTAGAAGCAAACTCTCATCCCTTCTTAGTCCACATCTCTAATGAAAGAGTTAACCCGCCTCGTTCCATCGACGTATGGGTACGTTGCAACATTTTGCATTTGCCAGTCCCGACGATGTACTGGTACGTCATGCAATTGCAAGGTCCCTAATTTGCACAATTTTCGATTTTCGTGCGTGATTTTTCTTACATATACACGGGACACCATCCTCTATTCCTCTACAAGATGCCAAGCAGGGACAATGCCTTACACCACATAACCTCCCCCCCCCCAAACGCCATTGTCTCGGCAATTCACCTGTTACCAGTGACCTGGCCAATAAAGACATGCAGGGCCAGAGTGATTCCCCAATCGATGACAATGTGGAGGACAAAGTTTACATAGCATTAGAGGAAGAAACAGTCAGAAATGATGATCAGGTAATGTGGCAAAAGAAGGTCATGTATGGTGATGAGTTAGTGAGTGAAACAATGCTTATAATGCCTATATTATTGTTTGAAAACCAATATACTGTCATACTACATTTAAATTCATACCAAGTAACTAAAAAAATACCGTTTATGAGTGGTGTGAAATAGTTACTCTCACAAAGAACTCGTTTTCTTTGGTGCCAGCCTGTTAGAAAACCCAGTCAGGTAAGTAGGTACTGCTGCCTGGATCGAGTATTTTAAACCTCAGGTGAGTGATTTTTCTATGAAATTTCGGTGTTTCTCACCAAAAGCGGAGGTTTTAGCAAAAAAATATTTTTTTTCAAGTTACTACATGACAGTATTGTGATACCAACTCTAACGTACGGAAGTGAAGCTTGGACGTTGTTGGAAGGACACAAGTCAAGAGTGAGAGCCGTGGAAATGAGTTATTTAAGAGGAGCCTGTGGAGTCACATGGAGAGACAGGCTGACGAATAAGGATATAAAGGAGCGTTGTGGTGTTGATGTGGATGTGATAGGAAGCGTTATGAGGAACACACTGAGGTGGTTTGGCCATGTGGAGAGGATGGAGGGTCAAAGACTGACGAAGAGAGTGTATGTGAGTGAGGTGGAGGGGGAAAGAGGTAGGGGGAGGCCGAGGATGAGATGGAGAGATGGGGTGGAGAGGTATATGAGAGAGGGGGGTGTGAGTTGGGAGCAGGGGAGTGAAATGGCGGGGGACAGGGCGACTTGGAGGCGATTTGTTTGTGGCCACCCCAAACGGGATGGAGGCGTCTGGCAATAGATAGATAGATAGATAGATATTTTTTCGAAAATACCTCGGGATTGGGGGGTGTCGGAGTTGCGAAATAGCTCGGGACGTGACAAGTTAACCGTTACTCCTAGTCCTTCATGTATGCAACAGGTCAGCCCTGGAACTGTCTTTCTCTGCCTATATTTCCTACCGCCTGTGACCTCCAAATATAGATAGATACATAGATAGTGTCCAGGCATCTCGAACTGATCTTGAATTTAGCTCATTATCTTGTTTTTATTTTTCTCAGAGGCAACAATTTGCTGACTTCTTTCCTTTGGCTTTTTCTTCTTTCTATAATATATATATATATATATATATATATATATATATATATATATATATATATATATATATATATATATATTACTAGTTGGTGTCTGCTTTCATATATAAGTATTACCTATATTTCTCATTATCTTATTATCTTATCTGCCTGCAGAGTATATGTATATATCATAACTTAGGTCAGACCTACTTTTAACATATCTTAAGATTCACATAGCAACATAGCATCACATAGCTTGCCACACATGCAACAGCATCGATCATTCGATGCATTGTCAGCTTCATTCCCACGCCCCACTGTGAGCTTAGAGCCGGCAGTAATAGTCAGGGAGTGGGGATAGTAAGATGTTGTGATACAGCACTCAGACTTATACTGTGTATCCTTTGTACGAAATTTTATAATACTGTTGCGTATAGTCAAGGATTATTTTGCTAAACCAAACTTTTTAACCTCCATATCTAATACACAGTGAAAGATTATATACAGTATAGAGTGCTATGAGTAAAGTAAGGAAGGAGAGGGAATCAAGGAAAATACCAGCCAGCGACACAGTGTGATCACCATCAAGCCAGCTCCCCCAAACATCGAGAGGACGCCCTATACACATGGCAACTACTCATCTCCTACAAGTGTGCCAGGCCTGATCTGTGGTGTCTGGTACATAAATTGGTGTTTAGCGGTGCTCCTATGTACCTCAAGAGTTTAGTCTCAGTTCTTGTGTCATCTTGTGAGTTTCCGGGTTTATACACAACACTGTTACCCTTCTTCCTTCCATCCCTATCTCATTATCTCCCTGGCTTGATCGTATCCGTATTGTAAATGAGTCTTTTATGATTCATTTACCACCACATTTTCATTTTCACCACTCATTTTCACTCCCAACCCTCCGGGCTCAGCATTTGGTCAGCGAGTAGTGGTGTCTCTCACAAAACTTCTCAGCTGCGGCCAGTGGTCCCGGGGCGCGACGACATCTAAGAAGATTGTCAACTAGCTGCTGGACATGTCGCATGGAGAGTGTGTGGGTGGAGCATATTCAGGATTCTTCTTACAGCTGGGCGTGTGGCGAGCGGATTCACAACTCTTCTCAGCGCCTGGCGAGTGCATTCCTGCCAGTGTGGTGTATTGTTTCTTCTATAACATCCTGCATCATCTCTTCTTAAAGGGGCGTGCGAGGGCACATGGAGTTTCAGGCTTCTATTAACCCCTCTACTGTATAGTTAGAGTAATACTGTCTGAGGTAAGGTTGGTGGAACACAAATTTTTCACAAGTGGTATGTGTGAGATTTATGTGTACATAACTTGAGATTATTTGTCATATGTGAATCCCATATATCTATGTTCATTTGTCAATTTGTTAGTGTTCTATTGTATGTTACCTTTCAGTAAAAAGCCCTTGTGTGTTAAGGAAGAGGATAGTAGTTATAGCTCAATTACATTCCATTCAGAGTTAACCATAAATTCGGGTGAGTAAATAAGTGAGTCACTCCGCAACTCCCACGTTTTCTTTAGCGAGCCAACTACCGAGTTTTCCTGTGATAGTGACGGTGGGGAGAGAAACAAATTCTCAGATCAGTCCAATTTAACTCTCTCACCTAGTTCTACACGTAGTGGTAAAGTATATAACCCTTCCAGTACACAATTTAGCATCATGAGTCAAACCAATAACATTAATCCTTCCGGTACACAACCGTCTCTTTTGCAAGGTTTAACTGTACTTCAAGACAATGTACCGATGCGATTATGGGATGGCACTGATCCTTCATGGAATTTGTATGTATCTGTGCGCCAGATGAAAGAAGAGATAGGTAAAAGGCAGTTTGCATCAGAGAGTGATAAATTAAAATTTATACGTGGTAGAATTTCTCAGACTACAGACACTCCAGCCAGCCTTCTCATGGGAGATATTTTTACTCTACCTGTGATAATGCAGACTACTTCCGGACAGAACTTGTGGCCGATATGGGCTCTATGTCCTTCATTGGGGGTGATGTTATGGCTTTACTTAGGGCTCTACATGATAGTCACATGAAGGCAGCTTCCATGGTTTACAGGCATGCTGCTTGCTTTGCTCAGAATTTCAAACTTTTCTTAGAGCAGCCATTCGGTAATTCAAGGTGGCTGAATGCTACCAAGGATGCAATGCCCCTAGATAAATTCTTGTCTTTATTGACTTTTGGTTGCTACTTTTAGGTCTTGACACCAAGACAACAGCACATTGCAAAACAGCTGGAATTCACCCCTGCACAAACCCTACATGACCTCAATTGTCAGATGCGAATGAAGCTACAGTCGCAACCTGAAGCATTCCCTTTGGCCTCAGCCGTGTCTGCTTAGGGACAGCGACGTGCAGAAAAACCCAAGAAGGACAGAAAGTCAGAGAAGCCCACGTCTGCACCAGATACTAGCACTTCTGATCCCTCAAGTAAGTGTTCTTATTGTCACAGGGGCATTCATTCCTTGTTAAAGTGTTTCAAATTTCAAAGGGATATGGAGGACTCTCAGAGTCCTCAACAAGATACAAATCCAGGCCCTCCTGCTCAGGGCACATCATCATCATCATCAACCCAAAATCGGCGCAAGAAATGGTGTCATCACCACAAGTCCCATGGGCACTGGTCGAGTGAGTGTCGTTCTCCCCCAGGGACCACAGCTCAGGTTCCTAGTACCCAAAGCATAGCTCCTTCATCGGAGAAAGCCCAGCAGCCTCCAACAGCCGACAAGGGGTAGACTCTGATGGTAGAGTCAAAGCAGCTACTGTGGGTACTGCTGTAGCGAATGTAGGGCCAGGACCAAATGCTATGTCATTTGCGGTCTATCTTGAGTCTTGAACAATGTCCCTAGTCCTTGACACTGGCTCTTATGTCATTATAATTGCAGAGGTCTCATTACAAAAGATTAAGCAGTTACTAGGAAAAACCTTTTCACGTCACCTTCCTCCACTTGATTTGATCGGACTTAATGGTGCACATTTAAATGCTACAGGTGTGGTTACCTTGTCCTTCCAGTTTGCTAGAGACATACAACCAGTTGTGGCTCAATTTTATGTGATTCCGTCTTTTGTTCTTTCTTCAGATAGGTTGTTAGGATTGCCTAATCTCTTTGAACATGGGATAGATATTGTAACTAGCTCCAAGTCAGTTGTATATAGAGATAAGCACTACACTGCCCTGACAGAGTCCGTGCCATTGCTTTGTGCACCTTCTGCAGTGAATAGAGCTTACCCCTAGTTAGCTGCTAGTGACATAAACCCTATGCAGCCTACCAATGAATCTCTCACTTTGTCTAATGAAGTGTCACCTGTGGGTAATGATGACTCAGTTGTACCTACTGCTTCTTCTTCTTCTTCTGCCACTTTAAGTGAGGTCATGGCAAATGCACATGAGGCCAATGCGGTCGTAACTGACTGCAGGCAGTTACAACTGAACGAGCTTACTCATGTGACCGTTCGTTTGCCTGGCGTGAAAGAGGGAGTAGATGCTATCTGTTTGCCTGAGAGTGTGCATATGAAAGGCATTTCTCTTGAGTCAGCATTAGCTACAGTTTCTAAGAATGGTCAAACTGATGTTCTGGTTCATGACCGAACGAAATGTGTATTTAAGTTAAAACCGGGTGTCTGCCTGGGGAAGTGTCTTGTATACCCTTCCATTGTTACTGAAGAAACTTTGTCATACGTAGAGGTTGTGGCTGGCCTGACACCAGCCCATGATCACCCACCATATAGTGAGTCCTTCCTTCAGAAAGCTAGGTCTCAACTGAACCAGATTAATTTTTCCGATTTTCAGACTCAGTTATTACAGATCCTTGAACAGAATAGGGGAGCCATAGCTCTACCAGGTGAGCCATTAGGACATACTAATGTGGCTCACATCACATTGCATTGAAGCAGGTACTAATCCTATTTATGTGCCTGTGTATCGTCTTCCCCATTCTCAGAGGCAGGTGGCTGACAAGTTGGTTAAGGAGATGATTGAGTCAGGAATAGTCTGTGATTCGATTTCTCTCTGGAATTCACCACTGTTTCTGGTGCCAAAGAAGGATGGTACCATGAGACCGGTTATAGATTATAGCCGCCTGAATGCAGAGACGGTCCCAGATCGTTATCCTCTACCTCATTTGATCGATCTGTTGCAGAGTCTTGGGGATATATAACAAGGTGTTCTCTTTGTATCTTCTCTCGGGATACTGCCACGTCCCTCTGCACACGGACTCTTGCCCTCTTACAGCCTTCAGCACTCCTGATGGGCATTACAGTTTTGTGAGGTTACCCTTCTGCCTTCATAATGCGCCTTTGTGCTTTCAGAGGTTAATCAATGGAGTATTTAGGGGACTGTTAGGGAAAACAGTGTTTGCCTACTTATGTGATGTAGTGGTCGTTAGTAAGGATGTGCCTGAACATCTGAGGAAGCTCCAACAAGTCTTTGCCGGACTCAAAGAGGCTGGTTTAAAGGTTAAGTCTTCAAAATGTAGGCTTTTGAAGAAGGAATTGTCTTTCCTGGGTCATGTTGTTGATGCCAGACGTATCCAGACGGCTGATGACGAAGTCACAGCTTACTGAGACTTCCCTACACCTACCTCAGTCACAGCAGTGTGCAGCTTCCTCGGATTACCAGGGTACTATCGAAAGTTCATTCGAGGGTATGCAAACATGGCCTCTCCTCTCACTCGACTTTTAACGAAGAAGGTTCCCTTTGTCTGAGGACCTGATCAGGAGAGGGCCTTCACTGATTTAAAGGCAGCATTGACCTCTGCCCCTATCCTATCCTTCCCAGACTTTAACAAGTCATTCACTATCTTTACCGATGCTTCTGGCACAGATCTTGGAATTGTTCTGAACCAGTGCGATGCATCTGGCATGTGCAACCCACTAGCTTATGCGAGTAGAATTCTTAATGATCCTGAAACACGCTACTCTGTGATGCATTTGGAAGCCTTAGGTGTCATGTGGGCCCTTAAACACTTCCATGATATCATCTTTGGGTATGACATCACAGTTTACATGGACCATAAGGCCCTTACTGATGTCTTCAAGGGTCGCAATCTGTCTGGGAAACTAGCTAGGTGGATCTTGCTCATTCAGGACTACTATCATGACATATGATATCTACCGGGAAAGGTGAATGTCGTGGCTGATGCATTGTCAAGGAATGTCCTTGTTGCTGCAGCTGTGCTGCAGACACTGTTCTGTCCACTCTTTCTCTAGACAGGATTCGGTGCTCAGTGATTCCAAGTGGTCTTGTGTTATGTGTGGTCTTGAGTCAGGTGATCCACTTACTGATAGGGATGTCCCCGGATCGTTGTCTGATTATGACTTAACAAATGGTGTGTTAGTGCGACATTTGGATTCTGATGTTACCCAAGTCATGGTTCCTTCTGAGATGATTCAGGATATGTTGGTTCTTGAACATGACTCTCCCTAGGCAGGTCATCCTGGAGTGGAGCGCTGTTTGCTGCAGGCTCGTAGACGTTTGTACTGGACTACCATGGGCTCCGACATTAATGCCCATATTCAACATTGTTTGCCATGTGCACAAGGGCTCGAGTGGACCTCCTGCACCAATGCTGTCATATCCGACACCTGCTAAACCATGGGACACGGTTGGCATTGACACTCTCACGCTCCTCATAGTGATAGTGGCATGAAATACTTACTGGTGTGTGTTGATTACTTCAGTAGATATGTAGTTTTAGCTCCACTGCCAGACAAGTCTGCCTTCTCTGTGGCCAGTGCTCTTGTCAAGCATCTGTTACACCCATTCACTACTCCAAAGGTCTTGCTGTCTGACAGTGGTACAGAGTTCTGAAATGAATTAGTGAGTGAGATTTGCTCCCAGTTCAACATTGCCCAGACTTATGTAGTGGCCCATCATCCAGCTTCTAATGACTTAATCGAAAGAGCTAACAGAAAGATTCCGGAGGCTCTTCGTCATGTGGTTCAAGGTTGCCACTCGTCTTGGGATAAATGGATTCCTTAGATAGCCTCTGTCATCAACAGTTCCATTAACGCTTCCATAGGAGAGTCGCCTCACTTTGTTCTGTTTTGTGAGGACAAGTGGCTCCCGTATACTCTCCTTCTGCAGCATCCCAGTCCTGTGTATAATGTTGACATTATGCTAAGGTGCATCTTACCGTTAGTCAGGACATCTTTGCTAGGGTTCGTAATATCCTGGATGTCTCTCATCAGTTGATGGTAGATCGCCACTAGCAACACGCGCAGCCAAGTGATATTGTTACCGGTGATTTGGTCTTTGTGGCTGAGCCAGCCCTCTCTTCTAAGCTCTCTCCACGTTTCTCGGGCCCACTACATATCGTTCAGGAGGAGCTTGGTAACAAATTGCGTGTTCGGGAATTACATACCGGTGCTGAGCAGGTTGTGCGCACAAGACAATTATAAGAAAGTTTGTGGTGATTTCCCTCTTCCATCGGTGCACACTGGTTCCTCCTCACGACCTCCTTCATATCCTTCTCAGTCATCATCGAGTGTTAATGATTACAGGAGTAAGTTATGTTCCGCCACTCACCATGTATAAATCATTCTTATGTATCTGCATTGTACCCTGTATTATTTACTTGTACCTTTGACAGGAAATCATGGTAACTACACTTTTTTGCCTTGGACTTCTGGTGTCAGCCCAGGGGTTCCCTGTTCCTAGTCTGGTGTGTCCTGTTGCGCTTGTGGCTCCAGAGGGCTCCGTTCTGATTGTGGAGGATGTGGTCAACGTCAGATATGACATATCCCCAATGGGTCAGGTCTCGGTGCAGATACCTGTACTGGCCCAACATTTAGATGGTTTGAGAGGGTTCTTTCAACCCCCTCCTCACCATGGACTCCACGAACGTTAGTGCCCTGGATCCAGCGCTGGCCACGCCTTTTATTCTAGCTGTTGAGAGGATGGACACACTTCTGACCGAATCCTTGACCTGTCCAACCGGTTCCCCACCAACTCTCTTGATGCGGGTCAGAAATCTGCATCCTTCCTTCAACGTCGAGGATTATTTGACTTGGGAGGATTGATACTCAACAAGCTCTTTGGCACTGCTCAGGGATCTGATGTGTCTGCTTTAGGCAAGAACTTAATGTGATAGCTCAGGTAGTCGAATCACAGAATAAGCTTCTCATATATAAGTATGCTGAGTTTGTGAAATTTAGGACTCACCTGAACATTGTTGTTGATCATACTAATGTACTAACAACCCGTTTCTTAGTCTTGGATCTCAGGTTGCCACTTTTGAGAACTTGTTCCTTCGCACTCAATACCTTGCACAGTTAGATTCAGACATTTCCATACTACAGAGGTGGTGTTCCATAGTAATCACCTCCCTTGTCAATGCCGGGCTTGGCTGTGATAATGCAGAACCACTACCACTAGATTGTTTGAGGTCTGCTACTCAGTTTGTGCATGCTAATTTCAGTTTGACCCCACACTCTGTGTGTAGTCACTTAGAATTTTATTACCCCTTGTTGGAAGCAACCCTCACTGACTCACAAATACTGGTTCACATTCCCTTGAAATCAGATGTAACTTATTCAGCTTACAGTGTCACTCCCTTCTCGATGCGCATCAGTGATTCATTGTCCAGTCTTGTTTCCCAGTCAAACATGTTTCTTGTGGCAGATGATTATATGTCTGTTGCACTCAATAGCCAAACAGTATTGAGCCCTTGTAAGTCAAGTTATCTGCACGTTCACGTTTGTCCTGCTTACTTGTTTGCTCTGTTGTCATCAAAGTAAGCACCTTGTGAATTAGCTGTAGTGCGTAATCACTCAGACCTGATCCATCAATTCTGTCAGTTTGAACCTGTGGGTCCTGAATGGCCGGTCTGCCATGCGCACGTTGGCAGTAATCAGTCCTTCTACTTCAGAGAGCCCGCAAGTGTTACACTATTGTGTTCTCATCGTAGTAACTGTGTCATTGTGGAAGGCTATTATGTCGCTCCTGATTCATGTGAAGTTCGTTCATCAGCGATTTCTACCCTTCTTAACAGGCAACATCTTGTTTTCAGGCAGTTCTACCTAGTTCTTTGGTTTCACTGACCCCGTCCTTTGATGTTCATCCTGATAATCTAACTGTGGTGTCTGAACATTTGAAGGTGTTGTCCTACTAGTATGACAGTGATGTCCTTATATCCTCTGTCCCATCACTCATTCACCCTCATGTGTTGTGCCCTACGATTTCCGTCCCTGTCGATGAGTTGTTAATCATTGTCTGTGTCTTTTGTTGGTGTCTCAAGCGTCCAGAAGATCGCCTTCACGACATACGTGAGGCGTCAAGACTACAAGTGGTTCCACCACCCCCTGCCCCACGACAGGTTAGCTAGATTGTAGGAATATATTATCACAGTCCTATTTCAGTTTTGTCGGCCTGAGGACAGTCCTACTTTACGTGGCCGAGCAATGTACTAGTTGTATCCATATTTTTGCTTTCATATATAAGTATCACCTATATTTCTCATTATCTTATTTACCTGCAGAGTATATGTGTATATCATAACTTACGTCAGACTTACTTTTAGCATATCTTAAGATTCACATAGCAACATAGCACCACATAGCTTGCCTCACATGCATTAGCATCGAACATTCGATGCATTGTCAGCTTCATTCCCACGCCCCACTGTGAGCTTAGAGCCGGCAGTAATAGCCAGGGAGTGGGGATAGTAAGATGTAGTGATACAGCACTCAGACTTATACTGTGTAACCTTTGTACGTAACTATTTTTTTTTTTAATGTGACCGACTCTGGGCATAGGCTTCACAGTCTGCTTTCAAGGCCCAGTAGTCCTCCTACGTACCGTGCACCTCTACATGTCACCACTTCGGTGCTAACACCCACCGTCCATATTGAATACATGCAAGGGCTGTCTCATACAGGAGTGGTGTATTGGTATTAGCGGGGGTATTTTTACGACATGTCGGCGGTTCTTCTGGTAGATCAGTAAAGTCTGATATGAAATTGAAATCCTTAAACTGTTCCCTGCCCCAGCAGAATTTGAACCCGGGTCCGTTAGGACTGCAGGACATCTCTCTACCGATTGAGCCACCGCCTCCCCCAGATATTGTTGCATATCGTCAAAGATTGTTTTGCTATACCAGACTTTTTAACCTCCATATCTAATACATAGTGGACGATTATATACAGTATAGAGTGCTATGAGTAAAGTAAGGAAGGAGAGGGAATCAAGCAAAATACCAGCCAGCGACACAGTGTGATCACGGTCAAGCCAGCTACCCCAAACATCGAGAGGACGCACTTTACACATTGCAACTACTCATCTCCTACAAGTGTGCCAGGCCTGATCTGTGGTGTCTGGTACAATATATACCGGTTTATATATATATATATATATATATATATATATATATATATATATATATACTGTAGACTCGTTAGACGTGATAAGAGGAGACTATATGATGAAAAGGCGACAGAGACAGAAATTAAATTAAGTAAAAATGACGGTCAGAGCACAAGAGTAGCGTATCAGGCCATACAGGAGTTAACTGGGACTGAAAGGAGAAGGAAGGAAATACCTGTACGAGATAGAAATGGTAATTTGATGACTAAAGATTTGGATATAAAAGGAAAATGGAAAGAGCACTTTGAATCTGTTCTAAATAGACCAATCCCAGCTGAAGAGGACATGTTGCCAGCCGAGAGAGATTTGCAGATAGAAACAGGGGATATAACTTTGGAAGAGGTAGCAAAATCTATAAAGGAGCTAAAGAATTTTAAGGCTCCAGGTGAGGATGGAAAATTCCCTGAAATACTTAAGGTGGAAAATGAAGAGTTGATGAATGCGCTTTTGAAACTTTTTAATGTGGCTTGGGATAATGGTGGAATTCCAGAAGAGTGGAAAAATGGAGTGATTATAAAAATACCAAAAAAGGGAGATTTAAGTGTGTGTGGCAATTGGAGGGGGATAACTTTGACACCTGTAGTTGCAAAAGTCTTTTCCAAAATCTTGTTGAACAGAATAGAGCCAGTAATTGATAAAATTTTAAGAGAAGAACAAGCGGGATTTAGAAAGGGTCGAGGTTGTAATGATCAGATTTTTATTGTAAGGCATCTAATGCAACAAGCTAATGAGATGAAAATGCCACTTAACATGTGTTTTGTGGATTTTGAAAAGGCGTTTGATAGTGTTTCACGTGGAGCTATGTTGAAAATTATGAGATTCTATGGTATACAAGAAAAGTTTGTAAATATTATTAGAAGCCTGCATGAAGGTACTTTTTGTAAGGTAATGGTGGGTGGTTCTTTGAGTGATCCATTTCAAGTTAGGTCAGGAGTGATTCAAGGAGGAGTTCTTTCGCCATTGTTGTTTGTTTTGGTTATGGATTATGTTATGAAAAAGGTTGTAAGGAGAACAGGTGCAGGAATTAACTGGACAGAAAATAAGAAGCTGATGGATTTGGACTATGCTGATGTTATTGTACTGATTTGCGGAAGTATTTACGAGATGCAGAGGTGCTCGATTGTCTGGTGGAGGAAGGAGAAAAAGTGGGATTGGTAATAAATTGTGGAAAGACTGAAATTATTAATATGAACGTGGAGAACCAAATCGATTGTGTAATTGGGAATAATGTGGTGAAGATTGTATCATCTAATGGATCATTAAACAATGAAATTGAGGAGAGGATTAGACAGGTTTGGCGAGCTGTTGGAATGTTGAAATCTGTTTGGAATAATAATATGCTTTCGGTACATACTAAAGTGAAAATTTACAAGTCCATGGTTAGACCAATTTTAATTTACGGGCATGAGTCATGGTACAGTACAATTGCAACAGATCAGAAAGTATTAGGATTTGAGAATAAAATACTGAGAAGGATTCTTGGGGTAAAGTGGCAAGACAGAGTTACAAATGAAAGAGTAAGGGATATTACGAGAGTGGAACCAGTTAATAAATATATGTGAGACTGTCTCGCTGGAAGTGGCTGGGGCACATATACAGAAAAGAAGGTTGTTTAATACAGGATGTGCCAGAGTGGATTGCTAGAGGAAGAAGAGGTAGAGGTAGGCCGAGGGAAACCTGGTTGAGGACAATGAAAAAAGAAGCAGGAGAGGAGTGTTGGTGGGACCTGAAGGAGATGGCAAGAGACAAATATTGGTGGAGAGAGTTCATTGAGGCACTATGCATCCCGTGGGGTGTCACAGGAAATGATTGATTGATTTGATATATATATATATATATATATATATATATATATATATATATATATATATATATATATATATATATATATTAATGATCTCTTATCTGTCACTCACAATCCCATTCACTCATATGCAGATGACTCAACACTACATAGGTCATTCACACTCAGACATCCATTTACAAAGTCTAATATCTCTACCTCTCAACTCAGTACAGCCATTTCCATAAATCAAGATCTATCTACAATCAGTGAATGGGGACAAAACAACCTTGTCTCTTTTAATGCTAGTAAAACTAAATATATACAGTTTACTAATAGACAGATATTGCCAGATTCGTACATTACCTTCAGTGCTACTAATATTCCCATCTCCAAAAGTATTGAAATTCTTGGTGTCTCACTTAACAGTGCCCTCAGCTGGACCTCTCATGTCAGATCACTTGCTAAAACCGCCTCAAAGAAACTTGGATTATTGTACAGAGTCCGTAACTTCTTCGCCGATGAGCAGTTAGCTATAATTTATAAGAATTATGTGCGCTCTCAGCTTGAATATTGCTCACCCTTGTGGAATGGTTGTGGAGAGGTTGCATTAAGACAATTAGACAAAATTCAGAATAAAGCTGTTAGAATCATTAACAACCCTGCCATTACATATAAACTACCTCCCCTGCAAGTAAGAAGGAATGTTGCCTCCCTTGCATTATTTTACAGATATTTTTTTGGCAAATGCTCAGACGAAGTTGCGTCCATGGTGCCACCTCTCCATGCCTTCCCTTGTGCTACACGGGCATCTGGTAGCGCTCATGACTGGAATGTCACTCAACCATATTGCAGAACTTCTGCCTATCAGAATTCTTTCATTCCCCGAACTGCATCTCTCTGGAACTCGCTTCCCCAGAGTTGTTTTCCTCCAAATTTCAACCTACAACTGTTCAAGTCTAACTGTTACAGATATTTTGTGAATAGAGGACACCAGTAATCTGGTGTATGGATTATTTTTTTTCTCCATTTGTTTTTCCTTCCTCCGTTCTGTTATTTAAAATATATATATATATATATATATATATATATATATATATATATATATATATATATATTATTGTTAGGTGATATATATATATATATATATATATATATATATATATATATATATATATATATATATATATATATATATATATTTTTAGGGTTATGACAAAAAATTATTTTCCCTAATTTTAAAAACCCTGCTTTGGTGGGTGATGAACTTTAATGTATAAATGACAAGTATGATGTTGGTTTTGAATTTGCCTTAAAAAAGTCTCCCACACAAACATTTTCCACGAGGCTAAATTTGCACATTTTTTACAATTGGTGCTGTTTCGTCAAAATCGATATATTTCTACTATATTTTTGTTTGCAGGGTACCTAGTGTTTATTGAGATGGCAGTACCATGGCATACTTCAGATCTTGTGATTCTGTCATGAAGGAATGGGGTGCAAACCTACCAAAGTCAAAGTATACGAAGTGGCGTAATCTACCCATGATAGGAAGTTTGACTGTCAGAATGGCTTCATAATGTTATATATTCGGAAGGTATCATGCAGTATTAGAAGAGGATAAACTGAAGAAAAGCATGATTCAGCAAATATATGGTGAACTAATCCATTTATAGCAAAAGTTTAGTTTTCCTGTATTGAGTCAACAGGTGATTAAAGTACTGCTGAACAAACTGATCAGTGAATATGAACGCTACCAAAGAAGACCGAAAGAAGTGTTGCAAAACGAGTTGAAAAATCTTTTTGACATAACCAGAGTTGATGGGGAATGGCTTTGCCGGGAAGCTAGGGAACTGCATCATAAGCAAGGTACATCTGGTGGAAAAGTTGATACACGACACATATACTTGCAGCATTATCCACAATCCATCCATCAATGAGGCAAAAACACTGTGAAACAAGTGATACTTCAATAACACAGCAAGTTGGTAATTATAATTATGAGAATGAAACTGAAGATACTACCTGAAGCGTCAACACAAGTGATACAGAGAACAGTACCAATGAAGAAGCCCCAAGTACAAGGAAGATGCCATCTTCAACATACCATGCAACGAAATTGGTAACAGGTCATTCGTTGTCAACTAATTAAGCATCTAGTGTGAGTTCAACTCTCGGTAATGAAGGCATCCCGGTTTAACACCTACACTATCTGGTGAATGGCGTGGCGTTGTCAGGGCTGGAGAAAAACAGAAGGAAAAAGTCGTATCGCTATTACAAGAGAAGAACTATTGTTTGCATTTTGATGGAAAAAAGAAAATAACCACTAGACAGTACCAAGTAGTCTACCTTCAAAGCAAAACTAGGAAGATCAGATTGGGAATCATAAAATGCAATAGTGGATCAGCTCAGGATATTTTCAATGGCCTTTAGAAAGTTCTAGATGATTATGATGCCTGGTCACGTATTGAAATGATCATTTGTGATATAATGGCTGTAAACACAGGACATATGAATTGTGTTGTGGTTAGTGTACAGAAGAAAATGGCTGAAAAGGGTTTGGACAAACCACAATATATTGGATGTCAGCATCATAGACTGGATAGGATCATGAAGCATGTTTTGGACTCATTCGTGACAAAGGTATCCTTTATGCCAAATGTGAATTACGAGTTTGATGAGGAACTGACTGAAAAGTATGTGGAACTACAAAGTTCTTTTGAAGCAGGTAAGAAAATGGAAACTGGTGAAAATCCTTGATGGAGAGAGGACTTCAAATTCCTGTATGAACTGTGCAAATCATTCCAATTCTACAGGGAACAAGGGGCATTTCCGAAAATCAAATGGAGGAAACTACCGTCATTACATAGCGCCCACTGGAATTCAAGGGCAATTTACACCCTAATCACGTATATTCTGCTTCCAAACTGGAGAGGCACATTGGAGATACCAGCATGCTTTGCCTATGGATGGGAAGAGGCGTGGTTTTCTAATCAAAAATTCAAATAGATGTCCCATAAAAAACCTACTGACCAGCATTAAAGAATTCAAGATCCCTAGCGTACTGAAGTGCCTTGAAACCCACTGGAGCAAGGAAAGATCTGTGCTGAACATACCACGGACCAACATCATTGCTGAAAGGGCAGTAAAACTGATGGAGGAGCTGAGTGGAAAGTGCAAGAAGGACATAGATGCAAAGTTTGTGGCAACAAATAAACTGTAATTATGTAGTGTCCATCCTAAGTTTTACGAGTTTCGTGTTTTTTGCAAAACAATTTGACGATGTGGGGGATCTTTTGATGGAATTAAGCGAACTGACTAATACATTTGTAACATATTATGTACCAAAATGCTTATCGATTCCCGCTGCAGGTTAGTTATTATTTTTCTAGTCATAACCCTAACATTATATATATATATATATATATATATATATATATATATATATATATATATATATATATATAAGAAACACATTGCACATGGGTATGTGGAAAGTTTTTAACGCTCTGGCCGTCAATCGAACTCGGGACATCTAGGCAGGAAACAGGCACCATATGCTTCTTCCGTGACTTGATAAAACCCTAGACACCTGAATTCTACGAAAAATTAGGTAAATCCGTTATGGGAGGATATTTCTCAAACCCAACCCACATGATGACACATATTCCAGTCATTTTTAATTGCTTATCCCAATGGCACTCGGCAAGCTACCTCGTAGTTTTAATCTATCCCAGTCAGTACACAAGCATCTTCTTAATTGCTGAAGAAACACACAGTATACGTGCATACATACGGGAAAATGCCTGGCTGCTATTTACGGGTCACGGGTACGATTCCCGACTAGAAATTTACAAATTTTCATATATATATATATATATATATATATTTATATATATATATATATATATATATATATATATATATATATATATATATATACAGAGAGAGAGAGAGAGAGAGAGAGAGAGAGAGATGATATGTAGATAGATAGATTTATATATATATATATATATATATATATATATATATATATATATATATAGATTATACTTATATAGCTATATCTATATCTATCTATCTGTCTATCTAGAGAGAGAGAGAGAGGTGAAACCCAAAGGTTCCAGTAATTTGAATAGAGGGAGCCAACCATTTGCAGTTTTTCCTTCTGCTGCTAGGAGGAGTCAACAGCACCCCTTGTCCATCAGTGTGGGTCCAGCCCTGTCAATGAGCGGACGTGTTGTTGAGCTATGCTTACTATCGTAACGTGGTGTGTAGGTGGTTTGGCAGTTTTGCAATGGCGGACCAATTGCGCAGCAATGTGAAGTCAATGTTGAATTTATTTATTTTTCGATATCCAAAGGATTGTTAACAAGGAATTCGCCTCACACGGTCAGTCTGTCAGTGGAAAGTTTTGCAGCGTCTGAGGTAGAACATCCGCCACAAACATCCAGAACAATGGAAGAACAAGGACTGGATCCTGCATCATGACAACGCCCCCACCCACACATCAGTTGTTGTCCGGTAATTCCTGGCTACCACTATCAAGGTAGTCATTCCCCACCCACCCTATTCGCCTGACCTTGCCCCCTGTGACTTATTTCTGTTTCCCAAGCTGAAATTACGACTGAAAAGGCGTCGATTTGACTCGTCTGAGGAGATCCAGACAGTATCGCAGGAGGTGTTAAGACCATCACAACTGAAGCCTTCCAGGGATGCATGGACTCGTGGAAAAAATGCTGGAACCACTGTATACATGCACAAGCGGACTACTTCGAAGGCGACAGTGAGAACTAGAGGGTGAGGTAACTTATTTTCCTGCAATATATATATATATATATATATATATATATATATATATATATATATATATATATATATATATATATATATATATATATGACTGCTATTTCTGCGTTAGGCCACCCCCATGCCAGAAGGCCATCAGGATGGTTAGTTGTGCTACACTTGTTTGAACAAATGAGAGCTGCTTCCATAGCCCTCTTTACACGTTAGTTAATCCCTTGTGTACTATTTGTGCCTCCTCGCAGTTAGGCAAGTGGTTATACTCACCAATGTGAACAAATTAAGCATTTTATGTTCTGTGACAACTTACATCGTTCTTATGTTCCTAGACCGGGTAGACCCTCTTATTAAGGACCTGGGAGGATTTTTTTTTTAATGGAAGGAAAAGGTAACCAAAGTTCATGAGCCCATGAACCATTCCTTGAATTAGAAAACAAAAACAATACAACAGAGAGACAAAATCAAGATCCGTTAATTTCGAGATGCCTGGACACACCGCGTTTGAAAGACTGATGATCATAGGAAGTACGAAATACAAACTAGGGGAGACAGTTCCAGTGCTGATCTCTTGCCTAAATAAAGGATTGGGGTAACGATTAACTCTTACATTATAGAGTCAGGATGAGAGTTTGTTGCTAGATGGGTGCTACACGCTTGTGGAGGTGGAGAGATGCAAGCAGACCGTTCAGAGGAGCAGTAACCATTGAAGAAGCGGTAGATGAGAGATAATGAAGCGAAGAGACAGAGGCTGAAGAGAACCAGTAAAAGGAGGAGAGTTAATGAGACGAAAAGTCTTTGACTCCACCCTAGTGACAAGAGCAGTATGTGGGGAGCCTCCCCACACATGAGAGTTGTACTCTACACATGGGTGTATAAAGTCAACAACTGTGGAGGGATAAAGAAGGTATGGAGTCGGCTGAACTCACCTATTCTCTAGGAAGCAGATTTTTGAGGTGTAAAATAATCTTTCCAATATAAATCCCGAGAGAATGAAACCCCAAGTATGTTTAAGGATGATGCAGGATTAATCTGGATGTTAAAAACCTCCGACAAGCTCATTGCCTCATACGAGGCGAAATGCAGGTTACCCCTGGCCACACTGATCACTCATATGACACGAGGAATCTCAGTGCCATAATTTCAAGTACGAGAAAGCGTCAGTGGTTCCATGGGAACATTGACTCTCCCACTACACCATCAGAGCTATTGCCAAACACTGCCATACCGCAGTTGCCAAATACCGCAACTTGTTTGTAGCCCAGCAATGATGGATTAATTTTCGTCTGCCTGTCATGGTGCTGGCAATTTATCGCCATCTGGACACCCACCTAGGAGGCATAAATAACACAAAGACGAGAGCGATGAAGAGTTCAAACTGAGAAACACTTGATCTAATGAATAAAGTCAATATTAAAATAAAAAGTCTGAAAAAATGACTTACATAAGGTAATTGGGTTGCTAAGAATTAGTGCAGCTGGGACTGAATATTAATGGGTACTCTTATGGAAGATTTTGTTGGGTTGAAAAGTGTAAGAATTGAGTCTTTGGTGTATCACAAACAAAATTACCTTTACCCCAGTCAGAGATACCAGCCAAGTCAGACATGAGGTCTGCCATAGTCTCATCCCTTGTCTGTTTAGGCAACTGCTGAGATGGACATTGCAGGAACCAGATGGAAAGTTAAGGGTGGAGTCATCAGGTTATGCATCGACAGAGATAGATGTATAGCTTAGAAGGTCATTGATGAATAATAGGAAGGGTTGGTGATAGGACAGAGCCTTGAGGAACACCACTGTCGATAGATCTAGGAGACGAACGCTAGCCATCTACAGCAGCAGCTATAGAAGGACCAGAAAGAAAGCTATAAATGGAGGCACAGGTAGAAGGATAGAGGCCGTAAGATGGGAGTTTGGAAATTAAAGATTTATGCCAGACTCGATTAAAAGCCTTTGAGATGTCAAGTGCAATGCAAAGCTTTCATCAAAGTCCCGAAAGGAGGATGACTAGGAGTCTGAAAGGTAGGTGAGAAGTTTACCATTGGAGCAACCCTGATGGAAACCATACTGATGGTCAGAAAGAATGTTGTGATAGGAAATATGTTTTAACGTTTTTCTGTTAAGAATAGACTCGAAAACTTTTGAGACACAGGACGTTAAAGCAATTGGGCAATAGTTGGGCAATAGTTAGACGGTTGGGAATGGTCACCCTTCTTTGGGACTGGCCGAATGAGAGCAAACTTCCAGGAAGAAGGAAAGGTTGATGGACAAAGGTGAAAGAGTTTACCTAGGCAGGGTGTAAACACAGAAGCAAAGTTCTTGAGAACAACAGGAGGGACCCCATCAGGCCCATACGCCCTGATAGTACTGAGGATGGCAGAAAATACTTCAGTTGAAGAAATGTTAATGTCAGCCATGAGGAAGTCAGAGGAAGGAAGCAATGGAGGAACATTACCGGAATCATCAAAGGAAGAATTGCAGGAGAAAGTTTGAGTGAAGAGTTCCACTTTATCAGTAGAAGAAACAGCTACAGGCCCATAAGAGTAGAAAAGAGAAGAGGAGGATGATGAGGTAAAGTTGTTAGTGAGCTTTTGGCAAGGTGTCAGAAGGAGCGGGAAGAATTCGAGTTGGAGAGTTGAGATCATTTAGTACAGATGAAATTATTTTTAACAGAGAGAAGAAGAGACTTAGGATAATTCCGAGCATAAACATAAAAAAGATGTGATTTAGGGGTGGGTTGGCTCCAGTACCATTTACATCCCGTCTCCTTGTTGTGGACTGCATTAAAACAAGTTTGATTAAATGAAGGCTTTTTTTGCATTAGTCAGAGGATATGAGAAAGGAATGTATGCTTCCATACCTGAAAAAATAACCTATGTAATGCGCATGGCTCACACAGATCGCTTCCGGCCAAGGAAACAATAATCATTCCAGGGAAAATCAAAGAAGTACTGCCCGAGGGCATCCCAATAAGTAACTCCAAAGTGCCACAACCGACATATCTTTTGATGGTCCACAGGCAGTACTGGAACGATGGACAGGTTTAGGTAAGAAGATTGTGATTGGAGAAACCCAACAGAAAGCAAAGAATAACAGCATAAGCAGAAGGATTAGTTGTAAGGAAGAAGTTAGTTATGCTGGAACTCTCTCCAAGGCGGTCAGGGATACGGGTGGGGTGCTGTACAAGTTACACTAGGTTATTGTAGATAGAAAAGATGTAGGATTGTTCACCAGGTGGATCAGTGAAAGGAGAGGAGAGCCAAAGGTGGTGTCAACATTGATATCTCCTAGAATGGAGATTTCAGAGAAAGACGAAACGGATAGGATGTGTTCCACCGCAGAAGTAAGATTCTTGAAAAAATTTTCATAGTAGAATTAGGGGAAACGTAAATAGCACAAATATATGTAGTCAGAGAAAAACAGGAAAGTCAAAGCCAGAGAGCAGAGAATTCAGAAGAAATGAGTTCAGGAACACGAGTGCAACATAATTTGTTGTGTGCATATACACGATAACCAACTTTGGCTTTTAAATGAGTATGGAGAAAGTAGGATGATACAGAAAAGGGTTTCCTATCAGTTGCCTTAGACAACTGTCTCAGTTAAGGAAAGAAGGTGAGGTTTAGAGGAGGAGAGGTGGTGCTCAGTAGAAAGAAAGTTGGAGGAAAAGCCGCAAATGTTGCAAAAATAAGGAAATGAGTCAGGCAGTTCGTTAAGTGTTCACCGGGAGACGGGTAGATGGTGTGGGCATTTATCGTCCCCACCTCTGGGAACTGCGAGGCTTGGTTATCAGACGCATGTTTTTTTATTTTTAAGGAAGTGTAGTGTGTAATGTGCATGTAGTTTGGTGTTGATAGTTAGAGAAACTTGTACTGGAGAGCATGCTGGCCTACTCTCTGTGTTACTGAAACACTGAAAGAGTACAGCAAAGGCGAATTGTCAGGATCTAGTCCCAAGGGCTGATAAAACGGGAGCTCTAGCTCTCGCCGTCATCAGCTTTCCATCCACCTTGGGAGTACTGCCCTAATCGGCTGGATTCACAATAATATTCGGAAGAAGTTTCTACAAGGTACTATAGCAGCCAGGAGTTGTTAGCCACCCTCGTCCAGCCAACCCGTGTATGTGGCATCGTCGCATTTACGAGCACAGAAGTTGCCTTCGATGCATTTCTGTTGAAAAATATCCCTTCAGCTTTGGGCTTGTACTAATTAATAAAGCAATAGTATTATTTAGTTTGACGGTTTGACTCTGATTACACGAATATATCATATTGATCATTAAATAACTTTTTCTCGTATAGAGCCAAGCAAATGACAAATGTGTATATTTGGTTCTACTCCACGACTTCCTATAGGTTTGAACCAACGAACACAGAGTGAACAAGTTCGAAGCATTCATTTGTTACCAGGAGAGAGAGAGAGAGAGAGAGAGAGAGAGAGAGAGAGAGAGAGAGAGAGAGAGAGAGTGGGTGTCTGTGAATTTTTGAGGAATGAGGTGGAGAAATGAGATGCTTAATAGAGTTAAACAGGGATTTCTCCTTTCGTTTCAGCTGGCTTTCTATCCTAAATGACTAAATGAAGGTAAATTATGAAATATAATAACTGGATGACGAAGTGGTAATAGGGTCTGGCTAATGGTTGTTTGGTCCAAGGTGTGCAGTGGTAAGCCTAATTCCAGGCAACGATCGCTGTTAAAAGTTGGATATTTTAAGTCCCATTTATTTTAAATATCTCCATGTATGTTTACAGTACGTGTATGCCCTCATGGACCTATTATCACCCCATGAATCTTTTTATCAATGGACATTTTCACCACTCGGAACAGTCCCCTATTTTCCTTAGTGACTTTTTTTTTTTTTTCAAAGACGCCTACTTTTCTACGTAAACCTATTTTCCCATGAACTAATTTTCTCCATTGATGTATTTTCTTCCCACGGACCAATTCTTCCGTCGACCTTGAATCTCTCCATGGATGCAGGTTTCCTACGTGGACGTATACCCATGGACATATTTATCATAATGAACCAATTTTCCCCATAATCCTGTTATCCGACGTGGTTATATCACCCACTGATGCGTGCAGTTGAAACACAGATCTCTTAACCAACAGACGTATTGCACTATGGACCTGTTGTGACCCACTGGATATACATACCTACTTCAGCATGATTCCAGAATAATATCCCCCGTGGACCAATTTCCCGCACACTGATCTATTCCCAACTCGGACGTATTCACTCAAGTGACCTAATCCCAGAGGCCTTTTTTCCCACAATCTGTCCATCCACCTACACACCCACTCATCCACGCACATACCTACAACCTTACTAAGTATATATATTATGTCTCAAAAGTCTGTCTATCTATCTACATACCTAGGCTGCTTCCCCCAAGGAAAGGGAGGTAGCCGAGACAGGACGACACTCCACATTTACTCATCCATTCAAATACATTCATTCGCATCATAGCCCCAAAGGGTAGAAGGGACAGAACCTCACCACACCACACCGCACAAGGGTCAGCTGCGCAGTGCAGTCAGTGACATCTGCAGCAGGGCCCAACGGCAGCGATGATTTACCCCTGCCACATCATAATAGACCCATCCCCTTACCCGCACCTGACCTGACTAGCTGATCAGACCAAATGCGGGAGAATATCCCCTCAGGGCTGCATCATCATTTATTCATTCACAATTTCTCCATTTATTTCTGTCACGCACAGCCACTCTTCCTTGCTCAACAGACATCCCTCTCGCATCCAGCACTCACTTCACAGTGTCCATCTATCCTATTCGTGGTCTCCCTCTTGGCCTTACACTTCTAACATCAGATCTAGTTATCTTTTTCATCAATCTCTCATTATTCATTCTCTCCCTATGCCTAAACCATCGCAACACCCTCTGCTCAACTCTACCAGCCATCTCCTGAACAACTCCAGTTCTTCTTCGCACTTCATCATTTCGCATTTGATCCATACGCGTCACTCCACACATACTCCTCAGACACCTCATCTCCATTACATTCAAACTTTTCCTCTCTGCTACACCCATATTCCATGTTTCAGCCCCATATAATGCGGTCGGTACCACAACACCCTCATAAAGCCTTCTCTTTACATCCATTCTAAGCGAACGACATTTACACACTTTTTTCATTCCTCCCAGCACCTTACCTACTGCATTCATTCTAATTTTCACTTCTGCATCTATTCTTCCATCCACAGCAACATGTGACCCTAAATATTTAAAACACTCTACCTCCTCAAGCAACTCACCATTCAAAACTATATTCATCCCCCTACCATCTACCAACCTCGTACACTTCATCACTTTACGCTTATTCTCATTTACTTTCAGTTTCCTCCTTTCACACACCCTTCCAAACTCCTCTACCAACTGTCTCAATCTCTCCTCTGAATCAGCCACCAGTGCAGTATCATCTGCAAACAGCAGCTGCTTCAGATTCCACTCTCCACCATCAACATTCACCAGACTCAGACCTCCACCAAAAACTCTTGCATTCACCTCCCTTACAACACCATCCATATAAATATTAAGCAATCAAGGAGACATCACACATCCCTGTCGCAGCCCCACTCTCACGGGAAACCAATCACTCACAGCATTTCACATTCTTACACACGCTCTACTATTTTCATAAAAACCTTTCACCCCTTTTAGTAACCTACCATCAAGTCCATACAATCTTAAAACAGTCCACAAAGCCTCCCTATCAATTCTATCATACATTTCTCTAAATCCATGAATGCCCAAAACACATCCTTGCCTTTCGCTAAATATTTTTCACACATTTGTCTCACAGCGAACACCTGATCCATGCATCCCCTCCCTCTCCAGCCACACTGATCATCACCAATCACTCCCTCTGTACCCTTTCTAACTCTCATAATTAACACTCTACCATACACCTTACCTACAACACTGAACAGACTTATACCCCTAAAGCTAGTACATTCATACTTATCACCCTTGCCAATACAACGGTACCACACAAGCACTTGCCCAATCAATTGGCACCATACCTTTCACAAAGCACACATTCAACAGTCTTACTAACCAGTCAAGAAGAGTCACTCCGTCACCCTTCAGGCACACCCATCCATACCTGCAGCTTTCCCTGTTTTCATCTCCTTTACTGCCTTCTCCACTTCCTCCTTCGTGATCAAAGAATCATTAAATGCTCCCAACACATTTATTCCTTGCACCCTTCCATCCGCCACAATCTCAGCCACCCTTTCCTCCTCTACATTCAACAATCTTTCAAAATACTCTCCTCATCTCTTCCTTACTGCATCCATCTCAATTAACATCCTTCCATCCTCTGCTTTTACTCACTCTTCCTTCCCAGACTCTCCCTTTCGCACCCTTTTAACCTCTTTCCAGAACATTTTCTTATTCTGTTGAAAATTCTCAGTCAGCCACCTACCCAACCTCTCATCTGATGCCACTTCAGCATCACGCAGAGCCTTCCTCGCCCTATTCCTCTTTTCCTTATACCTCTCATATGACACCTCATCCTTCCTTTTCAGGCACACTTCATATGCACGTCTCAGAGCCTTCCTCGCCCTATTCCTCTTTTCCTTATACCTCTCATATGACACCTCATCCTTCCTTTTCAGCCACACTTCGTATGCACGTCTCATCTCAGCCACAGCCATATTTACTTCCTCGCACCACCATTCACTTCCTTTTCTTACACCTCCACCCACACGTCTCACATCACTCACCTTCTCTGCATGCCCCACCACAGCACTCTTAAACAACTGCCATTCCTCCTCCACACTGCCATTTTCCTGATCTTTCATTGCATTCCATTCATCTTTCAATTTCTCCTGATACTCAATCATTTTCTCTCTTTTATCCAACACACTCACTTTCAAAACCTCCCTGCCACACCTAACCCTCCTAGCTCTCACCCATCTCTTACCTACTCTTAACTTTCCCTCCACCAGGTAGTGGTCAGACATACCTCTCAAGAGTATGACGACATAAACCCGTCTTTTGCCTTGTCCTACAGGTAGCCCCACCACCCACCCAACTTAATGCACGAACCCCACTCCACCCCACTTAACCAGCCCAACAACCCCATCCCTCCCCCTTGCCCCACCCATTCCACCTATTCCGCTGGTGAAACCACCAGCCTACACTAACCAACCCACCCACCCAGTCACCAACCTACCAACCCGCATACCATGCCCCACAAGTCAGATAACTCGCATTTCAACACACACACACACACACACACACACACACACACACACACACACACAGAGGAGGGGTGGATTTCCTTACACGAAGGATGAGTCTCACCGCTTAACTCAGTCTGTTGGTAGAAAATAGTACTCTTTACAGGGAGGTTGCCAGGCCGTAGATAATGGGCTTCATTTCGGCTACATACACATGATTTTCTGCGTTACGAGTAAATAACGTGCTCGAGGTAAACAAGGAATTATTCCTTTGGCCGATGACGAAGGCGTTTATTTATCTCAGGTTACCGTCTCGTCGGACAGAATGAAAAATGGGTTTTATTCTGGGTAACGACAGTTCTATCTATCTGTCTATCTATTGCCAGACGCCATTATCTTTGTCAAATTATTAGGCCGGCCCCGTAATTTCTGTTAAATGCCTTACGTTCGCATTTTTTTCTCTCTCTCTCTCTGGTGGTTGGCATCTGGAGATTTTTGGCAACGCATGAGTATTTTTCTCATTAACTGGATATCCCTCTTTGGACAGAGAGGCAAATTACTTTCTTAAGCACAGCTTTTTGTTAAATCAACAGCATTTATCTCCTGATTCATTATTCCTCTGATAGCAATCCTTAAAGAAAAAAAATGACCCCTTATCACAAAGCAAGGCAAGTTCTAGTGACTGATGGAAGAAATATTCACACTGTGGCCTGTTTTCAATGGAGCATAGGAATCCAGGGTTTCTCATCCCTTGCATTTCCCTGCGCCAATTTGCCTCCACCTCATTTCTCCAAAATTCACTGGCGACAACCATACACGCTTTCTCTCTCTCTCTCTCTCTCTCTCTCTCTCTCTCTCTCTCTGGGTAACAAATGAATGGTTCGAACTTGTTCACTCTTTGTGTTCACTGGTTCATATCTACAGTATAAGAAGTCGTGGAGTGAAATCAAAGAAACATGTCACTTGCTTGGTATTGTATGTGAAAAAAATAGTTATTAAATAATAAATGGGATATATTCATGTAGAGTCAAACCTTCAGAATAAATATTACTACTGCTTTATCCATTACTACAAACCCAAAGCTGAAGGGATATTTTTCGACAGAAATGCATCGAAGGCTACTTCTGTGCTCGTGAATGCGACACTGCCATATACACGGGTTGGCTGGACGAGTGTGGCTAACAACTACTGGCCGTAATAGTACAGTATTATATAGACCACACTATTTTTGATGTTATTCCTCTCCTTGTTTCTCATCTTCACGACCTTACATATCTTCTTCCCTGATAATGTTGCGATGCTTATCCAGTTCGTTTTAAGAATTTCTCCAAACATGCTGACTCTGCGGAGTTTGGGACCGCTGCGCGAGCCTCGTCCGTTCCAGCTTGCTATAATTGCTTCTGTTCTTTATGTTTATAGCTTTCTTTTTTCAACCTTATTAACAACCCCACTGGATATCTTAACTCTGAATCTTTCAGTGATTTATTGATATCCTTCTTCCAGAAACTCACTGCTGCATATTCTTAACGCTTTATGAAAAAATCCGAATACAACACCTGGCTTTGTTTTCAGACTGTGTGCTGATAGAAAATATATGAAATCACCCTTGTTTGTGGTTTTGCGGTATACTGAGACTCTTACTTCCTGTTCTTTCCTCCATATCAGTGTATCCAGAAATGGTAATCTATTCACTTCTTCCTTCACTGTATACCGTATGTGAGTACTGACATTAACATTCTCAGTTTATTCTCGATGTTTGTTTTTAAAGAGACTATTACTAGGACATCATCCACGTACCTATACCATTCACAGTTCCTGCCAATAAATCTGTTAGTGGTCTTGTTTCATGGTTTCCATGATCAGACACGCCATGACTGCACTGAGGAGTCAACCTATGGCTAGACTCCTATGGTGCATGTACTCCTCCCCGTTGAAAACAAACGTGCCGAACTTAACACACAACGATACGAGTTTCAGGAAATCACATTTTGGGACCTGTAGTTCCTCTTCCGAGACTCCATCCAACGTTCTGCTAACAGCATGTATGGCTCCTTCCGCTGGGGGAGGAGTACATGCAACATAGGGGTCTAACCATGGGCACACCCCTCAATGCAGTCATGGCGTATCTGTATATGGAAACCATGGAGCAAGACCACTACTATAACTTCTTTGGCATTAACTGTGAATGGTATAGGTAGGTGGATGATATCCTGGTAATAGTCCCTGAGAAAACAAACATCGAAAATAATCTGAGAATATTAAATAATGTCAGTACTCACATTCAGGTTACACTGGAGGAGGAAGTGAACAGGAGATTACAATTTCTGGATACACTGAGATGGAGGAAAGAACAGGGAGTAAGAGTCTCAGTATACTGCAAACCCACAAACAAGGGAGATTTCATCCACTTTCTATCAGCACACAGTCTAAATACAAAGTCAGGTATTGTCTTCGGATTTTTTCATAAAGCGTTAAGAATATGCAGCAGTGAGTTTCTGAAAGAGGGATTTCAATATATCATTGACAGATTCACAGAGTTAAGTTATTCAGTCGGGTTGCTAATTTGGTTGAAAAACAAAGGCATAAAAGGATAGCATGTTGGAAAGGACGAGACACCTATAGCGATCACAAACTCCGCAGAGTCAGCATGTCCGGAGAAATTCTTCAAAGGAACTGGGATAAGCATCGCAACATCATCAGGAAATAAGATATGTGATGTCGTGAGGATGAGAAACAATAATAGGAATAATATGGAGAAAAGTGTGGACTCTTTAATACCTTGTAGAAACTGTTCTTTTGCATACTATGGTGAATCTTCACGGGGCCTTAGTCACATGTTATATGAAAATGAGAATTTATATGAAAATGAGAACGAATTAAGGTGTCACAGAACATCAAGGTCTTTAGTTGTTCACATTGATGAGTAAAATCACTTGCCCAATTGAGAGGAGGTGCAAATAATAAGCAAGGGTAGCACAAGTAACCATCGTGACAGCCTTCTGTGCTGGGCGAGGCCGACCGCGGAATTGCAATCAGGAAGAGCGGCGATGTCTGGTCAGGTCATGGGGGACGTAGACAGCCAGCAAGAGGGGGTGATCCTACGGGTACTTAAGCATTTCATCTTTGACGAAGGCCTCTGGTCGAAACGTTAGAGAATAAACTCCATCCTCTCACCTGTGTTTTCCCTAACCTCCCTGTAGAATCCATTGATATATATATATATATATATATATATATATATATATATATATATATATATATATATATATATATATATATATATATACACACACACACACACACATTACTGAATACGTTAAATAAAAACAAGATGAACGGAAATGAGAGATAGTGTCATTCCATCAGTGACATAGAATTTCATCTACAGTACAAAACTTATATCAGTAAATCAAAACTCCTTTTATGATGTAGTCTCCTGAACTATCATGGACTCGGTTGATTCAATATCCAGGGTGCATGCAATTTACCACTAGGTGAGCAGAATTTTACTGCCTCTAAAATAAATATAACAAAATGATATAGTTTATATATAGATAAATCTATATCTATTTAAATGTGTATATATCCCTTCGAGGATACCTGGCGTAAGACCATTTTTTTTTATATCCCTATTTACATGTAAAATCAGTTTCTTTTGTATTCTTCGTACTTTCCATCTCTTCCCACCACAATTTGGAATCGATGTATCATGTATAGTCTACTCAGGAAATGTTTCCCTTGGGAATCCAAATCCATGCCCCATGATTCATCGTCGTCAGATACTCATTCAATTCTTCGTCATAACGAGGTCGTCATCCTAGTCTCGCCCCAAACTTTTACGGTGTCTTACTTCCTACTCGCGAAGGTGGAGGTGTCGGAGGCGATGCTGGGGTGATGGGTGGCAGCGGTGGAATTCACGCCATGGTTTTGGGTGGTGGTTGAAAAGCCGGATGCCCCTCCTGACACTGACTTTCAACCCTCCTCATTATTTTTTTAGCATGGACCTTGCACCGAGTTGGAGTGGTTTGCTCCTCCCTTCCCTAGACAGTCTTGTTATTCCAGTAAGGTTTTGTGGACACCTTGTGTATTTCCGAGTTCTTTAACCTATACAAACACTTATCACAGACCGTCTTCTCCCTGCAGCTCCTGTCGAAGATAAACAATGACCGCAGGCATCTTACTTCTGCTAGTATTTAATGATGTTCTTATCTCTGCTGATGCTACAAAAATTGGACCATCAAAAAATGGCAAGTGAAGAAGTGAGTTTGTGTTCTGTGTTTTTATTTTTTATTTTTTATTTTTTGAAAAATCCTGAATGCTTTGTTTATTAACAACATATGACTTTTCTTTTTCACAGATTTTGTCCAGCAATGTTTTCTTTTTTATTGATATTGTCACGTAAATTATTTAATATGTTTGTTCTTATTACAGGTGAAGTTCAAATGATTACAGCAACCATGGAAGCACTAAATACTTTACTTGAAGTTGCTCCACTGGAAAAGGATTCCCTTATTATCATCAAAGACACCTGCTTTTTCGTAAGTATATAAAAGACTTGTTACAAAGGCTACAGTTAAAACAAATTTCTGTCCATCCACCGTACGTGGGTCATTAACACAGATAACGACTATGAGCAGATATTTGAGAAGAAAAGTTCCATGGCTTTCAACTCCTTTCTTCGGAAAGCTGATTGCAACTCATATATGGCAATAATGAATGCAGTATAATTACAACACAGGTTAAGTTCTTTATTTCTATATGACATACTTTTAACGTTATAATTGCAGAAATTTATGTCAATCGTCAGTAACAGTTACAGTAAAGACCTAAGGCAGTTGCTCATCGGATTTGCTGATTTGCTACAAAACTGCTCCTGTTGTTCACCTAGTTCCTATTAGAATTTGCTGTATGGCTTTTAGAGTTGTATAGATTCATTATAGCCATGCATTTCTGTACTCGCTAAACCAGGGGTTCTCGACCTTTTTCCCACTAAGTACTCCCTGTGAGTTACCAGACCATCAGCCTGAACCCCCATTAATCTGTCACTGCAAACAGAATGGTAATATGTAAAGACTAGTTCAGTAGATAATGTTACTACAATGGATATTGTCAATGGGTGAAACATTAATGGCTTTTAATAAGCAGTTAAGCATTAACATCATAGTCTATGTACAGTACAACGATGCTACACACAGGAGTGACACTGTGCTAACTTTATGAAGAAAATAAACATAAACTCTAATTCAGTGCAGAATGGCACTATACCAGCTATTGTAAGACGATAAATTATAATTACTTCATTTGGCAAGTAAGCATCAACACCATGTTTTAAATATGGAGACCAGTATTATACTTCATTGTGAAGGTTGTGCCTGTTTAGTGAAAACAAGTTTCTCAGTTCAAGATGCAGTATTAGACAGGCAAACTTGAAGGTCATGCTCCGTATTATGTCGTGCCCAGAGTTTAGATCTAATGCTGAACTGCGATGAAATTCCATGCTGACGAAGGTAAATACTCATGAACATAATCAAAGCCCTCAAAACAACATCAGCTACATAAGTGTAAAGCTTACTCACCTTAGAGCTGAATTTGGTCAGGGGAAATGTTTCAAATGCATCTTTTGCGACAGAGTCGTTCATCAATCTTAAGAATTCTTCTTGCATGTTATCTGGAACAAGGTGCACATTAACAATGAATGGGCGTCTATTCAATTTTGATTCCAATTCGCTCAGTTCGGGGAAACAGGACTACAAATCCATCATCAAGGAGGAAGAAAGACGTTTTTGCACAATATGCACTACTTCTAGTTTTTCAGTGCCACTGCATTTATCAAGTTCCTCAATAAGGTATTTAAACATTGTAAAATTTTCATATTTGATCTTTCCTTCCAACAGCTTCAGGTTCATGTTGGATGATCTAGTCTTGTCCCTGAAATCATTCATTGTGGTTAATTGACCTTGGAGGGATAAGTTTGATGAATTTAGACGTAAGAGTAGGTCCATCAAGTAGGCCAGCTTCTGGAAACACTGATTTGTCTGACAAGTTCTTGGTGAACTCAAACGACTGTCCTGTTGTTATGTCTTGAGAATTTCGAAAGTTCCACCTTCAGTGACACTACTTTTGATACCACATCGAACGTCGGTGTGAAAGAGAGTACCACTTCTTTATCTTCTACAAACTCTTGGCACAGCAGTAGAAGAACCGTGCATTTAGAGCACTTGACATTATGATAATGTACCATGTCCACAACATCAGGTACTAATCTTAACTGAAGTTGGAGAGTTTTAGATGCCAGATCATGTCTTTGAAGCAAGTTGCGAAGATGATTTGTTTCAAGATTCGCCTCATTCACTCTTCCTCAAAATCCTGATCAACGGCCAAGCATTGCTGGTACTCCATCAATTGTGCAGATGCATTTATTATTTCGAGAAAGTTCTCCAGCCTTAAACAAAAATGAGACTTCATGGAAAATGTCTTTAATGTAGTCGACTCCAACACAAGACAGACCAAGAGATCCTCCTTGAAACCATCATCACTATTGTATCACATAAATACCAAGAGCTGGGCAAAAGCATCGACGTCAGCCGACTCACTGAGCTGGATTGGAACTTTGCCTAAAGATGTTCCGTTTATTTCATCAGTCACTTCTTGTTTTATATCAGACATATCTAATATTCGTCGATGAACAGTATCGTTTGAGAGGAGTTACCTTTTACTATCATCCAATCCAATTACACAGTGACCTGTATCTTTACAACGAAGGACAATAAGCTTCTCTGCAATGCTGTGAGGATATTTTTACTGGTGCAGATCTCGGTGATACAATGTACGATGAACATAACGCAGATTCATTTTGTTGACTGAACTATCCTGAATGATCAACACATGCTTGCTTCAGTCCATCTTCCTTGTGCTTCAAGAAGGCAGCAGCATTCTTACATCTCAGATTTGGATGGCAACTATTGAAATATCGCTTGAGAAAACTTGGTTTCATGCACTCCAGTGATAAACTTTGTGGCATATAACACACTACAGAAATTCATACCCACTTTTGACGATAGTAGTGATACCATACTGAACCCTTCATCATACTGACGTTCCTTCGCTGATGAGGCCATAACGGAATCTGAAATTGTAATAAAAAATGATTATTTAACCAAAGTCACACATAAAGTCACTGACACTGAGAAGCAGTTATTGAATTGCTCCCTTGGCCCACGAATCCCTTGTTACAAAAACAAGAATCACAAGAAGTATCTTGAACATAAGTACTATATCATATTATCATTTTTTTGAGTGGGGGTGGAATTTCATTAAATGATCTGACCACTTTGTTATAATCTACCATATATATATATATATATATATATATATATATATATTTATATATATATATATATATATATATATATATATATATATATATATATATATATATATTTTTAGATCAGATGAAAGCGTCCACGGGGTGGAATGCTGAATCGTGCCAGAAGGCTAAAGGAAGAACTGCAGATATTTAATCACATTATAATGCTTGCCCTTTGGCCTTCAGGCATGACTCATCATTCCACCCCGTGGACGCCTTCATTTAATCTCTCTCTCTCTCTCTCTCTCTCTCTCTCTCTCTCTCTCTATGTAATTATATATTAGATCGGTCGAAAAATCCAACTTCTGATTTTCAAATTGTAATACCAAAGAAAACTTGATCCATAATAAAAGTATCATGTATGCAAAATATTGGTGTAATCTATGTTCATATAGAGGTGGCGTCTGCCTCGTCAATATCTCGTCATTAGCAGAATCTGGCGCATCATTGCCGCCGTAGGAGTCTTACAGGTCAGACCTTGTATTTCGTGTTTTTTTATAATCATCTCTTCTTTGTTCTCATATTATATTTTTGATTTTCTGTTATTAATGCATAATAGCGGAACATCTTCGAGAAATGCAAATATGTCTCACGCCACTCGGTCTGCCTTAACTCATGATATTTTTGGCACTTTTAGAACTGTTGGTGACAAGCAACTTCCAGCGAAGTGGGAATTGGAAAGACACTTACTTTTTGCTGAAACAGAAACATGAAAAATGTCAGTGAAGGAAATAACGATGGATCTTGGATCAGAACTTTAGTGTCTTTGGGATAAAGCTTCCGTTCCTTGTGTTCACCTCACAAGAATTACACAGCTGGTTTTGGACAACCATTCTAAGTACAAGACCCTAGTGAAAAACAAGGGGAAAGACTGCAACAACAAACAGCTTGAAAACTATAAAACTCATATGCAGAAGGAGGTATTTGATATCTCTTGTTGCAAATGTAAATCCTTCGAAGAGTGTAAGTGTTTAAAGAAAAGAAAGGTGCCCATAAGTGAGAGAGTTTCTTTCAGATCAAAGAGGAAATAGACAGATGTACATTGGAAAAGTGGATACAAAAGAAAAAAAAATCCTGCTAAAACGAACAAAAAGAAAAAGGGATGCAGAGAACTATAAAGTGAAAACTCGTGATTCTATTTGTCAAAAGGTCCAAGTGGGATGGAGGAAATGAATGATACTGATGATAGGTTGGAAAATGATGGTGCAGATGAAACATATTGTCCGAGTGTAGAAAAAAAAAAAGAGGAAAAAAAAAATGTCACGAATGCGAATCACCTGTGAACTGGTTGCAAGAGAAGCTGATCGCTTTGGTGTGAGTGATAGGGGTGCCGCTTCAACTGCCACTTCCGCTCTGGTGGGTACTGTACTTCTTTCACCCGAAAGCAAGAATTTTGTTATAGACAAGTCAGAAGTAAGACGTGCCAGAAAATCAGGCAAAGACTTCAGCACATAGAAAAGGAAGACATAACAGCACTGGATTTTGATGGAATAAAAGACAAAACATAAACATTGGAAGAGAGAAAAGATGAAAATGGTTGTCTGTCCATTCTCCAAGTAAGCAAATTTGACGAACATATTTCATTATTTAAAGAGCCAGGCTCTGAATACCTTGACCATGTAACTCCTGATCGGGAACAGCAGCTGCTATTTCTGAGTGCTTGATGAACTGTGGGTTGAAGACTGAGATACTTGTTGCAATAGCGTGTGATGGTTCACCTGTTAACACAGGGACAAAGGGCAGAGCAATAAAATTGATTGAAAACTTTCTTAACCGTCCTTTGCAGTGGCTTATATGTTTGTTACACTATAATGAGCTTCCATTTCGGCATCCATTTGGATGGTGAAACCTCAGGGCCCACAGTATTCGAAGAAAAGATTGGGAAGAAGATAGGAGAAACAACTAGTAACCTCCCTGTGGTAAATTTTGAACCAGTCGCAGTAGATGATGCGAAGAAGTTTCATGAGATCTATTCAGAGGTAGATTTAAAAAAGGATCAAAAATATGTTCTGACTATATGGTATGCAGTGTCATCTGGAAAATTTCCTGCATCATTCTCTTCTGCTGAACCAGGCCCATTAGCACATTCAAGATGGCTGACAGTATGTATTGCTCAGTGCCTCTTCCTTCCAAACCATTGAAACCATTAGCCAAATACTTGATGACTGTATACTTACCGACCTGGTGTGAGATTAAGAAAAATCCTTCCGGTGTCAATGGCACAAAACATCTACTCAGTGCTGTAACGAAGATCAAATATATGAAAGATGAATGCTTGGGAGCATATAAGGCTCCTACCCAGGCTATTCAAACAAATGCTTTCTATGTCCATACGGAAAATATGCTTCTGGGTATGGCATTTGATGAAGATATTGACATCAGAAGAGATGCTGTGAAGAAAATTCTAGCAGCAATAAACAAAATGAGACAAGAAAGAAGACAATTCAAAGTACAAGAGATGAATTTGGGGGTAGATCATTATACTCAAATGATCAGCTGGGATGCGGTGGATATTACAGAACCACCACTCCTCAAGAATTTGACTGATGTTGAATTACATGGTTTGGTTGAAAGTCCTGAACTTGTGGAAAACCTGTGTCCGAAGAATCTTTGCAATACTCAGTCGGCTGAATACACAGTAAAGCTGGTGACTGAAGTACCTGCAAAAGGTTATGGTTACAGAAACAGAGCTGGGAATGTAAGAAACATACTCAAATCAAGAAAAAGAATGCCAGCATTCGATTCAAAGAAAGATTTCAAAGCAGAGTAAATATGGCCCAGATTAACGGAAACGTGGATGGGATAGGTTAGTTGTGGAACTTCATTTGCAGCCAGTTCCCCATGGTGAGTTCTGATTAGCGCACGGTCACAGCGTGCAAGCTAAGGACTGCATAATAAAGTATCCAGGTGCCATCTCTTACTGACATGATATAGATATAATATTCTGCAGTTGTGTTGCATCTATATAGTAGCAAGTTTCCCCCTCTATTATAATAAGGAAACTAGACTTTATTTTCTTTTGGGGTGGGGATCTTATGACCCGAGGAAATATACATATATATATATATATATATATATATATATATATATATATATATATATATATATATATATATATATATATATATATATAATTTTAATCCTGCCATAACGCAGGACCTTCCTCCGTTTTCAGTGCGTAGAGGTGTTGCTTTTTTAGCACCATTTTATCGATATATTTACCGTAAGTGTACTAACGAACTGGCTTCAATTGTGCCTCCCCTTCACATTTTCTTCTGAAATACTCAGGCAGCTGGGAGTGACCATGAACTCACACTCTTTCCCCCACAATGCAGAATCTCTGCTTATCAAAATTCATATCCCCAGAACTACAACTCTCTGGAATTCACTTCCCGGGAGTTGCTTCCCACATACATTTAATCCTCTCGATTTTAAATCCAATTGTTATTAGTATTTTATGAATGTGAGATGCCTTTAGGCACATGGACTTATTTTTTTTCCTTTGTTTTTCCTTCCTCCAATCATTATCAAATATATATATATATATATATATATATATATATATATATATATATATATATATATATATGAGCCTCTGTGGTACAGTGGCAGAGTGTGCGTTTCGTACACGGGTGAACCAGGGTTCGCGCCCTGCCAGGGTAATAAACTTTGGTAGTGTTCACCCGGCCACGTACTGCATTGGCGGACACATGAGGTGCTGTGGTTGAACTAGTGTCGCTTATTATAAAGTATGCTTGCACCCAGTCAGCTTGCGCGGGTCAATTACACTTGGTTCACAGACTACACACACATCCAAAGCCACTACAACACAACAATTACACTTACAACACTTCTCACCCTACATACAATCTCTGCTAGACAGCCTAAGCCACTTGGTAGAGATACATTGGCTGTATCATCCCCACTTCGATAGGGATAGGCCGGTCCTGCAGTGGACACTCAAACGGCCGATGAGATGAGATATATATATATCTTATTGGAGCCCAGTGTCTGCAGTACTGAACAGAACTGGGAGTTTTTAAATCCTGATAAAGTAGGGAACCCCCGGGTAGGGACCTATGAACTTCGCGACTATGAGCCGATAGGCGGAGGGCAGTGCACTTGGTGCAGTGCCTCGCCAAGCAGCCTGGGATCCAATGGGTCAAAGACTGGCAAATCTATCAGTGTCTTTAACCCATTGGAGCCCAGTGTCCGCAGTATTGGACAGAATTGGAAGTTTTCAAATCCTGATAAGGTAGGGAACCCCCGGGTAGGGACTTATGAGCTTTGCGACTATGAGCTGATAGGCGGAGGGCAGTATGCTTGGTACCCTCCCAGTGCAGTGCCTTGCCCAGAAGCCCTGGTATCCAATGGGATATATATATATATATATATATATATATATATATATATATATATATATATATATATATATATATATATATACATATATATATATATATATATATATATATATATATATATATATATATATATATATATATATGGAAGAGTAGCAACATCCAGGCATCCTATATTTGCCCAGTCCAATGCGCCGTGATACTAATCACTCACCATTCAGGCCCCCGGGATCCTGGCTCTATCCGATACGCCAAAAACATTCATCACGTTCTGTAGCTTCACATAAATGTATCCAACAGAGTCAGTCCGGACGCTGTTACGTTAAAAACGGGTGCCAAATCCCTGATCATGCGCTTCTCCTCACAATACTCATCCAGCCAGCTTGATCTCTTGTCAGTCCCCTACCCTCACCTTCCAAACCTATCTTCCTCATACACTCATCCACCATATAATTCCACCTTCTTCTTGGCCTACCTCGCCTCGTGTCTCCTTCAGCTTTGCTCAGATATTCCTTTTTCACCACTCTATTGTTATCCATTCTGTCCACATGACTATACCATCTCAGAACACTCTCCTCGATTCTGGTGTCCACATACTTCCTCACTCCACATCTTTGACGAATCACATTATTTCGTATCCTGTCCACACTCTGTACACCACATACATTCCTCAGCAGTCCCATCTCCACTGCTGTCATTCTTGACTTTTCATTTTCATGCCATATTATAGTCTCCCATCCATATGTTAAAGTTGACACTAACACTCCCATATGTAAGCCTCGTGCAGCTGCAACACTCATGCCTCTGTTTCTTATCAGGTCCTTCATTGCACTACTTACTTTCCTTCCTTGTGTTACTCTACTTTCCACTTCTTTTGCACATTTTCCTCTCTTTCCTATCACTTTACCCAGGTATTCGAACTCTGTCACCAATTCCAGTCTCTCTCCATTCACTGTAACATCACACTGGGAGTTACCTTCTCTCTCAATAACCATCACTTTACTCCTTTCTACAATTACTCTAGAGCCACGACACTCATAGACATCACCAAAACTCTGCACTGGTCTCCCAAGTTCCTGCCCGGTATTTGCAAGTAGTACTGCATCAGCAGCATAGAAAATAGTTTGAAATCATCTAACCATCACCACTCACTACCAACGCCCATCTATTACTGGTGTTTTTATTTCTCTCAACACCCTATCCATATATATATATATATATTGAACAACAATGAGGACATCATACAACCTTTTCGCACGCGAACACCGATGGTGAACCATTCACTCAGATGCCCATTAACCCATTCACATGCTTCACTACCATCATAAAAACTCATGACGGTACTTAGCAGCGTACCATCTACATCGTACAAGTGTAAAACCTTCCACAATCCTTCTCTGTCTACTTTATCGTATGTATTTTCCAGATCCTTAAATACCATAAACACCAAATTGTGCTTCTCACAAGCCTTGTCCACTATCTGCCTTACTGCAAATATTTGATCCACTTATCCTTTACCACTCGTAAAGCGACCCTTTTCATCACTCACTAGGACTGCTAATATCTCTCTTGCTTTCTCTGTACTAATTCTTCCATATACCTACCCTACCACACTCAGTAAACTTAAGCCACGATAATTCTTGCACTCATTTCACTCACCATTATTTTTATACAGGGGTACGATCGCAGCCTTTTTCCACTCTGCTGGCACAGTTTCATTCATCCTCTCCATGTTACATGTCTCCAACAAGCACTTCATTCCACTCTCTACACTACACTTAATCATCTCTGCGTGCACCTCATCAACCACGGCTGCATTCCTATTTTTCAGCCGTGTCACATCGCTCTTCACCTGTACGAGTGTCACGTTTCCTGGCACTGCATTCCTTCTCTCCACACCCCGATAACCATTCATATTTACAGTGGCTCTGCTCTTTCTATTTCTGTTCATCAGAGTTAAAAATATTCTTTCCATCTGGTCCTTGCTTCATCCCCATGGTTTAATAATCTACCACCTACATCCTTCACACCTTCACATTTCATTCCACGGTCACTTCTACATTTCTGCACCTCTTTCCGGAATTATTTCCTATTTTCATTTCTCTTTCAGGAATTATTTCCTATTTTCATTTCTCTTCCTAGTTCATCATTTACCTCCTTCTTTTTCCTCGTCACTAGTGTCATTACGTGCTTCTAGCTTTCAGTATATTAAGTTCTTATTTCAATTGATCCCTTGTCCTGTAACCACTTTACCCATTTTTTCCTCTTTTCCTCAGCTGCTCTCTTAACGTCCATATCCCATCATGCCGTACGTTTCTTCTTTGTTGTTACTCTTGCCACACCACACACCGCTTTTAGCATTCCTAAGCAATCTCTATATCCATTCCACGGGCTGTCCAGATCATTTCATTCCATTTCACTGATTCTAACTCTTCCCTTACTTTGGTCCTGTATTCATCTGCCATTTATTTTATCATCAGCATCTCAACTTTTAGTCTTTCTCCCTGACTGCTCCTCTCCTGGTCCACCTCACCCCTCTCAGTTGGATCTTGCATACCACAATCATATGATCTGAGAGACCTCTACATCGTCCTCTCATGGCCCTCGTATCAGCAACCATTCCCAGCATCGACCTCTATACGAGCACGTAATCAGTCAGGGTCCTTTCAACACTATCCCCGGTCCCTCTATACCATGTATATTTATGTGCATCTTTGTGTTTGAAATACGAGTTACAAATGCACAACCTCCTTTCCTGACACATATCCTTCAGTCGCTTCCCAGTATAATTTTCTCCTCGTACACCATTACAGCATATTATGTTGTCCTCAGGACCACTTCCTGCTCACATCTATTCATATCGCCCATTACGATTACTTTATAGATCCTGGGCATTCTTCCCACTGCTTCATCCAGCTCATCCCAAAACCTGTCTTTCTCTTACTCTTGTTATCACACAGTGCAAAAGCTACGATCACAGCCACTTTCACCTTCTCAAACTTGAACTTGAGATACATACATCTCGAGCTGACACACTTGTAATCTCTTATTCCACTCTGCCACTGCTCATTCATCAATAACGCAACTCCTTCTTTGCAACTTCCTCGTCCTTTCATGCCCAATCTTACACATTTCACACACACCCACTCCTCCACTTCACACCCTTTCACCTTTCTTTCACACAATGCCATCACGGCGTATTTCGCACTCTTGAACACATTCACCACTTCCACCCTCTTGCTCTACTCATTCACACCTCTCACATTCCACATGGTCATGTGAATCTGCCCATTTGTTCGGGGCCCAGGGCAGGTACTGGGCCCTCCCAGGTGTGTGTGTGTGTGTGTGTGTGTGTGTGTGTGTGTGTGTGTGTGTGTGTGTGTGTGTGTGTGAGTAAATTCATTCATTTGTTTTTTGTGGGCCCCTACCAGCTTTGGGGCCAAGGCTTCCGCCTCATCAATCTCCACGTAAATTCGCCCCAGTGCCCAGTTAATGATGAAATCAGCAGTTTCAGCCACAGCATACGAGTATATAACCATACTAACTACTTTTTTTTTTTTCATTGCGCTTTGTGTCTTTCAGTTATTCTGTAAATATTGTGGATGCACGTAGAAATATACATGATTTCAAGCCAGTCATTCTTCCATCGAGTCATGTTTTTACAAATACGCATTATTCCCCTAGTCAGACTCATTTTCTGGTCATATTAAAGGCACTGCTAAAACTGAACAGTATTACCTCATACCTTTTCAGGAGGTGCTATTTTACTTTAAAGTTGTGGACTCACGGTGTTTTTGAAATTATACAATATTAAAGGATGATTTCCAATTATACTGAAGAGCAGGGACAATGAATTGTCTTGCTAAAATCAAGCAATGATTACTTTATGCTGGCTTGCTTCGCTCGATTCTCTAAGAACGAGAATTCATAAACTTTCTCAACAGTACACAGCAGAGACAATTCCTCACAATTGCTGTTTATTGGTACTGTTAGAATCTGGAGAAAGTGACTTCACCCCTGACAATAAATAACGAATACTATTAATGATATCAGGTTCTTGCTGATGCGTTAACTTCTAGAAGGCACAACGGATTTTAAGCTTAATACAACAAGACTGGCCCAAGTACCAGTTATGAATAGCAATGCGTTTATGCAAGCTAGGAGCTATAACTAGAATAAGCTTAATTATGGAGAAATGAAACACGAGTTTACATTACATTAATTTCAAAGAAAAAGAACTGTTAAATTTATTGATTATAAAGGAATAAATTTAACGTTACATTTCAAAGTGAATTGAAATAAAGAGATCGCACTCACTCACTCACTCAAAAGCTAAATTCTTAAACATAGGAAAACAACATGCGGCACAGGCGGCCAGCATGTGAGGGAACAGCACCTTAACTAAACTCTTAAGTCTAGGAAAACGAAAAGAAAATACTGGTCAAAGAGTGGACTAAGCGGTGACTGGGTGTCGTTACTGAGGAAGAACACTGCACTCGCTGTCTCTCGCCAATTACAGCTATGTGGAAATACGGCGACGGTGAGAACTAGATGTCGTTGAGGAAGGACACTGCCACACACAACCTACTTCTGTGGCGCTCAAATCTTGACTGACTAACTCGTGGGAAAGAAGGGAGCGCTGTGGCCTCATTTCTAACGGCTAGAATGAGCGAAACACGCCCAAAACAAATCGCTCAGCGGAAGCACTAATGTCTCACACAAAGACAATCACTTATGACAGTGAAAAATTTATTTAAAAAGACTCCTGACCGAACGAGCGGTTAACTGAACGATAAACTGGGATTCCACTAGAGTTTGCGGTTTCCCACAAAAGCCAATGTCACTAGCCGACTCGTGACATTACGCCCCATGAAAATCAAATCTTTTTTTCTTCAGAAAAAAAGTTTTCAATATACATACATATAATTCCTAACTCAGTCACACAAGATTCACACTGTGGTGTGCGTGTGCTATCCTGCTACAGGAGAAAGTCGCAGTCGCCAGTGAGCGAAAAAAAACTCGTATTTACGTTATTAGAAACAAGGTTGAGGAAAAACTCCGTGACGACAGTGAAAAATCCTGTACTCAGGTCAAACTGAGCGAAAAGTTCACTACATTTACATTAACAACTAATTGTTATGTAGCGTAATGTTTGTAATACATGGTGGAGGTGTGACAGTTGTGGTGTAACTGTACCTACGTGTAAAATCATGTAGTATAAATTTATAGTAAATAATGATGACAAGGCAGAAGAGAAGGGGCGGCAGCATGTGACAGGGACGACCAGCCAATCTGCACGGCATGCTGCACCCACCAGCTGCACCTGCGAAAGGAATTAAGGTGGAGCATCAAAAATGTCATTTCTCTCTCTCTGCCTAACAATCAGTACTTATGTTACAAAAAGTATACTATTTACATTATTAAACAGGAAACGTAGGCATGAGGGTTCTTAGCAGGGGAGCTCTAACCTGGCATGTACCTCGCTCAACATGCGGCGCAAGCTATTCAAACCCGGCCGGCATGTGAGGGAACAGCACCTTAACAACATCCCATCACCCAGTTTACTGGTTAACTAACTCTACGTTTACGATTAATCACAGGAAGCTGAGAATCGCTATGCAATCTCGGGCTCGAGACGTTCCACAAGGTAATTCATACACAGCCTCGGACTGCCTCTGCAGGGTTCTCAACTTCCAGCTTAACTTATGGTATACATGTATGTACAGGCCCTGGATATACTGTGTCCTGTGGGGCCAACAGGCGAGACGTTCGCAATTGCTGGTACACTTTTAACTGGGAACCAGGCTGGTCCTTGGATTACTCAAATTTCTGAGGACGCGTATCTTATGGATCCCAGGATACAACAGTTGCCCATGTTAGTCAGCAGTTAGCAGGCGAGACATCAGGTCTGCACCTACGTTATCACTTCCCTTGATGTATCTCACAACAAGGTTAAACTGCTGCAAATACAGTGTCCAGCGTGTCAATCTTGCATTAGCCGTCTTGGTCATGCTAAGACTAGTGAATGGCATATGATCAGTTTCCAGAGTGAATGGTGCCCCAAATAAATAATAATAATATTTTTTAACACCATCAACCACAGCCAAGAGTTCCTTCTCAACAATACTATAATTCCTCTCAGCAGGTTTTAGCCTACGGCTGTGGTATGCCACTGGGAAGATTCCACCTTCCGATTCCTGCATCAATACGGCACCTACTCCATCTTGTGAAGCATCAGTGCGCAGTATGAAAGGTTTGTTGGAATCAGGCAACTGCAAGATAGGCTCCTTGCACAACATGTTCTTAAGAGCGATAAAAGATCTCTCTTGTGCTTCTCCCCATTCAATGGTGTTTGGAGCATATTTGCGTAGCACCTCGTACAACGGTTGGGCAATGAGAGCAAAGTTGGGGATAAAACGCCTATAATATCCCACTAGGCCAAGGAATGCCTTAACCTGTTTCTTGGTCACGGGTCTCGGGGCTTCTCTAACCTTCCTGATCTTGTCACCCTGACACCTTCAGTGATTGTTGCCAACAATATTTCCGAGGAACTCCACCTCACTGTGAGCAATCTTGCATTTGCTAGGCTTCACAGTCATGTTGAAACTCTGGAGTCTACTGAAGACAATTTCCAAGAGTCTGAGGTGCTCCTCCAATGTGGCAGAATGAACGAGGACATCATCAACGAACATCTCTACTCCTACAATACCATGGAGCACTTGTCTCATGGCACGATTGAATACTGCTGGGGAATTGGTAAGTCCAAATGGGAGGACTTTAAACTGGTACAACCTCCTAGGAGTAGCAAAGGCAGTGAACTGACGGCTCTCGGGGTGAAAGGGAATCTGGAAGAATCCCTTTGCCAAATCGAGCTTCGTAAAATATTGTGACCCTGCCAGCTTGGAGAAGATGGCAGTGTGGTCACCCATCGGCTCAGTATCCACTTTGGTGATTGCATTGAGCCTTCTATAGTCGCCACAAATCCTGACTCCACCATCTTTCTTGCGAACTACTACCATTGGACTGCAGTAAGGAGATGAGGACTTTTCAATAATACCTGCAATCTCCATGTCAGCAATTTCATTGTCTACTGCGCCAGTTGTCGCATGGGAATCGGATATGGCTTAACGTTTATGGGAATATTGCTGGTCAACTCAATCTCGTGCCAATCAACCTTTGCAGGTCTAGGTTGGTCAGAGAAGACATCAGCATACTGACAGAGCAGTGACCTTATGGCATTCTGATCACCTAATGCTAAGTCAGTGTTAAGTAAAACATCTCCGACAGTCTCTTCCTGACTGGACTGAGCGGTTAAGGGCTCGTCATCATGGTCATCAGCTGGGATCACCGCGGCTGCCCCGGTTTCTTCCAGTGGCTGGTCACTATCATCAGCTACTCGTAGGCCAGTCTCCTCAGGGTCTGACTCATGATAAGCCTTCAACATGTTAATGTGGAACCTTTTGCAAAGATTCCCCATCTGAATTATGTAACTGAGGTCTGAAATGCGCTCTACTACATCAAATGGACCTTTCCACTGCGCCAACAACTTGTTCTGGGCAGTGGGGAGTAACACCAGGCACTTATCACCTGGACTAAACTTCCAAAGTTTTGCCTTCTTATCATAATAGGCTTTCTGAACTTCGCGCGCCTTGATCAATTCTTCCTTAGCTAACTCGCATGTCGACTGGAGGCGGTCAGCTAGATCAAGGACGTAGGTGTAGGTGGTCTTGACTTCAGGGTCAGGTTCTTCATCGTACCACAACTCGCGAAGGACTTGAAGTGGTCCACGGACTGACCTTCCATACACCAGTTCAAAGGGTGAGAACTTCAAGGAGTGCTGTGGGGCTTCTCGATAAGCAAACAGAAGAGGAGCAATGAACTGCAGCCATTCCTTTGGCTGTTTGGCGGCCATGCACTTTAACATCTTCTTGAGAGTTCCATTGAACCTCTCACATAGCCCGTTACACATGGGATGATAAGGCGTAGTTTGCAGGCCTCGGATGGACAACAACCTGAATGCTTCGTTCATCATTGCAGAGGTGAACTGCCAACCCCAGTCGCTTAAGACCTCTTTGGGGATACCTACGCGACAAAACACTTCAATCAATGCCTCAGCAACAGTTTCGGCTTCTATATTCCTAAGGGCCACGGCTTCAGGCCACCGTGTGCTCAAATCAACAATAGTGAGGATATACTTTGATCCATCACTTGCCCTAGGAGAGATTGGCCCAACAATGTCAACTGCTACTCTTTCGAACGGTTCAGAGATTACAGGCATTGGTTTCAATGGCGCAGGACGGACACGTCCCCGGTCAGTGGTATGCTGACACACATCACAGGAACGCACAAGCCTTTTTATTTCCAGTCCCATTCCTGGCCAGAAAAAGTCAGCATGGATGCAGTCAGAGGTATTCTTTTGGCCCATGTGACCTCCCATGACTGAACAATGGCCCAATTTGAACACTGCCCTGCGATACTTTGCGGGAACGACGAACTGCAGTCGAACCTCGCCCTGGGGTGTTCGTGACTCACGGTACAGCCGGCTTCGCTTGCAAAGGAACCTGGCTTGACCTCCCCATGAGTACTTAATCACTTTGCCTTCCAGCTTCTTATGCACTGAGGCAAGTGTCGGGTCAGACTGTTGTTCTTGGACAACGTCTTGACTACGAATCAAGTCTTGCGGCATTGCGACGGTCAACGGGGTGACACGATTCGGAGCCTTGGCCATGGCTCGTGTTACTGAAACAGCCGAAGTCTGAGTAGCAACATCTACGGTGCAGCTGTTTTTGACGCCCAGTATGTTGCCGATAATGAGGTCAAACAAGGGTTCTGGCATGACAACAGCAGCTGTCAAGCCAGTGTAGAAAGGAGATGCAACCTGGATACGTGCCTCAGGGAACAATCTCAGTGACCCATTAATTAGTCTAACTTGGATCTGCTTACCCATGTACTTGTCGGGCCGAACTAAACTTTGCTTAACAGAGCAACCTGAGGAACCATTATCTCTCAGGACATTTACAGAAACACCTCCCACAAACCCTGGCTGAACAAGAAAGGCAGTGTTACTGGTGGAAGGGTCTGAGGAGGTAGCAGGCAGTCATTGGTGAGACTGCGGAACAAACGATGCTGCAAATGTGGTGCCCTGAGAAGTTGGTACCTGAGGGGTCGTGCTCACCATCTGAGGAGCTGGAGCATTGACCACCTGTGGAGGAGGGTTCACTGTCGTTGGGGAACTAGTGAACTGCAAAGTAGCTGTACTGGTGGGGTTGGCACCACTGTATGCTTGTTGTGGCATAAGGGCTGCATTTGCATCCTGCCTCTGATACACTAAAGTCGATTGTCCTGACTGAGGGTTACGTGGTTTGTCCTTGCCCTGCTGCTGCTTGAAATACCGGTACTGCTGCTGGTTAGGGTTCTGTTTATCGTACTGCTTCCACTCAGGTTTCTGAGTGTTTTGCTCCTGGTCCTTCTTCTGCGGTTTTGGACCTTGGCCATTATTCTGAGAACGGCCTTGTTGCTGGGGTTCAGTCTGAGACGGTTTCCCAGATTTATCAGCTTTCCTGTTCCAGGTATGCTGCTTGCGAGTTTGATACCTGTATGCAGTGAAATATGCGTCAGCCTTCTTCACCATTTGGCTGGCATGTCTTACCTGGCAGATCTTAAGTTGAGCCATAAGTTCAGTAGGCCACGACTTTTCTAGCTGCGTGCGCAGCATAAGGTCAATTATCCCCTCACGCGTGCAAGGAGTTTCATCTTTCTCCATCCACTCATTTAGGTAAGCAGTAAGCCGGTCAAGAAACTGAACAGCAGTCTCTTTATCCTGTAAACGCGCCCGCATGAACTGACTCTTGGCGTCATCAACTGTGAGACCGTACGCTTTGATGAGTGCGGCCTTCATCATCTCATACGTGAGATTGTCTCCACGAATTCTGTGGAGAATATCAAGGGCAGGGCCCTCAAACAGGCTAAGAAACTGAAGCCACTTAGCTGCATCATCCAGCTGATACAGTCGAGTCATGTCTTCAAAACGAGCTATGTATGGCTCGATTCGCTCGCCATCTTTGTATGGGGGAAGCTTGATGTGTGGGGTCGCCATAACATGTGCAGGGAGAACTCTCGTGGAGCTTGGACCAACTGCACCAGACGTGTCTGAAGCCAAGGAATCTCGCTTAAGCTTCAACATTTCAAATTCATGTTTTTCGCGTGCATCTCGTTCGGCACGTTCGTGTTCTCGTTCTCTCTCGCATTGTTCACGCTCATATTCGCGTTGTTCTCGCTCTTGTTCTAACTCGAGTTCGCGTTGTTTTTGTTTGTGTTCGCGCTGTTCTTGCTCGTGTTCGCGTTGGATTCTACGCTCTTCACGAGCATCACTCTAGTGTTGCTGCTCGTGACTAAGCCGAGAGAGGACGTAATTCTTAATTTCAGTTGGGTCTGTAAGACCCATATCTTTGGCTTCCTGTACATAGACACTGGTCGACATGATGCTAACTCAATCTAAGTACTAGCGACTCAATACTGACTGCGATTTATTTCAGAGAAAGATGTCAATAATCGAGAATAAAGAATATAGGCACAGGTTAGTGGTGACCAGTTTTATCTAATTAAATTGGTAAAGAAAGAAAATTAAACAAACAACTGACTGTGAAAACTATTATGTAAATTAATAAAAATGAATCAATAATCACCAGTAAGGTAGTGCCTATAGACTTTAATAATAAATACCTAAGTATGAACGAGTGAGTATTATCTCGTGAATAGCTTTAGAACTAGGAGTTAATATTCTGGAATGAGGTCGTCAATTGTCACGGTGTTTTTGAAATTATACAATATTAAAGGATGATTTCCAATTATACTGAAGAGCAGGGACAATGAATTGTCTTGCTAAAATCAAGCAATGATTACTTTATGCTGGCTTGCTTCGCTCGATTCTCTAAGAACGAGAATTCATAAACTTTCTCAACAGTACACAGCAGAGACTAATTCCTCACAATTTCTGTTTATTGGTACTGTTAGCCTCTGGAGAAAGTGACTTCAGCCCTGACAATAAATAACGAATACTATTAATGATATCAGGTTCTTGCTGATGCGTTAACTCCTAGAAGGCACAATGGATTTTAAGCTTAATACAGCAAGACTGGCCCAAGTACCAGTTATGAATAGCAATGCGTTTATGCAAGCTAGGAGCTATAACTAGAATAAGCTTAATTATGGAGAAATGAAACACGAGTTTACATTACATTAAGCTCAAAGAAAAAGAAGTTAAATTTATTGATTACAAAGGAATAAATTTAACGTTACATTTCAAAGTGAATTCAAATAAAGAGATCGCACTCACTCACTCACTCAAAAGCTAAATTCTTAAACATAGGAAAACAACATGCGGCGCAGCCGGCCGGCATGTGAGGGAACAGCACCTTAACTAAACTCTTAAGTCTAGGAAAACGAAAAGAAAATACTGGCCAAAGAGTGGACTAAGCGGTGACTGGGTGTCGTTACTGAGGAAGAACACTGCACTCGCTGTCTCTTGCCAATTACAGCTATGTGGAAATACGGCGACGGTGGGAACTATGTGTCGTTGAGGAAGGACACTGCCACACACAACCTACTTCCGTGGCGCTCAAATCTTGACTGACTAACTCGTGGGAAAGAAGGGAGCGCTGTGGCCTCATTTCTAACGGCTAGAATGAGCGAAACACGCCCAAAACAAATCGCTCAGCGGAAGCACTAATGTCTCACACAAAGACAATCACTTATGACAGTGAATAATTTATTTTAAAAGACTCCCGACCGAATGAGCGGTTAACTGAACGATAAACTGGGATTCCACTAGAGTTCGCGGTTTCCCACAAAAGCCAATGTCACTAGCCAACTCGTGACATGGACACACCATATAAGTTATTGTGTTATCGACAAAAACTGTCGAAATATTGTCACCTGTTACTCATCATGTTCAGTAATACTGTATAATGGACACTTCTTTAACCCCTACACTGCGGGCTTGCTTACCAATAACTTGCGTGTGCCGCGGGGTTATTTGGGCTCCGACAGACTCTCAAAAAATATTTGCCAAAAATCAGTTATTAGTCCTAGAATAATGAAATTACATATGCTTATGGCACATACCTTCAGCTTTCTCCTGGAATGATTGTTGAGCCTTCGTCGGTTACCGTAGGACTTGTGGAGACCTCTGAAGTAGGGTAACGAAGTCTCCACTTTACACTTCCCGACAACCCGTAATATGATTACCACAGCCAGATACAAACACTATAAACACTATTCTACAATTTTCAAGTAGTTTGGGATCCATACTAAAAAAAAAAACACTGTGAAAGCAATGGAAATTACGAGCGCGTCTGATCGTCGCACTGGCACTAGTTCGCTCATGGTAGTCTGTCATTTATTATTCATAAAACCCCTCACACTTTATATTTCTATTACTATATAACACTTATATATATCTACAGTCTTTATCCATAAGTTTCCTTCAGTAGTATTAGTTTATTGTCACTGTAGGGATTCAATTTCTTTCAGTAAAATACGTAGCATTCACTTTATCGTCCTGTATACTGGCATTGAGAGTGAATGTCACTTTCATCTTCACTCTCATAACTCATAGCATTCAGACATGCTAGAGTGAAACTTTCACTTTCATTACTCCTAGGGTATATACTCGTATTCTTATAATACTACTCATTTACATTTCTATTTACGTTCTCTATTTTATTTACGTTATTTACATTTCTATTTTATTTACAGTGTGTTGTGCACTGTCACTTGAAATAACTTATAAAACTATTTTCCATTGTTCACGTATATTTACATTCATTACTTTCACTTGCTGTTTACACATTATTTACACATTATTTACACTTCCACTTGCACTGTTTTACTCAATAGAAAGATCGTAGTCACTCTTTTATCAATTGTCAGCCCTTTACCTCTTTCCACACGAGGTTTAATAGGGGGTAAAGGTCACAGAGCCATTTGCATTGGGGTGAAAAAAGGCCCTGAAGTCAGCAAGATGAAACATACGTCCTCTCACTTCGGAAGATGAGAGTACACTGATAACGCAGGGGCAGCCTAGAGGCCTGCTTTAGGGGTTATTCAGAGTTACCAATATTACTTCTTGAAACAGCTAAGTCTAGCACTGATATGATTGGCAGGAAATCTAGACAATACATTATAAATTTGGTAGTTCCAGGTGAATGTAAATATTCTCTCTTCCCTCCTTACATGTATATTTATTACGAAAATAGATTAGAGGCCTACTTAGGAGATATATAATCAGAGCTACCAATGTTAAATCTTGAAACAGCTTTGTGTAGCACTGATATGATTGGCAGGAAATCTAGACAATACATTATAAATTAGGTAGTTCCAGGTGAATGTAAATATCACTTAGGCTTCTCCCTTCTCTCCTTACATGTATATTTATTACGAAAATAGATTATACGGCATATTTCAAGGGGAAAAAAACAGCGAAAATTAGCGAACGAGTGCACGTGAGGTGTTGTCAGGTGATAATTAGCCAATTCCAGGTGTATGGCACTCTCACTTACCTGATTTCTTTCTTGTATATATTATTTGGTATAAGAATACGACATAGGGCTTATTTCAATGGATGAAATCAGTGAAAAATTCCAGGGAAGATTTACTTAGCGTAGCATGGCCGGGCAGGCGAGAGCATAGGGTAATGGAGGGGGGGTAGGGAGGGGAGTCAAGAACGGGGAGAAATGGCTAAATTGTCAACAATGGATGGGAGTACAGATGAGATTAGGAGTGCTGACTAGTGTTGGACATTGTCAGTACTGATAGATGATACAAGCCCCCACTTGAAAGCCCGGGTGAATTCAAAATAACACAGAATCACAAAAGCGACGCCCCGCGGTATGATCCCTTGCTCCCAAGCGTCACGAAAGTGACGCCCCGCGGTTAAGGGGTTAACAATGGCACTAAAAACTTACATTCATCAGAACTTAATACAGTCAGCTTCATTTGACAATTCCAGTAAGTCACGGTTGCATGGAATCCGATGAGCCTTAGCTATGCTATTGGAATGCGTCTCTTTGGTTCCTATGTAAATTTACACTCAAGCCTGATTAGACTTGACCATCAACTATTGAAGGTTTTGGATCTTCAGCAGGTGAGAACAAACGCCTTGAAGCCAGTATGATGCCAGTCAATGGACCACATAGTTGTCTATTACAATTTACAAGTACTTTGGTAAGATGTTCGTAATACAGTATGTTTGACAATTCATTGAGCGGACTTGAACTTTAATAGTACCAGTATTATATTTATGTATATATGAAGATGTATGAAACATTAACTGACACTTTAGTTAGTGATATTATCTGGAATTTAAAAATAATGTTCACCTGCAGCACTTTCATGTACTCAAATCCTGTTACATATGTTAAATATTCCTTGTTATTCCATTTTCACAGTTTGGTAGTGTGACAGAACTTCGAGCGCCATGGGGTGTTGGGGTATTTGAAGTGGTAAAAGACAGCCAGAACGCTAATATAACACAGTTCCGGCTTTCCCACGTGATCACTCAAGCCTACCAGGTAGGGCAATTTGTTACTGCTGAGGTGGGAAGGCCAATGAAGTTACTACTGAAGTGAATAGCTGGACTGGCCACTCTCCAATTATCACTGAGGTGGATAACTGGACAAGTCATATACAGAATTATGAAATTCAAGACCTTAGTCTACCATAATATCATTAAAAACCAAAAAAGAAAAACTGTAGTCCATGTTAGTAACGCCACATGGCGTCGTTAATGACCAAAATCACTAAGAACTTGAAGTTTTGATTGCTTAGTTTTTAAGAATGTTCCCGCTGTATTGTAAGAAAAAAAAAAAGTTAATGTAAAGATACCGCCAGTTACGACTGAAGTCCTGGTTCGTGACGGTGGTGGTGGTGAGTGATGACCCGGTGTTCCTTGAAGCCTTTGCTAAGTGGTCCCTCAAGGGACGCCTCCTGGTGTGGAAAACAAAGCTCCTCGTCCTCACCCGACTTCCTCTCCACCATCTCAATGACATCCGCCATACACTCTCTATGACCAACTCACTGCTGCTTCAGCTGTCACACACTCCAAGGATCAAGTGAGATCTGTTTATATATAATAAGGTTATATATATTTTTAATGTGTCCGACTCTGGGCATAGGCTTCACAGCCTGATCACAAGGCCAAGTAGTCCACCTACATACAATACACTTCCACATGTCACCACTACGGCACTAACACCCACCGTTCATGTTGAATACATGCTAGGGCACTCACATACAGGTTTGATATACAGTGGGGCACCAACTTTCGCTACAGCAGGATTCGCGGAATCCACTTTCGCGGCATGCACCAAATATTCCCTAACTTCCACTTTCGCTTGAAAAAAATCGATTTTCGCGAACAAATTTTGGGTTTGGGACAATATTTTGAACTTTGAATTTCCTGCACCGCCCGCCCGCAACCCACCGCCATCTTGAATGACGTCATGTTAACACTCTGTCCACCCATTCCCGCCATTGTTTACGAGCGTGCTAGCTCCATTGTGTTGGATTCTCACGGTTCAATGGCCTCTACTATACCTGGTAGTGTGGGGAAAGGGCCTGGTGGTGTGGGGGGAGAGCCTGGTGGTGTGGGGGGAGGGCCGGGAGGCAGTGGTGGTGATAAAAAGTGGCCGGGACATTCAAAGTCAGGAGGAAAGGCCAAGGCAGAGAGAGTGGTAGCGAGGCAGCAAGAGGTGGCGCCAATACGTCTGGCGTGCCTAAATAAGCCCGCCACGCGCCTCGGATACTTACCCCCAACATCCATTAAACACCTCAACCTGGTCTCTGTGGTATGTTTCTCCTCATATAATGTGTACTGTACAGTTTTTATTGTTTGTATCTCACAATGCAATGTACAATAGTGATTTGATGTACTGTATTGCAAGTGAAAATGAAAATCTGATGTTACTTTAGGATAACCGGGAACGAATTAGCCTTTTTGCTATAAAGACAATACCCCAACTTTCGCTAATTCCACTTTCGCTCATTATTTTTGGACCCAATTAGGCGCGAAAATTGGTGCCCCACTGTACTGGAATTAACAGGGGTGTTTCTACAGCATGTCGGCAGGTCTTCTCTTAGAGCATTTAAATATCCATTTTATGAAATTCATATCCTTAGACTGTTTCCTACCCTTGCTGGGACTCCAACCTAGTCAGTTAGGACTGCAATGCACCTAATTTGCTCATAAAATTCAACATAAATATTTTTATGTTTAGTTACATATTGCGGATATCCCTAGAAGTAACACTGGTGGATATTTTCATTGTAAGTGTTATAGATAGATAACCCATGAATACCCTATATATATATATATATATATATATATATATATATATATATATATATATATATATATATATATATATATATATCATCATCAGCCGTTCAGGTCCACTGCTGGACCGGCCTATCCCTACCGAAGCAGGGACGATACAGCCAATGTATCTCTACCCAGTAGCTTATGTTGTCTGGTAGAGACGGTATGTAGGTGAGAAGTGCATGTGAGTGTGATTGTAGTGTTGTAGTGGCTTTGGATGTGTGTGTAATCGGTGAAGCAAGTGTAATCAGCCCGCCTTAAGCCGACTGGGTGCAAGTATACTAGTATGCAACACTGGTTCAACCATAGCACCCCTTGTGTCCGCCAAAGTGGTCAGTGGCTCGGTGAAAGCTTCCCAGGGTTTTTACAACTCTGGCGGGAGGCGAACCCAGGCCCACCAGCGTGCGAGATGCACACTCTTCCAGTGTACCGCAGAGGCTCCATATATATATATATATATATATATATATATATATATATATATATATATATATATATATATATATATATATATATATATATATATATATATATATATATATATATATATATATATATATATATATATATATATATATATATATATATATATATATATCAATCAATCATTTCCTGTGGCACCCCACGGGATGCATAGGGCCTCAATGAACTCTCTCCACCAATATTTGTCTCTTGCCATCTCCTTCAGGTCCCACCAACACTTCTCTCCTGCTTCTTTTTTCATTGTCCTCAACCAGGTTTCCCTCGGCCTACCTCTACCTCTTCTTCCTCTAGCAATCCACTCTGGGACATCCTGTATTAAACTACCTTCTTTTCTGTATATGTGCCCCAGCCACTTCCAGCGAGACAGTCTCACATATTCATTAACTGGTTCCACTCTCGTAATATCCCTTACTCTTTCATTTGTAACTCTGTCTTGCCACTTTACCCCAAGAATCCTTCTCAGTATTTTATTCTCAAATCCTAATACTTTCTGATCTGTTGCAATTGTACTGTACCATGACTCATGCCCGTAAATTGAAATTGGTCTAACCATGGCCTTGTAAATTTTCACTTTAGTATGTACCGAAAGCATATTATTATTCCAAACAGATTTCAACATTCCAACAACTCGCCAAGCCTGTCTAATCCTCTCTTCAATTTCATTGTTTAATGATCCATTAGATGATACAATCGTTCCCAGATATTTAAAGTTTTCTACATTCTTCACCACATTATTCCCAATTACACAATCGATTTTGTTCTCCACGATCATATTAATAATTTCAGTCTTTCCACAATTTATTACCAATCCCACTTTTTCTCCTTCCTCCACCAGACAATCGAGCACCCTCTGCATCTCGTAAATACTTCCGCAAATCAGTACAATATCATCAGCATAGTCCAAATCCATCAGCTTCTTATTTTCTTTCCAGTTAATTCCTGCACCTATATATATATATATATATATATATATATATATATATATATATATATAATATACAGTATATCCAACCATGCATCCATCATTAAACCTATGTTACCCCATGAGGAGCATAGGAACCCAGGGTTAGGCTAGTTGGTCCTGAGATTTAAGATGAGAATGACCAGCCTCACTCATCCCTGAGTGGCATTACATAAGCAATATAACCACAGCCACCCCTTGGATATGAACCGACACAGGCTCAATCCGGTTGGAGCGCCTTAATTACCCACTACACCACCAAGCACCATAATTTGGTTAAATGGATAACACCCATCATAGTAAATGGTTTCCTGGCATTCAAGAAACCATTTGACTTGTCACTCAGTGTAGAGTCACCCTTAGAAAGAAGGAAGATGAAATAATGAAGGAATGAACGACATAAGAGGAAAGAAGAAGGAAGAGAGGAAAGGGCAGCCACCCAAGAGCAGAACTACATCGAGTGAGTTGATAGTGAGCACCCCGACCAAAAACCATCTATCTATCTATTTATCTATCTATCTATCTATCTGTCTATCTATCTATCTATGTATATAGATACAGATAGATAGATAGATAGATAGACAGATATATGTTGTTGATTAGTGAGCATGTATGTCGCGACGGCATGAGCATTTTGCGGCGGTGACAAGGTGGTGATGCTCGTTCTTCTCCCACAGATATTTAAGAAGAATGGGCTTCCGCACATTGTTATCCCGCAGTGCTCTGCCCGTGATTCACATGCTACTCCTCGTCAGGAGCGTCGTGCCCTGAAGCTGTAGCCTCCCAGACCCTGCACAACACCGTGGATCGGGCTGCAGCTCGACACTCCCCTAAACAGGGCAACTGCTGCCACCGCCATCACTGCCACTGCACCGCCCACCGAGCTTGCACAGCCAGCCACTGAAGATTCCTGCCGCTCGCCGTCAGTAGCCAAGGAAAGGGCTCTTTCTCACGTCCCCTCCATCGACAGGGAAGAAGAGAACCTTCCACCCTCGATTCCACCATCTGCTACTGACGGCAAGCCGAGGAAGAAGAAGAAAAAGAAGGGGAAGAAAGGCAGGCCTCCACCACCACCTGACGAGATGGAGACAGATCTTCCTGTGTCTCCACCGCCGCCTGCCTCCACCACCCCCGCCGAACAATGTCGTCACGTCTTATCCCGCCTCCCTCCACTGTCTGAGAAGACTCACTCCCACCTCGAGTCTCTCTCCATGGATGCGATCTTCGAATACCAAGATCGGTACAATGAGAACTACAATTATGTGACCGACGCTTTCTACCGCAAGCATGTCCAACGCCAGATCTTCGAGGATCGCCGTCCTGACTGACTCCTTGCCACGAGCCTGAGCCTCGCCGACGACGTAGCCATTCTTTACTACGTCGTCTGAGCTATTTTACGTCACCACAACATACAGACTAGCTAAGGCTAGTCCCCTGCTTTTCACCTGCAATTTCTCTCTGGCGGGCCCACAGGCCCGCTCCCACTCTGTTTCAACAGGTGGGAAAATCTCCAACAACAACAACAACAACAGCGGGATTTGCCAGGTATCTCATGCTGGAGAATTCCTGATGTTTCTCATACTGTAGTTCCGTTACGAGTCTGAGTTGCCAGTTAGCCTGGTGTTGAGTGTAGTTATTTTGTAAGTTGTACATTCATTTTTGTGCTCTATTTCTCCATAATGTTTCATTTATGTGACTGTTAAATTATGTACTTTTATATCAGTAATTTAGAGTGTTAGGTAGTGTAAGTAAATTTTGGTATGTTTTGGATGTCTACGAGTTGGTAACTGTTGCCGGTCAAGAGTGTACTCGAAATTTCGAGAGTAATGCAAGTTTATATAAGGATGCGGAAGAGGCTAGAGCAGTTTCAGTCGGTTTTCGGTTCAGTCTGAGTGTAGTGCAGTGTCAGTGAAGTTTGTATATCATCGGTACTTGTGAAAGTAGTAAGTGTTGTTGTCAAGCATTAATTATTGTAAATGCAGGTAATAAAGTTTATCTTCGATGTTTGTGAAAACAGTGAAGTGAAACTGGCAAACATTAAGTGTAATTGTTATGAAAATGAACACAGTGAACTTTTAAAGCTAGTGTTTATATACAATGTCTCAGCTGGTCTTGTGTCACATCGAAAGGCTGCATTTAGGAAGAACAACTCTCTGAGCAATGTCCTTACTATACTGTACTACTGCTGTTAAAACCTGTGGCAATGAGAGACAGGAACCGAGCTATATATATTAACTGGTATATATATATATATATATATATATATATATATATATATGGTGGTAGATGGGGGTGCTCACCATCCACCCACTTGATGTAGTGGTGGTCTTGGATTACTACATTTTCCTTTCTTCCATCCTGCTTTCCTTCCATCCTTCTTTCCTCTTCTGTCTTCCTTTCCTTCATTCTTTCCTCTTCCTTCGTTCTGGTAACTCTACATTGAATGACAAGCCAAATGGTTTCCTGTACACCAGGAAACCACTTACTAAACTGGGTGATAACCAAATTATTGTGCCTAGTGGTTTAGTGGGTAATTTAGGCACTCCAATCTGATTGAGCTGGTGCCGGTTTATATCCAAGGTATGGTTGAGGTTGATTGCTCACATAATGCCACTCAGGGATGAGTGAGGCTGGTCACTCTTATCTTAAATGTCAGGACCAACTTGCCTAGCCCTGGGCTCCTACACTTCTCATAGGGCGACATAGGATTGGATGATGGATATATATATAAATATATATATATATATATATATATATATATATATATATATATATATATATATATATTTATAGAGTGATCCCTCAATTATCCAGATGCTCATTATCCAGACGTGTTCTGTATCCAGACACTGGATTTTGGCTGTATTAATCCGTTATCTGAATTAACTGGCCATTATCCAGATATAAAATTGCCCGAGAACTTCGGCGGGCCAGCTGACATGTCCGAATATTCGGTATCGTGGCCGCTGGGTCGAATAGTGAGCGGGAAATAGTCCATAATCCACAACCAGAGCTAAAATGTCCGTCCAACTCTGTACTGAATGGTCAAAGTAGCGGTCTTGTCCGATCACTCCCAATGAACCTCCCTTACCCTAGCAATACGGCTGTAACCCTTGAGCAGTGACAAAACGTCCGTACGCATCCCAACCAAATCTCTAGTATTGCGTGTCCACGTGGCTAACTCCTTCCTCACTGCCACTGAGATTGTGACACAGACCACAAACATACGAGTACATGTTCAGTGACACTACCCGTCCCCCTGTCCACCAAATGTCGAAAGTTGCCTAGCCACTGGGCTAAGTCTTGCCTAACCACCATCACCATCAAACAGAGACCACAAGCTACGAGTACATTTTCAGTAACAGCACCCGTCCGCTTCTGTACCGAAGGTCGAAAATTGCATGGCCACCAGGAGACACACACAGCATACACACAAAGAGAGAGAGAGAGAGAGAGAGAGAGAGAGAGATTCCTTCCCATGCTATGATTACAATATCAGTGAAGATAGTTCTGTATCCAGTGCATATATAGAGTACTGTACTGTACACAGTACAGTACTGTATGTGTGTATGTACAGTACAATTCTGTACAATACACTTCCATTCAGTATGAGTATTCGATTAAATTCCACAGTCAGCCATCTTTGCCGAGCAGCCCTATTGGGATAGGTTAGGTTTGGTAAGGTCAGGTAAAGCTAACCGATGTAATTTTGTCTGGGAAACACATTGAGCATATCTTCGAGAAAATCCTATGGTTATTTTTGAAAGGATGAGGCGAGTGTGGTTCTTAGCTTAGGGGCACAGGTTGCCACTGTGCGTGTAACACAAACCACAAGCCATGAGTACATGTTCGGTGTGAGCGCCCATATACCTCTATCAAAGGTCGAAAGTCTCGCAGCCACCTGGAGACATACATACCACATACACAAAGAGAGAGATTCCTTCTCACGCAATGATTACAATATCACAGCAATTTCGGTGCCAGTGCATATGATAGTACAGCACTGTACTGTACACAGTACAGTATTGTATGTGTGTATGTACAGTACAATACTGTACTGTACAATACACTTCATTTGGCATGGGTATTCTTTTCAATACCACAGTCAGCCACCTCAGCAAAGCAGCCCTGATGGTATAGGCTAGGTTTTGTAAGGTTAGGTAAAGATAATCTATGTAATTGTGCCTGGGAAACACATTGAGCATATCTTCAAGAAAATTCTATGTTAATTTTTGAATGGAGGAGGTGAGCATTTTTCCTGGCCCAGGGGTACCAGTGGCCACCACACTTGTAACACTGACCCCAAGACAGGAGTAAATGTACAGTTAAACCGCCTATCTGCCTCTACACTGAATGGTGAGAGTCCCCCGGCCACTGGGATTAGTCCAGAACCCCCCTACCATGCGCATCTGTCCGCTTCCCTACCAAATGGTGAGAGTCGCCTGGCAGGCTGTATTAGTCATACACTGCCTGAGGTGCTGATCTACTGCTCATCCGCAATTGCCGTCACGTACTAACCCTTGCCTAGGCAAATGGAAGTGAACCTTATATACAGATGTCAGTTTGCTGCATGTTGCTTCCTCTGTGCTCGAAAGCAACCGGTGGGTGCAATATAGTTATGCTGTGCTGCTTGCCGGCGAACAGAAGCCAACGGATCAGTTCCCTCCTTTCTGCCCTACGTGAGTGGTAGCCTTGCAACGATGGCTGTGACCGGGATTGCATTTTTGGTGGTTCCCTACCTTCTTCAGGTTGCTCTGCTGTATTCTTGTGTGTGCAGTGATTGCCCCATCAAGAGTGAGAAGTGGAAGAGGAAGGTTCTAAGTCTGGAGAAGGATAAGATATTGGGCAAGGTTGATGCAGGCACTGGGTCACAGGACGCATTTTTCGTGAATATGATCTAGCCTGTTCAGCATTGTTCAATGTCAAGAAGTCAAGCAACAAGCTTACGCAGTATGGACAGTACTTAGCTGAAAGCACACTTCATGGCGAGAGGATGGAAATGGCCCAGGCCAATCATGCCTTATCGACTGGTCAACACTGATGTGGTTTCATCAACAATGTGGTGCCGGGGTGCAAGTGCTCATATACATACACAATATCTATATATCTACAGTATATATATATATATATATATATATATATATATATATATATATATATATATATATATTTTGGCGCCTGGTGGTTTAGTGGGTAATTATTGCGCTCCAATCGGATTGAGCGGATGAAGGTTTATATCCAAGGTGTGGTTGGGGTTGACTGCTCGTGTAATGCCACTCAGGGATGAGTGAGGCTGGTCACTCTCATCTTAAATGTCGGGACCAACTGCCTAGCCCCGGGTTCCTACGCTCCACATGGAGCAATGTAGGATTAGGATTATATATATATATATATATATATATATATATATATATATATATATATATATATATATATATATATATATATATATATATATATATATATATATATATATATATATATATATATTATATTGGTAATTTATCAGATGATTTTTCCTGTGTAAAATACAGGTTTCTCTCTTCATTCTGATTTGCCGTAAGTGCTTGGGATAGATTAAAAACATCTACTTGCCCGAGTGCCAGGGGGTTAACTCACCCTCTTCAGGCCCACAGTGGGGGCGGAGGGACGTTGGTTACAAGATTGTGACAACGTCAGTTAACTTTTACTTGGTCGTGGTGTAGTGGTATGCTGCCTGGCTCTCACCTGAGAGTCCCGGGTTCGATTCCCGGCATATTGGTAATTTATCAGACAGATCTTTGAGTTTAGTCTGCTCTCTCACCCAAGTTGATCTTTTCCTGTCTCTTAAAGATATTCCCAACACTGACTTTTCCATTGCTCTCTGAGAACGGATTAATTTATTTTCCATTGATTTTGTCAGTTTCCAGGTCTCACGACCATACGCCATAGCTGGAATTATGCATTCGTTGTATACTTTTCGTTTCATACAAATTGGCAAGCTACTTTTCATAATGTCTCTATGTTTACCGAAATTTTTCCATTCAGTTGTAGGGCTTCTTTTTATTTCGCTATCATGATCTTTCGTTAATTTTAGTACTTGTCCCAAGTAGTTGTACTCCTCAACTTCTTCAAGAATTTCATCGCTTATTCTGATGACGCTCTTTGGTGTTTGTGGATTAAACATTAATCTAGTTTTACTTCGGTTCATCTTCAGTCCTACTTTCAGACTTTCCTTGTTGAGGTCATTTAACATATCTTGCAATGCCTCCGCTGTTTCTGAGATTAGACAATGTTATCTGCAAATCTTAAATGGTTTAGCTTTTCTCCATCAATGTTCACTCCTTTGTTTTCCCAGTCTAGCTTTCTGGAAATACTTTCTAGGCATGCTGTAAATAATTTTGGTGAAATTGTATCTCCATGACGCACACCCTTCTCAATCTTAATTTTTTCCGAGTCCTTATGTAATTTAACTGTAGCAGTTCCCTCTTTATATATGTTTTCGAGCAGTTTTACAATGTTCTCATTCACTCCTTGTTCTCGCAGTGAATTTATAATTGCTTTGTGCTCCACTGAGTCGAAAGCCTTTTCATAATCAACAAAACCTAAGCATAGTGGTTTATTATATTCTATAGTTTTCTTAATTAGCTGGTTCATTAGCTCGAATTCTTCCCGCTCCTTCTGGCATCTTGCCAAAAATCTTTCTAACAACTTTACCTCATCATCCTTCCCTCCTCTTTTCTACTCTGATGGTTCTGTAGCTATTTCTTCTACTGATAAAGCAGATCTCTTCGCACAGACTTTCTCCTCCAATTCTACCTTAGACGATTCCGGTGCTGTTCCTCCATCACTTCCCCCCTCTGACTTCCTCATGGCTGACATTAAAATTTCTTCAGTTGATGTATTTTCTGCCATCACTGGCCTCAGTACTAACAAGGCATATGGGCCTGATGGGGTCCCTCCTGTTGTTCTCAAGAACTGTGCTTCTGTGCTTACACCCTGCCTAGGCAAACTCTTTCGTCTTTGTCTGTCAACTTGTACCTTTCCTTCTTGCTGGAAGTTTGCTCTCATTCAGCCAGTCCCAAAGAAGGGTGACCACTCCCAACCCTCCAACTATCGTCCAATTGCTTTAACGTCCTGTATTTCAAAAGTTTTCGAGTCAATTCTTAATAGAAAAATTTTAAGGCATCTTTCCTATCACAACCTTCTTTCCGATCGTCAGTATGGGTTCCGTCAGGGACGCTCCACTGGCGATCTTCTCACCTACCTTTCAGACTCCTGGTCATCCTCCTTTCGGGACTTTGGCGAAAGCTTTGCCATTGCACTTGACATCTCAAAGGCTTTCGATCGAGTCTGGCATAAATCTTTAATTTCCAAACTGCCCTCCTACGGTTTCTATCCTTCTATCTGTGCCTTCATCGCTAGCTTCCTTTCTGGTCGTTCTATAGCCGCTGTTGTAGACGGCCATCGTTCTTCTCCTAGATCTATCAACAGTGGTGTTCCTCAGGGCTCTGTCCTATCACCAACTCTCTTCCTTTTATTCATCAATGATCTTCTAAGCTGTACATCTAACCATATCCACTCATACGCTGATGACTCCACCCTTCACCTTTCCATTCGGTTCCCGCAACGCCCATCTCAACAGTTACTTCAACAAACAAGGGATGAGGCTATGGCACACCTAATGTCTGACTTGGCTCGTATCTCTGACTGGGGTAAAAATAATATGGTTGTTTTTAATGCATCTAAGACTCAGTTCTTACACCTATCAACCCGAGAAAATCTTCCACAGGTATACCCACTAATGTTTAATAATATTCAGCTTAATCCTGCATCATCCTTGAACATGCTTGGGGTTTCATTTACTCGGGACTTATCTTGGAAAGATCATAATACGTCTCTTGTAAAATCTGCTTCCAAGAGATTGGGTGTGCTAAGCCGACTCCGCTCTTTCTTTACCCCTGCGCAATTGTTGACTCTATACAGGGGTTTTATCCGCCCCTGTGTGGAGTACAACTCTCATATGTGGGGTGGCTCCCCACATACAGCTCTTCTCAATAGGGTGGAGTCAAAGGCTTTTCGTCTCATTAACTCTCCTCCTCTTACTGACTCCCTTCAACCTCTGTCTCTTCGCCGCACTGTTGCATCTTTATCTCTTTTCTATCGCTACTTTAATGGTCACTGCTCCTCTGAACTGTCTGCTTGCATTCCTCCACCTCTACGACGGGCGCGTAGCACCCGTCTGGCAGCAAACTCTCATCCTTTTTCTGTCCAACTCTCTAATGCAAGAGTTAACCGTTACTCCCAGTCTTTCATTTATGCAACAAGTCAGCTCTGGAACTGTCTCCCTCTGTCTGTATTTCCTGCTGCCTATGATCTCCAGTCTTTCAAACGCAGTGTGTCCAGGCATCTCAAAATGATCGGATCTTGAATTTGGCTCTATATTGTATTTTGTTTTTCTCTTGGAGGGAACTGTTACTGCGGGCTCATGGCCTTTGGTTCCTTCTTCCTCGCATAAAAAAAAAAAAAAAAATGTAGATGATCAATGGTCGAATACCCGCTTCGGAATCCTGCCTATTCACGAGGTTGGTTTTTTCTCCAAAATTGTTGTCATTCTATTCGTAAGGACTTTAGTGATGAGTTTGTAAATGATTGATAATAAGCTAATGGGTCGATAGTTACTAAGATCTTTTGAGTCACATTTTTTGTAGAGTAAAATAATTATTGCGTTACACCATGTTTTGGGAATTTTCTTCTGTTTTATGGAGTGGGTTAATAAGTGAGCAAGCCTATTTTGTACTTCTACTCCGGCATCCAAAAGTAAATCTGTTACTGTTCCATCTTCTCCCGGAGCCTTCCCTCTTTTCATATTTTAAGACAAATATTTACTTCGTCTGGTTTTACCTCAAGTATTTCACTTTTGTCAACTGAAAAGTTAGCTATTGGTACTACTGTCTTTGATGCATACAGTTCTTTGTAAAATTCTTCAACTCTCTTATCTTATCTCTGCATTTAATTATTTCACCGTTTTTTTTCTTTCAGTGATGTCATTTGTTGCTTTCCTAGTGCCATTTTGCTTCGGACCTGTTTCAAACTTTTTCCATTTTTGATGGTTTCTTTGATCTGATCCATGTTTCTCTTTCTCTTTTCTTCCCTTTGTCTTTTGTTGATGAGCTTATTTAATTCTGCTCGTTCTATTTCCCCTTTCTTTGTTATTACTTTCCTTTCGTTTTTGCATAAGCTCGAGTGTCATTTCTGAATACTCCTTGGCTTTGGTTGTATTAGGTTTTCCTACTACCTCTGCTGATTCTCTTAGCACTTTTGTTAGTCCGTCATTCAGCTCATCAATGTCACATTCAGCATTACTTAGAGCCTGAAATCTGTTCCTTATTTACCACTGAAAGGCTGCTTTGTTTTCGTTTACTATTACTGGACCATATCTTTTTATCGTTAATCATCTTCTTTCTTTCATTTCCGAAATTGAATCTGGCTATGCAACCCACCATTCTATGATCACTACCTATATTTACTTTGTTGATAACTGTGACATTTGTGTTCGTGTTATTCATATCTGCTATAATGAAGTCGATTTCATTCTTTGTTTCTCCATTTGGGCTTCTGCAGGTCCACTTTCTTCCTGTTCTTTTGTGGAAGACTGTGTTTATTATTCTCATGTTAAACATTTCAGCAAAATTTACCAGCATTTCTCCTATTTCATACCTTTCTCCCACTCCAAATTTTCCCATACATGCTTCTCCATGTTTCGACTTCCCAACTTTTGCACTGAAGTCTCCCATGAGTATAGTATATGTTGTCTTTTCTTCTTCCATAATCTGGGAGATGTCATAATAGAATGTTTCTATTTCTTCATCTGGGCTTTGAGAAGTTGGTGCATAAACTTTTATGGCTTTCATGGTATATTTTTTGCATAGTCTAATGACAACAAATGCTGCTCTGTCAGATACACTGCTGAATTTAACAATGTTGTCTGCAAGATTTCTGTTAATTAGAAATCCTGCCCCACTAACTCTTTCATTTTCCTTTCCTCTGTAGTAAAATAGGTGTTTACTGTCTTCGAGCTGAATTACTTTTTCTTCTTTTCTGCTGATCTCACTCAAACCTACAATATCCCAACTAATGTTTTCCAGTTCAGTCATCAAGTTATCAAGTTTGTAATCTTCTGCAAGGCTTCTTACATTGTATGCATAGATCTTTATCGATTTCAGTTTGTTTAACATCCAAGAGTGTAATTTTCCAACACAGTGCCTACTCACTTTCGGTGGCACACTGCCCGTAGGCACAGGAGGCAGTGCGGTTGGACCTATAGTAGACGATGATCCAACAGGAATGCCAGTCAAATCATTTGCAATAGAACTCATGTTTGGTTGGAAGGATTGTCGCAAATAATCTCATCTCCCTGCCACATAGTTTCTGGTGAGATGTAATTTTTGTGCCACCTTATTCGTTATATTTGGTGGAGCCCTATATATCTATAGGGGGTCCCATGGCCCGCACCGTCTAAGACGGTACCTTCTATATCTACAAACCTTCCCCTATCCGCCACCCGGGGACGCGTCAGGTAGCAATGGGATCCTGCCCCTGGATATATATATATATATATATATATATATATATATATATATATATATATATACCTAGGCTGCTTCCCCCAAGGAAAGGGAGGTAGCCGAGACAGGACGACACACTCCCCATTTACTCATCCATTCAAACGCATTCATTCGCATCTTAGCCCCAAAGGGGAGAGCGGACAGATTCTCACCGCACCACACTGCAGAAGGGTCAACTGCGCAATGCAATCAGTGACATCCGCAGCAGGGCCCGACAGCAGAGCTGGTTTACCCCTGCCACATCATAACAGACTCATCCTCTTACCCGCACCTGACCTGAAATAGCTGATCAGACCAAATATATATATATATATATATATATATATATATATATATATATATATATATATATATATATGTATGTATGTATACGCACACATACACAAATAGTCATTAAAATCAGTCACAAAAAATAGCCATAAAAATACCCACTAGAGTAGCCACTAAAATTAATATTATAATATCAATAAATCTATAAAATCCAAGTTTATACATTAACATCCTTTTAATGGCTGTTTTTAGTAACAATATTTAGTGGCTGATTTTAATGGTTCGTTCAATGGCTGTTTTTCTAGTCAATTGTAAATGGCATTTTTTCTGGCTATATTTTGTGAAAATGTTAGTGACTCTTTTAGTGGCTACTTTCAATGTTTGTTTTAGTGGTATTTTTAGCAACTTTCATAATTATTTTAATGACTTTTTAATGACTAATGACTATTTTTAACGACGACCTGTATTCAACATATGTTTTTTAAATAGTATATACAAATTTAGTACACAACTCCTTTTTATGTGTGCATGTTTTTGGTTGTTCTATGCAATGCATCAGTTTGCACTAATTAATGTATTAATATATATATATATATATATATATATATATATATATATATATATATATATATATATATATATATATATATATATATATATATAACAATCTATCTATCTATCTGTCTGTCTATTTACCTATGTATGTATTTCTCTATCTATCTATTTACCTATATGTATTTATCTATCTATTTATCTGTCCATCTACACACACACACACACACACACACACACACACACACACACACACACACACACACACACACACACACACTGACATCCCTTCCCATTCACTCACTTCACACTCACTGACACCAGTTCTCAATCTTTAATGGGAGAGATAACATGCTGTATTAATTTACTTCTTCAGTCCGATTACGCACTTTTCCTATTTAAGCTAACAAGTTTCACACGATTTTTATTAAACTAATGGGGAAGATCCTCTCGTTCGAAGACTCTCCTAAGCTGGATGAGAGCGTCTCTCAGAAACAAGAATGAAGTAAAAAAATATGTTATCGGATTCAAGGTATTATTCTCATGAACTATCTTCAGGTAAATAAAGCTGTCTGCGCTTACTGTGAGTAAAACATCCAAACCGGTTAATCTAGGATTTTTAATTCGCTAGTTCCTACGATTTCTATCAACTGAACAGAGTTAGCCACCATCACCTAGAGTAAGAAATTGCACTTATATCAGTGAAATGATTAAAGGAGGGTATAAATTCACAACAATCTTCCAGTCCTTTTTTGTTCAGTCATGAGTCCAGAGGCCTAAGGCAAGACGACACATTTCCAGTATTTGCAACGAAAGGTTTCCTTCATGTGAAAAATGTCAGGTGTCACGCTTTAGGTAAACTTCGTTTATGTCTTGTGCTGTTTTCTACACTAAGCAGAGCTGATTCCTTTATTTGTTTTACATTAACTTTTATCTGTTAATAAGTGATTCTCTTGAAGACTTGTTCAGTGTGATCACCTCCGTAGAATAATTAGGCCTACATGATGCAGTGCCTTTCCTTGAATGTATCTTTTGCCTATCTATGTATTTTTACCCATCTTATAATTATCTGTCTATCCAGCTAGGGTTTGAGGGAGTGGGAGTATGCATGGGGTCTATGCGAGTGAGTAGGTGAGAATGAGAGGGCAAAAGAGGATGTATATATTGCTGTGTGCAAGAGATGGAAGGAGAATATAAGAGAGTATGGATCAGCTGGTTCAAGGATTGTGTGGGTATGATTGAAAGTAGGATTCCAAAGTAGTTGATTGTGTGTATGCATCCGACAAAGCAAGCTCGTGCAAGCAGAGTGAAAGAAGAGTTCTGGGCAAATGTGGAAGCATGCAAGAAAAAGTTCGAGAAGAATAAGAGAGTGTTTTTGAGTGGAGATATGAATGGAAAAGAAGGAACTGTGAGGGTGGATGGAGTAGTTGGTGAGTGAGGTGCGCCTGCAGAAGTGGATGAAAATGGCAGTGCTCTAGTGTGCATTTGTTCGGGGAGGGGGTTTAGTGATAGTCAATACCCTCTTTAGACACAAAATGATCCCCAGGTATACGTGGCGAGTGATGAGAAGGGTGGGTGGTGAACTGAATGAACGGAAGTCATTGATTGATTATGAGTGTGTGGATGACAGAATGAAAAGGTATGTAATATATGCAAAAACATACACAGGTTGGGGGGAGTGGAGATCCCGATCACCCCTTAATACTGAAGAAAGCCAGGTTCAAGTGCAATGGATGAATAGGAGAGGAGGACAGGAGGAAGTAGTCCAAACAAGGAGGGGAAAAAGTTGCAAGAGGATGAAAATAATAGGCAGAGTATAATGGAGAAGTGGAGGAGCTATTGGGTAAATATGATTTCGAGCACATGAGGGAGGTGGAAGATGTGTGAAAGTTATTCACAGAAGAAATCTGTGCACCATGTGAGGTGATGTGTGGGGTGAAGAGAAGACGAAATGGGGTGCAATGAACACGTTGGTGGAATGTGGAGATGAGACAAGCTGTGGTACAAAATAGGAAAGCATATTGTGACTGGATGGGATGCAGAGGCATGAATGAAGTTGAGAGACAGAAGAGCGGGTTACATGTAGAGAGGAAGAAAGAGGTGAAAACATTTGTAAGAGAGGGTAGGAAGAGAGTGGATAAGAAATGTGGAAGGAACTTTAGTGTAAATTGGAGGGAATGTATGAAAACGTCCATGAAGGAGGTGAAGAGAGTTAGACAGGATGATAAAGAAGTTAGCAGGGGAGTGAAAGATAAAAATGGTTGATGGATAGTGGAGTAGGGAGAAAGGGTGAGCAGATGAAGAGGACACTTTAAGGAATTGTTAAACATAGAGAATGAAAGTAAGTGGCTGGGGAATGGCTAGGAGCTGGAGTGAGGTGAGAAGAGTGGAAGAGATCAGTAGGATGGAAAAAGTGGAAGCAATGAAAAAAGTCAAAATGGGCAAAGTCCCTGGAAATGATGGAGTGTGTGGGAATCGCTGAAGCATGAGGGAAAGATAATAGTAGAATGGATATGGAAGGTGTGCAGATTGGCCTCGGAGGAAGGTAGAGTCCCGTAGAGTCGCGGAGGATTCGATGTCAGGTATAATTATTCCTCTGTACAAAAGAAAAGGGAAAAAAGAAGCGTGTGGTAATCATTGGGGAATTTGTGTTCGTAGTGTAAGAGGAAAAGGTTATGGTAGGACAGTTATTGATAGAGTTAGGTAAATAACAAAGGAATTACTTGAAGAAGAATAGGGAAGTTTTACGAAGGGAAGAGATTGTGTAGATCAGACATTCATCCTAAGGTTCCTAAAGGAAGACTTTCTAAAGAGGGGAAAGAAGTAGTACGTGGCCTTCATGGATTTTGAGAAAGCATATAATAGAGTAGATAGACAAGGAATATGGAAAATATTCAGAATATATGGAATGAATGGGAAGTTGTTGATTGCCGTGAAGACTATGTATGAGGATGCTAAGGCTGCAATGCTTGTGGATAGTAAACTGAGTGAATTTTTCTATATGAATGTTGAATGAATCAGGGATGTCATGTTTCCACTGTTGTTCAATCTGTATGTGGATGGGGTTATAAAAGAGGTACAAGGTAGGGCAGTGGATGTTGGAGAGGCCCAAACGAGAGAGCGCAGCGTTTGGAAACTTCCTGCACTGTTGTTTGCAGATTATACTGTATTAAATTAGGTATAACAGAGAGTTTCTTTTGGAGCGGGATGAAATTTGAGTAAGTTTCCAAGCACAGAATGCAAATATAGTGGAAATTTTATTCCAATCCTCTCCACAGATACACAGGATTACTTTATATATGTTCTCTTAATGAATACCTCTGGTTAGCACTACTCTCTCATATGTTATTATCTTACTGATTGCATAGCTGCTAAAGTACCGTCTTATACAGGTTCGTCTTCATTAGCTCCTTTTGAATGTAGAAATGCAAGACTGCCTTTCTACATTCACCTATATTTACTCTTACGAACTACTGTCTGTGAATACTACATGCCATAAGGATATGATCAAGTACATTCTTTGGTCCACGATAAGTGACCACCTTCATTATTTATAATTTGTTGAACAACAAGAGAATCAGTTTTCTTTTTTGAAAATAGAAGAACTGCTGAAGAAGAACTATGACTGATAACAGCAGGATATTAACACAACAAAAATATTTAGTATAGAATAAGCAGTCAAAGCCTGTGATAAAATAAGAAAACAAATAATACTTCTTATTAAAAGATAGAGATAGATATTAATTTTTTTTTATACATCGAAACGCCTCTGCATCTGGCTCTATTGTCCTATCACTTTAGAAATAGGAAATTTATTTAATTATGCCACAGTCTTTCGGTACTTGTTTGGAGTTCGTGAGGTGTATGGTGTGTTACCATTCGGTATAATGTCTCTAAAAGAGCTTACCAAATGCTTAAACTGAAATGCTCAGTCGTTTGTGCGTTAACCTTCATTTATTTTAATGATTTACCATAACTTGGCCCAGATTTACATCCTTTTTCTACTTATTTCACTGTCTCTGTGGTAAAAATAGACGTTATTACGGATCATGATCACTTTTGTGGCACTTTTTCGCTAACAGTATTATTTTCCAGTGTTATTCCGCTGTAACACCTCACCATTCAAGCTGGAAAGATGGCAGTTTTAGGACAGAGAAAAACAATATACCAATGCAGACATCTAAAGATATTAAGATTATTTTATGTATTTCAGAATGAATGTCTTTCTGGACCATCCTTACTTCCCTCCGGAAACCCCACCAGTGACTATGGCAAGCTGGTCGTCTGATAAAGGACTATCTAAGAAAGCACGCATTCCATATTATCCAGATAAATTTTACAAGTAGGTTTACGTAACATAGTATTTTCTAATGTCATAGCTGTTCTAAGTTATTGTACAGTGTGTTCACTTTAACAGAGCAGCGGTTCTCGACCTATGGCAGCTTATTTTCCGTAACTCTGGCAGAATCAGGCAAGAACGACGGCTCTTTGTGACTAGCATTAAATTCAAGCGTTAATCTGTTGCTACAGCATGGAAATCAAGGTGAAGAGTTAGTAATTATTTGTCTAACTAAAGTGTAAAGTACAACTATCTATCTATCTATCTATTGCCGGACGCCTCAATCCCGTTCGGGGTGGCCACAAACAAATCGCCTCCAAGTCGCCCTGTCCCCCGCCATTTCACTGCCCTGCTTCCAACTCACACCCCCCTCTCTCATATACCTCTCCACCCCATCCCTCCATCTCATCCTCGGCCTCCCCCTCCCTCTTCCCCCTTCCACCTCACTCACATACACTCTCTTCGTCAGTCTTTCACCCTCCATCCTCTCCACATGGCCAAACCACCTCAGTGTGTTCCTCATAACGCTTCCTATCACTAACCTTGGAAAATTAAATAATGTACCAGTGATCGCATCTACAAGCAATTTCCTGTTACAGGAGATGAAGATTTAAGTAAATTATATGATCATATCTACAATAAATTTTCCAGTTACGTAAGATGAAAGCTAAAGTAAATGATCGTTTATATATATATATATATATATATATATATATATATATATATATATATATATATATATATATATATATATTTATTTATTTGTGTGTGTGTGTGTGTGTGTGTGACAACGAATTTTATTGCGTACGCTGCTGTGCAGTAGAGTTTCGTGTAGGCTTCTGCCACTTATTTTGTGTATTTGCTATTGTGAATGACGTGTTTGTGGTTTACTCTGAATTGTTCTGTTATCTCCGCCATGGAAGTTTAGCAGATGTTATGTGATCACTTGTCTTTGTCCGTTTGTCGATCCACAAAATATCTCAAAAAGTTACAACCAATTTAAGATGAAATTCTCTCGAGGAGAGGCCCACTGGCCAAGAGAAAGTTTATTAGATCTTGAGTAGGATCCTGATCAAGATGAAGATCGAGGATTTTTTTTATTGGGTTTTATTCACATTGAGAGATAGGGCAATTTTGCGGATTTTATTAAATGTCTACAAAACTAATACATAGAACTTCATTTATTTTTGTGTCGGACAATAATAACTATTAGAATTAAGTAAATAAATGCTTTTCTGTTTTCTCGGATATGCTATGGTAATTACTATAATCATCCTTGATGATCTTTGATGAGAAACTGATACTGTCATGCTTTTTGTCATTGCATAGCCTGAAAACTGCAGTCTGATGTTTAAAGTTTTGGTGACAGTGGCGTTGGCGAAGGTATGCGCTGTCTGACTGCTTTGTATTTGTACCTCATCTGGTACTTTTGTATATCTTTTTGATTAACCTGGCTCGATTATACTCCTTACGTAGATTATCTCACATAGGTCAGGCATAAATAAGATGATGATACTGTTATACATCCCTTACACAGCACTTCTTCATGGCCAGCATATTGCGTTATTGTTACATATCAGCAATCAAGATGGGTATAAAGCATATTAGGTCATACTAAAGTAAAAACAGCAGGGTGTGTGTTAGACTTTAGCTTGTTTGTTTTCATCAGAGGGAAATGGTCCTCTCAAAGTCTGTTTAAAACGTGGTTGCAAGAAATTTGATGAACTTTGTTTTGTGGAAGGGATGAATCTCCTTGGTTGCTAGTCAAAGTTATCTTCCAGTCTAACTATACTTGACCATCAACTAATGTGAAAGGGGGTGCGGATGAGTGTCGGGTGAAAAGCAGACTGCGATGACAAAGTTTTATGCAACTAATCCCTTGCTTAGGTTTGTCCATCGACCGAGGCTGATAGTGTCCAGACTCGTGGTTGTCACTGAGAAAACTGAGACCGTGGACGACCCGGACCACCCTGGGGAGAAGAAAATCATCGCCTACAACGCCGAAAACGCTATTATCGAGGCCATCGCCAAATCAATGAATTTCACGTAAGATAAGTAAGCCATAATATTTTGACGGAAATAGTATGTGTGTGTGTGTGTGTGTGTGTGTGTGTGTGTGTGTGTGTGTGTGTGTGTGTGTGTGTGTCTCCAAGAGCTGCAAAACAATTGGGATTATTAAAAATCTTTGTACCATTACATTTCACCTTCCAAAGTAGACTGAGTTAGATACATTATATAAAAGAGAGAAATAAAAACAGGAAAGAAAAGAAAGCTTTCTGTCCACTAACTGTCCAGTAAAATGGGCGATAGTGTCAGTTATTATTTACTTTGTTGCAAACCCACATTCTAAACTGTCCACATAATGTTGCTTCATTAATATCTGTGGCAACTTTTATCATAAACAACTGTACCACTACTACTACTACTACTACTAATACTACTACTACTAATAATAATAATAAAAATCATCTTCATCATCATCATCATCAGCAGCAGCAGCAGCAGCAGCATGTGTACAACTCATAGTCAAGGACATGGTATCTCGAAATATAAATCATATCAGTGAATGTAAAGTCTCAATACATAAATTACTTTTTATGATTAATTTTAACTCCATAATTTTAACTAGTTATATCCACATTCGCCAGCACTGAACTGCCAGATGTTTTATTCATTCTTGTTATACCAGCTTTAAAAGGACGAGATGCTTCCCAGTGGTGACTAAAATCGCTTGTAGGTGTCACAGCTCTTCACAAGGCAATGATTTGTGTGAAATATAAGAAGTATTGTACAGTACCTAGTTTACTCTCTCTCTCTCTCTCTCTCTCTACTTTTCCAGGATCAAATTTATCCGGCCAGAAGATGGGGAGTGGGGGTACCTGACCAGTGACGGGCTGTGGACAGGCATGATTGGCATGGTGTATAGAGAGGTGGGCAAGGTTTCTCTCGTTTAATACTTACTCCTAAAATACTGGGTATTCAAGGAGATTTCACATAGTTAGTAGTACTTTGAAATTAGATTTGCTTTGATATGAGGGCACTGGTTAATATGTATATGTATGAACAGATCAGGGAGGAAAAATTAATGATTTTACAAAATGGAAAATGAAAATTTAGGTAATTACTTGCCTGCTTAGCCTGCCTGATTTTTTAATGGAAACTGATAATTTAGGAAGTATTTGCTTCCTTAGTCTCTAATTCTGTAGTCATTCACATCCCTTCATAAACTTCATGGGGAGAAAGATGGATCTTACTTTCCAGAGGTATATTAAGGCACCTCTACTGGGTATTGCGATTTACATTTCATTCGATGGAATTATTTTGCACTTGGTAGATTACTAGTGGAGAAGGGAGAAAAAGTGAGCAGATGGAGAGAACACTTTAAGGAATTGTTGAACATAGAGGATGGAAGTAATGCGAGTATAAGTGGCTGGGGAATGGCTGGGAGAAGAGGAAGGTGAGAAGACAGGAAGAAATCAGTAGCATAGAAGTTGTGGAAGCAATGAAGAAAGTTAAATCTGGGAAAGCCCCAGGAATTGATGGAGTGTGTGGTGAAATGCTGAAGCATGGCGGAGAGATAGTAGTAGAATGGATGTGGAAGATGTGCAGATTGGCCTGGGAGGAAGGTAGAGTCCCGGAGGATTGGAAGTCAGGTATAATTATTCCCTTGTACAAAGAAAAAGGGGAAAAAGAAGTGTGTGGTAATCAGAGGGGCATTTGTCTTCTTAGTATAATAGGAAAAGTGTATGGTAGGATACTTACTGACAGAGTTAAAGAAAGAACAGAGAAATTAGTTGGAGAACAACAGGGAGGCTTTAGGAAAGGGAGAGGTTGTGTAGCTCAGATATTCATTCTTAAATCTTTAGTGGAAAAGTTTCTAGAGAAGGGAAAGAAGTTGTATGCGGCTTTCATGGATTTGGAGAAAGCATATGACAGGGTGGATAGACAAGGATTGTGGAAAGTGTTAAGAATATATGGAGTAGATGGGAAGTTGTTGAATGCTGTGAAGAGTATGTACGATGGTGCGAAGGCTGCAGTGCGTGTGGATGGTGAACTAAGTGAATTTTTCTCTTTGAAAGTTGGGTTGAAACAGGGATGTGTCATGTCTCCATGGTTGTTCAATCTGTACATGGATGGGGTAATAAAAGAGGTACAAGGTAGGGTAGTGGATGTTCGAGTGGCCCTGGTGAGAGAGGATAGTGTTTGGAAACTCCCTGTACTGTTGTTTGCAGATGATACTGTGTTGTTGAGTGAAGACGAAGGGGAGCTGCAAGGCTTGGTGGATGAGTTTGGGAAAGTGTGTAAGAAACGGAATCTAAAGGTGAATGTAGGGAAGAGTAAAGTGATGGTCTTTGAGAGAGGTGAAGTCAGTGAATGTACAGCGAGGCTGGATGGTGAGGAATTGGAAAGTGTGAGTACGTTTAGGTACTTGGGTAGTGTGATGAGTAATGATGGAGGTTTGGAGGGTAAAGTGCGTGAAAGGATACAGCAGGGAAGAAAGGCTTGCTGGTTCTTTGAAAGCAGTGATAAGAAACAGGGAAGTGAGCATGGAAGTGAAAAAGTTACTACATGACAGTATTGTGATACCAACTCTAACGTACGGAAGTGAAGCTTGGACGTTGTTGGATGGACACAAGTCAAGAGTGAGAGCAGTGGAAATGAGTTATTTAAGAGGAGCCTTTGGAGTCACATGGAGAGACAGGCTGACGAATGAGGATATAAAGGAGCATTGTGGTGTGGATGTGGATGTGATAGGAAGCGTTATGAGGAATACATTGAGGTGGTTTGGCCATGTAGAGAGGATGGAAGGTGAAAGACTGACGAAGAGAGTGTATGTGAGTGAGGTGGAGGGGGGAAGAGGGAGGGGGAGGCCGAGGATGAGATGGAGGGATGGGGTGGAGAGGTATATGAGAGAGGAGGGTGTGAGTTGGGAGCAGGGCAGTGAGATGGCGGGGGACAGGGTGACTTGGAGGCGATTTGTTTGTGGCCACCCCAAACGGGATTGAGGCGTCTGGCAATAGATAGATAGATAGATAGAAAAGTTTCCTCTCAATTTTGTCAACCAATCTTTCCCCTGGGGGTAGGGGGATTTCAAGAATACTCCCTCAGTATCCCTGCTTGTCGTACGAGGCGACTAAAAGGGTTGGTGGTTGGTTAGTGCCCCACCCCGTAAAAAGAACTAACTGAAAAAGCGAATAAAGCGCCTCGGACCCGGACGAACCATACGTTGACGACTAAGGAACGGACAAAGGACATTCTTAGGGTGGGAACATGGAATGTGAGAGGAGTGAATGATGAAGTGAAAGAGAGAGAGATTGTTCAGGTGCTTGAGGACGCAAAAGTGGAAAAATGTGGATTGACTGAAACTAAATGAAAAGGTGAAAGGGTGAGAGAATGGGAATATGGTTTAGGTATATGTGCGGGAGTCAATGAGAATGAGAGGGCAAGAGAGGGAGTACGTCTGATGATAAGCAAGAAGTGGAAGGAGAATATAAGAGAGTATGGAACAGTGGGTGCAAGGATTGTATGGGTGAGGATGAAAGTAGGTATACAAGCGTGGGTGATTGTATGTGTGTATGCCCCGACAGAGGACCGAGTGGCAAGAGTGAAAGATGACTTTTGGGCGAGAGTAGAAGCATGTATGGACAAGTTTGAGAGGAGCGAGAGAGTGCTTTTGATTGGAGACATGAATGGCAAAGTTGGGAATGTACGAGTGGATGGAGTGGTTGGTCAGTGGGGTGTGCCAGCTGAAGTAGATGGGAATGGCAGTGCTTTGGTGGACATCTGTGGATCATGTTATGACGAAAGTAGGTGTTGGCAATAGCCAACACCTACTGTACTTTCGTCATAACATGATCCACCGATAAACATGGAGAGTAATGAGGAGGATGGTTGATGAACTCGTTGAACGAAAGGCAATGATAGACTACGTGTGTGTGGATGAGCGAATGAGAAGACAAGTGTTGGATGCAAGAGTGTGGAAAGGGTGGGGGAATAGTCTCGGACCATCACTTAGTGATGGCCGAGGTAAAGATGCAAAGAAAATGGTCGAGGAGACGAAGGGGAAGACAGGAGGAAACATCTCCTGTGAGGAGAGTGGAGAAATTGCAAGATAGTGAGAAAATGACAGAGTATAAGAGCATAGTGGAAGAAAGATTGGGAAGGTATGAGCTAGAGCAGATGGAAGGGGTGGAAGACGTATGAAAGATATTCACGGAAGAAACAGGCGCAGCGTGTGAGGCGGTTTGTGGAGTGAGGAGGAGATGCAAGGGTGTGCAAGGGACAGGATGGTGGAATGATGAGGTGAAACGAGCTGTGGAACAAAAGAAGAAGGTATATAGTGAATGGTTAGCGAGTAGAGGAAGGGGAGAAGATGAGAGAGAAGAGAGAGGTATATGTGAGCAGGAGAAGGGAGGTTAAGAGACTGGTGAAGGAGAGTAAGAAGAAAGTGGACGAAGAGTTTGGGAGGAATCTGAGTGTGAAATGGAAGGAGAGTAAGAAATTGTATTGGAAGGAGATAAAGAAAGTAAGGCAGTGTGAAAGGGGAAATAGTAGCGGAGTGAAAGATAGGAATAATAGATTGTTGGTGGAGAAGAGAGATAAATTGAGGAGATGGAAGGAGCACTTTGAGGATTTCTTGAATGTACAGAGTGAGAGTAGTGCGAGTATAAGTGGTTGGGGAATAGCTGGGAGAAGAAGAGATGAGAGGAGGGAGGAAGAGATCAGTAGGGCGGAAGTAATGGAAGCGATGAAGAAGATTAAGTTGGGAAAGGCCCCAGGAATTGATGGAGTGTGTGGTGAAATTCTTAGGTATGGGGGTGAGATTGTTATGGAATGGATATGGAAGTTGTGTAGATTGGCATGGGAAGAGGGAAGGGTTCAGGAGGACTGGAAATCAGGTATAATTGTTCCTTTATACAAAGGAAAAGGGGAGAGAGAAGTATGTGGTAACCATAGGGGTATTTGCCTTCTTAGTGTGACTGGTAAAATGTATTGTAGAATACTCATTGATAGGGTTAGGCATATGACAGAGGAGCTAGCTGGAGAAGAACAAGGGGGATTTAGGTAGGGAAAAGGGTGTGTAGATCACATATTTGTTCTAAGATGTTTAGTGAAGAAGTATCTAGAGAAGGGAAGGAAAGTGTATGCTGCCTTCATGGACTTGGAGAAAGCTTATGACAGAATAGATAGGCAAGGTATGTGGAAGGTATTAAGAATATATGGAGTGGAGGGGAAATTGTTGAGTGCTGTGAAGAGTATGTACGAGGGAGCTAGGGCTACGCTGCGAGTGGATGGTGAGCTGAGTGAGTTCTTTGATCTCAATGTGGAACTGAAACAGGGTTGTGTGATGTCTCCATGGCTGTTTAATATAAACATGGATGGGGTTGTAAAGGAGGTGAAAGGTAGGGCAGTGGATGTGGGAGTGGCTCTAATGAATGAGGGTGAGATTTGGAAGATTCCGGTGCTGCTGTTTGCTGATGATACAGTATTGTTGAGTGAAGATGAATGAGAGTTGCAAGGTTTGGTGAATGAAATTGGGACAGTGTGTAGGAGGAGGAAGCTGAAACTTAATGTAAACAAAAGTAAAGTTATGGTGTTTTAGAGGAATGAAGTCACAAAGTGTACAGTGAGGTTGGATGGTGAGGATATGGAGAATATGAGTGCATTCAAGTACTTGGGTAATGTGATGAGTAAGGATGGAACTTTGGGGGACGAAGTGCGTGAAAGGGTACAGCAGGGAAGGAAGGTTGTTTGTTCACTGAAAGCAGTGATGAGAAATAGGGAGGTGAGTATGGAAGTTAAGAAGTCACTGCATGACAGTATTGTGATCCCTACCCTGACGTATGGAAGCGATGCGTGGACCTTGCAAGAGGGGAACAAGTCAAGAGTGAGAGCAGTGGAAATGAGTTACTTGAGAGGAGCATGTGGAGTGACATGGAGGGACAGGTTGACGAATGAAGAAGTGAAGGAACGTTGTGGGGTGGATGTGGATGTGGTTGAGAAGATTAGGAGAAATACACTGTGGTTTGGACATGTGGAGAGAATGGAGAGTGAAAGACTGACTAAAAGGGTGTATGTAGGTGAGGTGGAGGGAGGGAGAGGGAGGGGTAGACCGAGGATGAGGTGGAGGGTTGGAGTTGAGAGGTATATGAGGGAGGGGGGGTGAGTTGGGGGGAGGGTAGTCAAATGGTGGGTGACAGAGCGACTTGGAGGCGTTTTGTCTGCGGCCACCCTTTGCGGGATTAGGGCTTCGGGCTATAGATAGATAGATAGATAGAATCTTTAACATCACCTCGAAGTGCATCCTACTAAATACAGTACATCAGTGAAAATTTTATAGAATACTTCAAGCCTCCATATTCCCCACCCTAACAGAAGACATAAATTACAGTTGCGCTGTTAGGTCAACCCTAAGTTGAATACAACCATGTGGATATGGTAAGTACTGAATGAAAATAAATAGGAGGCGCCACACAGTTCAAGGATCATAACTTTTAGTATATTGCCCACCTCAATAGGAAGCAGACATTGCCCTAGGACTGTTTACAATGACACCCGAGCGAGCAACAGCAGTCGACTTCACAGACCACGTGTCCATCAACTACGCAAGAATCTTAGCACCCAGAGGAAGTCCCGAGGTTACACTGTGGGGGTTCCTGCAGCCCCTGACGACGAATGTGTGGGTAAGGATTTCTCTCTCTCTCTCTCTCTCTCTCTCTCTCTCTCTCTCTAGCTCTCTCTCTCTCTCTCTCTCATTTCCTTGAATCCGGTGACGTTCATTTTAGTGTATCTTTTGCTGCTAACAGACAATTTTTTTCAGCTTAGGAAAGGTCTGTTATATACTGAAGAGCCTGATTAACGTTTTACCTAACCTTCCCAGTTCAGATTAGTATACTTTAAGCTGATTCAAATATTAAAGATTTTGACAAGAAGATTAAAGAGACATTCCTGGGATCAGTTGGAGAATATATATTTGGCTATAGACCGGTGGCGTATGAGTGAAGGCCATCACGACAAAAAATATGAATGTTCTGTTTTGCCAAGACTTTGTAAAAAATTTAGTTACCTCTGCGATAAAATATAATCGATTTCTGAAACAAAACTCGAAACAATGGTTATACGAAAGCCAACACAAAATAACATGATCTTGGTTTGCACTACCTAATAATTTTGCTTTTAAAACTTGTTATTTAGTCAAACAGCCTAACCCAAGTAGTCGGCAACAAAACTCCTGCTGCCTCTCCCAATTCATTTGACAAATCAGCTGCAAGCAACATACTGATTTCACCTGGGTAAAGATAATTGTCATCAGTGTCCTTTGCTTTGTATTTACTTGGAAAATTTTCAAAGACCGTGGAGAGAAAAGCTGGAGAGGCGACCGAACTTTTGTTGTTGAGAGTACCTGAACAAAGACAAATTCAACAGACAAATTGTATCATATCATAAATCCAATACAGATTGGCATCCTGGCTGCGCTGGTTGTATACATGTTGGTGATGGTGATGCCCTCTTGTATCCCCGATAAGACTCTCACTCGCTCCAGATTGATGAGGAGCTCTTTCCACTGTGTTCGTGTATTGCTGCAGCAAGGTAGGGTAAAACACACTCAGCATACTTCAGATATGACTGATTCAGAAGGCACAGTCTTCCAACACACCCTAACGAATTGTTTTTAATCATGAGTTAGTTGCTGTGGTTTCCGAGTACAGTGTAATCCTTGTCTGATGGTCAAGTGGGCCCATCGACAGCAATCAAGCAACTGCCCCTGCAAGGCCATCCTGTGCGGTAAATCAATGTTTCCATGTGGTAAGCAACGCCTTGCCACAGCAAGGCGTGAGGAAGAATATAAAGATTTGATTCCCGGATGGGTGACACATTTGCTTAGCTCTACCCAGTTAACAATGACATCATTAAAGCTTCCACATCAGCCTATTGTTGGGCTGCATGCCTACCACCCACCGTCGTAAATGTTTTCCTGACTTACAGGAAATCACTAGGCTTTTTACTCAGTGTAGAGCCACCTGAAGTGGAAAGAATACTAATGAAAATTGACAGGAAGGATGAAAGAAATAGAAAGAGAGGAGGGTAGACACTAAATAAGAATGATTACAGTGAAGGGAGAACTAGGTAGCACTACATCAAGTGAGACTGTGATGGTCACCACCACCTACCACTATTTATATATAAATGAGCAGAATAAGCTATTCTTAATTTTCAGTAGTCAAGTGCTTAGAGGACGGTAATCAGGGGGAAGGCCTTACTTTGTGCATAAAGTTTAAACTACTAGAGGTGGTTGTAGGTTACTTGTCCAGTGTTCTATGCAGTAGACAAATATCTTTGAAGCCATACACTATAATTATTTCCTGCCCCAACCTTGGATCAATTTTGCATCATCTCTCTGCTTTAGGCGTGGAAGAAGGCTCGAGCTGGTGGTGGTGGGAGCGTGTGGTGCTGGGGGTGTGGATGCTGATGACGCTGGTGCTGATGCGGAGCTACTCCGGCAACCTTATGGCTCTTCTTTCGGTGAGGCTGATTCCTGAACCCATCCAGGCGCTCGAAGACCTGCTCGAACACCCGGTTCAGATCATTCTGGTCAAGGGAACCGCCGAAGACCAGGCTTTTAGGGTGAGTTTCTGGTATTTTGTGTTCATGAGATGCTCCCTCTCTCTATCTCTTGCTCTCTCTGTATTTGAATTGTTATTATCGTTTTTGTATGTGTGTATGTGTGTGTGTGTGTGTGTGTGTGTGTGTGTGTGTGTGTGTGTGTGTGTGTAGAAGACAAGATAACACATTAAAGTTAACATAATCAGATAAGTCCAGTTGAATTTTCAAAAGGCTTTACGTTTTAATTTTGAGAAGAAAACGAATGATTTAAACTTGTTCTTTGGGGGAGGTATTGTGAAAAAGATGGGTGAAAATTTTAGTGACCTGCATAAAACAAAAAAAAATACTCTTAGGAATACAAACATTCTTTAGTTCGTCAGAATTATCTAAGTGGAAATTTCAGTCATTCTGTAGCTTATTTCTCTCAGTTCAGTGGCAGAATAAGACAATATTAAGATTCTACATCCGATCCATAGCATTTAATATCGGGTGCATAATATTTTAGTGGTTATCTCTTGTTACAACTGTGCATTAAAGACGGAGAGTTGGTAAATATAAGACACACTGAAGTGAGTCTAATACGATTCCTTGAGACATGCAACGTAGTCTAGTGTTAATACCTTATTACACCCCTGCGTTGAAGATGGAAGAATGGGAATTTTAGGCAGTGTTTAAAGTGAAGATTGTAGTAGTAATTATCTGTTCATTTACTATTCTCTCTTCGCCTAACTAGGCGTATTGGCATCTCCCTATCTTGATTGCTGAGCTATAAAGTTTAATAGCAAAATATGTTGCTGGTCACGAAAGTGCTGTGGAAACGATGCATGGCCGTATTGTTATCTTTGACTGCCACCGAGATACGTGTAGTATGCAGGAAAAAGACGAATAATTCCATCAGGTTAAAGTAAATGAATTGTGGTATCACGTAATTACAATGGGCATATCGGTACTACTGCCCAGACAGCTACAAGTGGCATAAAACAAAAGATCTGGAACCTGAGGAAGGAGAATCGTATCATGCGCTTTGGTACCGCTCAGCTGGACGTTGCGCAGTCTGTTCTGTTGGAGGGGAAGTCTGCCATGATCACTCTGGATGTCTACCTCAAGAAGTGGATGGCATTGGAATTTACTAGAACAGGTAATATGGATGTCTCTCTCTCTCTCTTCTGGTCAGGGACATTAGAATCTCCGTAACTTAACCCACTGTTTCCCGGCAGGTTTTTCGCCAGTGACCCCCCCCCCCCATCCCGGCAGGTTTTTGGAAAGTTTTTTTTTGGCTAAAACCTCCTCTTTTTATGAGAAACATCGAAAATTCAGAGAGAAAGTCCTCACCTGAACTTAGAAGTGCCCTGTACAGGTGATCTTCCCCTCAGCTGGTACAGTCCTCTCTGGAGCCACTCTACAGAGAAGACGTTTTCTTTGGGAGGGGTAACTATTCCAGAACACTCAAAACAGGTACTTGGTACTAGTTCATATGTAGTACGAGTATACTCGTTTTCACTAATAATATAGGTGATATAAGCATTGTTTCACTCACTAAACACATCAACATACCGCACCTTCCATGGCAATGTTACCTCGTAATCACTTCTGCTCGTTTCTTCCTCTAACGCCACGTAATATTTGTCCTCCACATTGGGAATCACTTTCACTTTGAATTTCGTTGTTGGAGGAGAGACCATAGTGTGACAGGTCTTTACTGGCCAGGTCACAGCTAACAGGTGAGTTGCCGAGAAAATAGCGTGCGAGGGGGGGGTAACGCGGGTCCAGGCAGTGTCACCCCCTGGCGGTCGGTAGAGGAAGGTCTCCCACATATGCCTACCAAAAATCACCCGCAAAACATGGAAAATGTGCATATGACGGACCTCGCAATTGCAAAAAGTGTAAACAAGTCGTCGGGAATCACCATGACAAATCGTTGCATTGCGTATACATGTTGACGGGACGCCTCGCGTTAACAGCAGTAAACTAATTGTATGAATCACGAAAATAAAAAATCACCTCCTCCACTTTTAACCCACTTAAATTGGCAGGCCCATAGTTATCTAATTTATGGATACAAGATCAAGTTTTACTTTTTTTTTTTTTAAGATCAGTAAAAACTGCCACACTCAAAAGGTTTCATTAGGTCCTTCCACAAAGACTCTTTAAAACCTTGGTTTGTTTGTTTCATGAAGAAATTAAATTCTAACCTATGACCATAGCGTGTAGTGTGTAAGACTGGTGTATAATATGAACAATCCACTCTACTTTTGGTACCTCACAGGCGGGTGTGTGTTCAGCCTAGGTAATATGCGGTACATACCCGCCGTGGAGGCCATGGCGGGTCGTAAGGATAGTCTCCTCGTTCCTGCCCTTGGACGCAAGTACGCACCTTATTATTATTATTTTTTTTTTTTTACCATAATGCTTAAATGCCAAGCAAATCTTCGTATGACTCACTGCATTGAGGACCGTATTCTAGGTGGTATAAGAGGCCTCATAACACCTCCTTACCGATTTATTTTGCATATTTCATCTCTCTTAGTCATCTCATGTCGTTGTAATACCTACACTATTTGCATCATTCACATGCAAGGGATATAATATGCAGAATAAAAATCGCTATGATGCGATACGAAATCTCCAAAACCACGCAACAAATTTTCGTGGAGGTGGATGATTGTGTTAACCAAGTGAATATGCTGCTGATAGTTCTCCCATATTATGCCATTTTAAAATACCCTGCTTTACCTCATTGTTAGATGGAAATTTGATTCAGCATTATAATACTGATGATGATGTGAAGATGATGATGGTGTTTCTTACTCACTTATTTATAGGGATGGGATTATGATAAACTAATGTACAGCTCAAAACAAAAATAGAAATATTGGATGATTAGAGCTTAAGGAGTGATAGATTTCAAGTTACTCATCGATAGTACAATACATGAACTAGATTATACAGTTTATTTACTAGCATCCTAAACAGTACACCTACTTGCGCCTATACACCATTAGTACACCTGGGTCTCACAGACCCACAAAATAGAAAAAAAAAAAAACTTGTGTTTTATTTACTGAATCCTTGACAAATCTATAACCTTTTTGGTTCAATTTACTATGCAATAATGAATATACAATTAAAATTAACATATTTAAAGCATTTTAGGCAAATTTTTGAAAAAAATCTTTACAGTTTCTGTTTACATGGACCCCATAAGAAAAGAAACAACACAATGATGCTCGCACTGCTGTCAAAGCTAGTGGCATGAAGGGTCTTCGTGGTGTGGAGAGGGCAATTCACAGGGTGAAAAAATTTGCATCACACAGCAGTAAATTTCAGCTCCCCTTATCCAGTACACCTGGGTCTCACAGACCCAGTGTTATACTTTAGTGTGTTATACACCAAAACAGAAGGAGACCTGGAAAACCACACAGCCACCTTTAGCATCGGCATCCAAACCTAGGAAGCTATTGAGAAGGAGAGGGGTCCCTGGCATATAGTAGTTGCTAAACCAGTAAGTGGCAAAAAGTGGCTGTTTCAGGGTTATCCCTCTTCGTCGTCTAGTCTTATGCTGTGTATAGCTGTTAATCTAAAATATTACAGATTCAGCTTTATTATTATTATTATTATTATTATTATTATTATTATTATTACTGTATTATTATTATTATTATTATTATTATTATTATTATCATGATTATAATTATTATTATTATTATTTATTATTGTTATTATTATTATTATTATTATTACTACTACTACTACTACTACTACTACTACTACTACAACGACTACTATTACTTTATTCTGGCATATCATTTAACATCTGATTATTTTGCCATTTACTAATAATTAATTTTAACTGACATTGCAATTTTTTTAAAGTTTGAACTGAATTAAACAATGCTTCTTTATTCAACATTATATAGGTGGCCAATGTGTGCGGTGCAATACTGTATAGCCTTGCTTAAAGTTACTGGGTCTTCAGGAGTTACGGTGTAGGGGTGAAAGTGGTGTGTGTGTGTGTGTGTTGCAGCAAATAATGTGCGATGCGTGGTTGTGGTGCGGTGTGGTGTAATAGGGTCATGTTTGGTGATACTGGGTCTTTAGACGTTATGGTGTATGGCTGAGAATGGTGAGGTGTGTGGTGTTGGGGCAGTGTGTGTGTTAGTGTTGCAGCAGATGATGTGTGATAGGTGGTTGTTGCGTGGTGTGGTGCAATTGAGCCCTGTTTAGTGATTTTGCGTCTTCAGGCGTTATGGTGTAGGGGTGAGAGTGGTGTGGTGTCTGGTGTTGGGACAGCGTATGTGCTGGTGTTCCAGCAGATTATGCATGATACTAAGCTTGATTGTGATGTGTTGTGGTGTGATGCAATAGAGCCTTGCTTAATGACAATGGATGTTTAGGCATTATGGTGTAGGGGTGAGAGTAGTGTGGTGGGTGGTGTGGGAACAGTTTGTGTTGGTGTTGCATCAGATGATGTGTTATGCGTGGTTGCCGTGTGGTGTGGTTCGAGACAGCCTTTTTTTGTGTTACTGGTTGTTTAGGCGTTATGTTTTTGGGGTGAGGGTAGTGTGGTGTGTGGTGTAGGGGCAGGGTGTGTGTTGGTGTTGCAGCAGGCGATGTGTGATGCGGGGTTGCTGTGTTGTGGTAATTATGATAAGGCAAAGGCATTTTAGTTAAGTAAGGCACATTGGGTTGACAAGGATTAATTGGTACTGATTATAATTATAAGACAGTGATAGAAATTTTGTGGGGATTGTGTAAATAGTTCTTTTTTGTTATAGAGTTTATGATAGGTCTATTCCAATGAAATTATATCAAAATTACTCCTAATACTACTGTATGTAATAACAACAGTGTATTGAAAACTATGGTGCTATAACCAAATTTGTTGTCATTATAATTAGAATTAGAATTAGAAAAATATATTGCAACTAACATAATTATTATTATGCTATTCGGTGATAGGTGGGAGCGCTCACCATCCAATCACTGGATGTAGTGTTGCTTTGGGTGTCTGCCCTTTCCTCTCTTCTTTTCTCTTCTGTCTTTCTTTCCTTCACTCTTTCCTCTTCCTTCTGCTTACGGGTGACTTTTGCACTCCCTCTTCTATCTTTCTCTTCCTTCTGCCTACGGGGGCCTCTACACTGAGTGAGTGATAACCATATGACCAAATTATGGTGCCTGGTGCTTTAGTGGGTAATTAAGGTGCTCCAATCGGATTGAGCCTGTGCAGGTTTATATCCAAGGGATGGTTGGGGTTTATTGCCCATGTAATGCACTCAGGGATGAGTGAGGCTGGTCACTCTTATCTTTAATGTCAGGACCAACTTGCCTAGCCCCAAGTTCCTACGCTCCTCATGGGGCAACATAGGATTAGATGATGATGATGATGATTATGCTATTAACTGTAATATTTACTGATTTATCTACTGTCAGTGGCTTTATATGTGTGATGAGATATTATATAAAATATGATTTATAACTTTTTAACCCCTTAACCGCGGGGCTTCACTTTCGTGGCACTTGGGAGCAAGGGATAGTACCGGGGGCATCACTTTTGTGATTCTGTGTTATTTTGAATTCGCCCAGGCTTTCAAGTGGTGGCTTGTATCATCTATCAGTACTGCCAATGTCCAACACTACAGTAGTCAGCACTCCTAATCTCATCTGTACTCCCATCCATTGTTGACAATTTAGTCATTTCTTCCTGTTCTTGACACCCCTCCCTACCTCCCCTCCATTACCCTCTCCTCTCGCCTGCCTTCGCCAGGCTGCACAAAGTAAATCTTCCCCGGAATTTTCCACTGATTTCATCCATTGAAATAAGCCCTATGCCCTGTTCTTATACAAAATAATATATACAAAAAAGAAATAAGGTAAGTAATAATGCCATACACCTGGAATTGGCTACTTATCACCAGACAACACCTCACGTGCACTCGTTCGTTAATTTTCCCTGTTTATTTCTGCTTGAAATATGCCATATAATCTATTCTCGTAATAAAAATATATATAAGAAGGGAAGGGAGAAGCCTAAGTGATATTTACATTCACCTGGAGCTACCTAATTTATTATGTATTGTCTAGATTTCCTGCCAATCATTTCATAGCGCTTATATTAGCAGCTGTCACCACGCTGATATTGGCAGCCTTTCACTGCCCCTAGGCCACCACAGCATTCAGTTTACTGTCGTCTTTCAAGGTGAAACAATGTCGGATTCGCGCCTGTCCTCTTCCGCTTTTTAGCCCTCCACCGCATTTTAGCCCTGTGACCTCTACCCGTACTGAACCTCGTGTGGAAAGGGGTAAAGGGCTAAGTGGCTGCTGTTGAACGTCAAGTGGCTAATTTATCAATGAAAACGATGGACAGTGACTATGATCTTTCTGGTGAGTAAAACAGTGCAAGTGGAAATGTAAATAATGTGTAAACAGCAAGAGAAAGCAATGAATTTAAATATAAGTGAACAGTGGAAAATAGTTTTATAAGTTACTGCAAGTGACAGTGCATAACACAGTGTAAATAAAATAGAAATGTAAATAATGTAAATAAAATAGAGAATGTAAATAGAAATGTAAATGAGTAGTAATATAAGAATACGTGTATATATACTAGGAGTAATGAAAGTGAAAGTTTCACTCAAGCAAGTATGAATACTATGAGTTATGAAAATGAAAGTGGAAGTGACAGATTCTCTTTCAACGCTAGTATACAGGACGAGAAAGTGAATGCAACGTATTTTCTGAAAGAGAAATTGAATGCCTACAGTGACAATAAACTACTATTACTGAAGGAAACTTATGGATAAAGACTGCATATATATATATGTGTTATATAATAACAGAAATATAAAGTGTGAGTGTTTTTATGAATAATAAATGACTGAATACCAGCGGCGTACGAGTGCAGGTGGGAAATTGGTACACGCTTGTAATTTTCATTGCTTTCACAGTGTTTTTTTTTTGGGGGGGAGAATGGATTCCAAACTATTTGAAAATCATAGAATAATGTTTCTAATGATAATATCAGGCTGTGGTAATCATATTACGGGGTGTCAGGAAGTGTAAAGTGGAGACTTCGTTACCTTACTTCAGAAGTCTCCATAAGTCCTATGGTACTCGACGAAGGCTCAACAAACATCCCAGGAGAAAGCTAAAGGTATGTGCCACAGGCATATTTAATTATAATATTCTAGGACTAATAACTGATTTTTGGCAAATATTTTTACAAAGTCTGTCAGAGCGCTAATATCCTCGCGGGACACGCAAGGAGCGCCAAAACAACCCCGCAGTTTAGGGGTGAAGAACAGTGTGTGTGTGTGTGTGTGTGTGTGTGTGTGTGTGTGTGTGTGTGTGTGTGTGTGTGTTCTTACCTAATTGTATCTTTACGGGAATGTGTCAAGCTCATACTGTCCCGTGTCTTAAATCATTTTTGTCGTACATATCCATAAATTTGTGAACTGTTTTTGCACACACTATTTCATTCGGTAGCGCATTCCACTGATCAATTGCTCTATTTGGGGAACTAAATTTCCTTACGTCTTTATCGCTCTCTTTTTATGCAGTTTTTTACAGTGTCTGCTCGCTGATGCTTCCTCATAGATTATGTAATCATTTATGTCTATTTTCTCCTTCACTGATATGTATTTATATAGCATCATCATGTCTGCTCTTTTCCTTCTCTCCTATAGTGTAGGCAGATTCAGTTTTTCTAGTCTTTCTTCGTAGCTTAGATCCCTTAAGCTTGGTACCCATCTTGTAGCGGCCCTTTGTAGTTTTTCAATCTTGTCTATGTGTTTTTTGAGATGAGGACTCCAGACTACTGATGCATAATCCAGGGTTGGTCTGATGAATGATGTCATTATCTTTCTTAGCATGTCTTTATTTATGTATGTGAACGCTATTCTCTTATTTGCAAGCAGTGAATACATGTTCCGTACCTTCTCACTGATGTGGTCAGCCGGAGATAGTCTGTTATTGATAATCAAACGTAGGTCCTTCTCTCTTTCTGATGTGTGTAGGGTTTTATTTCTTAACTTATAGTTCCAATCAGGTCTTTTTTCACTATTAACAAACTTGATTACATGACACTTGTCCACACTGAATTCTATTTGCCATATATTGCTCCATTCATAAAGTTTATTTAATTCTTCTTGTAGCTTTTTACATGAGTCTGCATTATTAATTGTCCTTTGTATTTTTGCATCATCAGCAAACATATTTAGATAGCTTTCATTTCCAATGTTACTGTCCATATCTTTTCTATACACTAAAAACATGAGTAGTGCCAGCACTGAGCCCTGTGGAACTCTGCTAGTCACTTCTCTCCATGAAGAGAAATTTCCCCTTAAGCCCCTGTCATACATATGCGACTCAAGGCCCGACCGTGGCAGGACTAAAGGTCGTGTCCTAGTTGGCTCCCACGCCTCCCTACTGGCCCTGAATCTAATATGCTCATGACTGCCTCATGACTGGTCGTGACATCCTCAAGAATGCGACCAGATCATAAGGTGACTGCGAGGCAACTGTGAGGCGACCATGAGGCGACGGAGCAATTAGTCTTCAAATTTGAAATTTTAATGGATTTTTGTCAGCCACGACCACCCAAGAATGCAACACGACTGTGTGACGCGTTCAGGGAATGCATGACGACCCACACCCCGATCCTCCTCCGACTCGGGGTCTGGTTGCAGTCTGATCACGGTCTAGTCATGGTCGGTGACTTGTTATGCAGTCGGAATGTTTTTTTTGTCGGCGACTGCATGCTGACACGCAACGAACGCATCACAACACATCCAATTGAGCTAAGACTGCTTCAGGACTGACCTACGACACTCCCGACTACGACGCAACTGTGACCCGACTTTTGGCAAGTCGTGAGGCGGCCACGATTTTTTAATGCGCTCATTAAAAATTTGTGAGGCTCGAGGAGTCGGTAGTTGAGTGGATTATGTCTATTCCCTTTCTTGAATAAGGGAACAGTGTTTGCTTTCTTCCAAATATCAGGTAGCTTACCTTGTCTCAAGGATTTCTTGAAAATTAAAGATAATGGTATACTTAACTCCTTTGCACATTCATGTAGCACCCAACATGAAATTTCATCAGGACCATTTGCTTTTCTTTTGTCTAATTTAATTAATTCCTCCTGTATTTCTTTTTCTGATATTTGTATATCTGGTAGCATGTGTCGGCATGCATGTTCCACATAATCTCTCTCAAAACTATTTTCTTCTGTAGAAACTGATTGGAAATTCTTATTTAGTGCTTCACAAATATACTTCTTTTGTGTACTGTATAGGTAATTCCCTCATCCATAATGGATTGTATTTTATCTTTTACTTTGGGTTTGCTTCTGATGTAGCTGTAAAATAGCTGCAGTTGATCACTACTTTTGTTTATGATATCCTCCTCAAACTGTTTTTGGGCTTCCCTCCTTATTCTTGTATAATCGTTTCTTGCCTCTTTATAGTTGTTATATGCCCTTTCACTATTCTGTATTCTGAATCTATTCCAGAGCAAAGCTCATTTTTCTTGTGATTTTTTACATTCTGTATTGAACCATTTCTTTTTTTCTTTTCTGCCTCTTTGTGCTGTGAGATGTACTTCTGGAATCCTACTTCATAAAGTTCACAGAATTTTTTATTTATAGCATTTAAATTTTGTCCTCTAAGCTCATTTTCCCAATCAGTTTCTAAGAAGTACTTCTTTAGGTCATGATAGTTTTCCTTTTTATAGTTTAGGCTCTTTCTGTAACTTTCATTGCTGTTAACTATGTCATATGCAATCCTGAAGTTGCAATTTAGTACTGCATGGTTGCTTTTGCCAAATGAAAGGTGATATTTTAAAATGTCAATATCGTTTTCTTGCCTAGTAAATATAAGGTCTAGCACTGAGGGTACATCGAGTCCTCTTTTTCTTGTATTGTCCCTTACATGTTGCGTTAGGAAAAACTCCTGCATGAGATCCAGGAACATTTGGTCCCAGCAGGTTTCACAGCTTATTACTGTATATCTAGAGTATTCCAATTTATATTTGTATTAAAATCTCCAGTTAGTATAATTCTTTCCGATTTCTCTTCCATTGTATGTAGTAATGCTCTTAAACTCTGAATTGTACTCCCTGCCAGATTCTCATATTCGCCTTTTTCCCATGTGTTTGATCTGGGAGGCATGTACAAATTGGCCACAGTTACTTTCCCTTCAGATGTATTAATCTCTGCTGCAATCAGTTCTACTTCTGAGGGTATATCTAGTTCTATTTCTTTGAATTTTAGATTTTTCTTTGTATTATGATTCCTCCTCCTTTTTTTAAGTTCCTATTTCTTCTCCATATATTGTATTCCTCTAAGTTTAGGATGTCATTTGATATCCTTGGTGTTAATTTTGTTTCAGTTAGGCATATTATATGTGGTACATTTTCTCTGATATAATCATTCATCTATAAAAATTTAAATACCATTCCATCCACATTTCAGTACGTCAACTTAATCATCTTATTTATATACTTGTCATGACTTGGTGCTACTACCTTCCTCCTTCTTATTCCCTCCTGTTTATGGACCATTATCGTACCTGCAATCCAATTACTTTGTAAAAAAAAATGTATTCTTCTCCTCCTCTGATCTTCTCTCATTTTTTGTTTTTGCTTCCTCTCTCTTCTCTTTCAGTAATTCCAGTTCCTCTTGTGTTAGGCATCTTTTTATCCTTACATTTTTGAACTCCTCTTTCTCCATAAGTTACTTTGCATTTTTCAGTATCTCCTCCACAGTGTTTACACTCTGGAAGGTTACCTTTAGGAACCTTGACTTGTTTCTCTCATATTTCCCTAATCTTTTGTGTTCTTTTATGACTTTATTACAGATTTCCTCTGATACTTCTTTCAATATCTTCATTACATTTGCCATCTCCTTTTGTCTCTCAAGATCTTGTTTCTTACTTCTTCCTCTTCCATACCAGTGATTACTATAGATGTGTTGATATCTGCTGAATCTCTGACAAATTTAGGGTTGTTTTGGATTATTCTTTTCACTTCCTTTCTAATGCTTTTTTCTTCCATCCTTGTTTCTAAGTCTTTCTTTACTTTCACAATTTCAGCATAAGTGATTTCCACAACATTTTCGTAGCTTTGCACAGCCTCATTCACCTGTGTTATCTTCTCAATATCACTGCTCTGATCTATCAGATTGCTTACTTGCCTAATTGTCTGTTTATCATTTTTTAACTCTTCCATAATATTCTCATGGTTGACTATTGTCCTTGCCATTTCACTAATTTTCCTCCTAAGTGAACCCACTTCTATTGTCAGCTCATCTATTGTTGTGTCTTTCTTGTTGACTTCCTTTCCTATTTTTTTTATTTCTTCCTTCTGCAAGTGCAACTGTTTTTTAATTTCATCAATCTCTTTCTAAGAAGCCATCTCTAGTCTGTGTGTGTGTGTGTGTGTGTGTGTGTGTGTGTGTGTGTGTGTGTGTGTGTGTGTGTGTGTGTGTGTGTGTGTGTGTGTGTGTGTGTGTTTAAAACAGTGTTATCTAGGATGTGTATAAGAATCTTTGCCTAAATGTTTTTGTATGCCACACTTCTATACCACCTGGCCACGCTGGTGGTTTGTATGTAAGTGATTGTTGTACTGGCAGTTATTGTCATATTTACTGCTTGATATAGTGTTTACAAATCGTATGATTGGGTGCTGTGTATGGTAATGATCAATTGGTGTATGAGTCCGTTGATTTTACAGTGTGTGGTAACAGTTGATGTGTTAGGGAAACGAAGCTAGTATTCCAAGGATAATGGAGTGAGGAAGAGGCATGTGAAAGGCTTCCCACGTCTCCTTGATATTTGTGGACAAACTACTACTACTACAACAAGAACTAGTACTACCACTACTACTACTACTACTTTTTCTTCTATTACTACTGCTGCTATTACTACTGCTGCTATTACTACTACTGCTGCTGCTGCTGCTGCTGCTGCTGCTGCTACTACTACTACTACTACTACTACTACTACTTCTACTACTACTACTGCTACTACTACTACTACTACTACTACTACTACTACTACTACTACTACTACTACTACTACTACTACTACTACTACTATATTATTATTATTATTATCATTATTATTGAAATACACCCCCCCGTGGAGACACCCACCCTAGGACGGCCCCACGGTCCCACACCCACCCCAGAAGGAGACAAAAGACGGGCAGGCAGAGAGGACGCCAGGGCCAAGGGACACGGGTCCAGGTGTACCAAGGCCCTGCTCCTCTCTTCCCCCTCAACACAGCCAACTACAACTAAACAGTACCAGCGCACTATATATCACAGCCGGACCAGCACTCGCCAGGATCGGGGTGGGACTCGTCCACAGACAGTCCCAAGCAGCACTGCAGAATCAACCACTGTCCATACAGGGGAAGGGTCGGCCACTGTACGTCCTTTAATTGTTGACCCCCTGCAGCACCACGGTATCGACCACGGTCCATACCGGGGAAGGGTCGGCCACTGTATGCCCCTCAACTGCACCCACCCCTGGAACCAGCCCCACGGTGGCGGCCATTGTACGCCCCGGGTTGGACGTGACTGCCACTGTATGCTGGCAAGCCAGGTAAAGGAAGAACCAAGATGTCGCCCACTGTCCATGTCGTGGAAGGGTCAGTGACTGTTCGCCCTTGATCTGCCTCCTCCTCAGGGAACTGCACCGCGGTATCAGCCACTGTTCATAAAGGGGAAGGGTTGGCCACTGTACACCCTTCAGCTATTGCCCTTAGAGCTTGTGGAACCGCAACGTCAGCCACTGTCCATGTCAGGGAAGGGTCGGCCACTTCATCTACTGTCTCTAGGGCTACCCTTTCGGAGGAAGTCTCTGGCTTGGCTCACTTATCATCTGGAGGCTGAGCGGGACGCCCCTCTCATTCTCCTCGCAGGTACAGTCCCCCGGAGGAGCTACCGTTTGAGGAGTGGTGGCAGGGTCCTATCCCAGGAGAGGGGATCCAGCCCTTACAGGTCACCCCTGGACGACACCCAGTACTGATGGACGTCACCCAGAAGAGAGACACGACAGGCAGCTCCTGATGGCAGTCCAGCCTAGTGGTGACCACAGCCCCCAGCAACCCAGGGACATCCCCAGAACCCTGGGGTGGGACCTCCCAAGCCTGTCCTGCAGGCCACCCTCCACCAGGAACAGAAGATGACAGGTGCGTCTGTTGGCCTTGTTTGGCCCCAGTCCTGAGGGCCGCCTCCCAGGTCGAGACCCCGCTAAGGATGGTCCTCCCTGTACACCAGACCACAGCCACACCCAGACTACCTCACCCCCTTCAGTAGTCCCGTTTCCCCTTCTTGAGGGCACGCCTGATGACCAGCCTCCTACGCCCGGGCGCCACTTTTGATTAGCCTAGGTTTCAGCAGCCCAAGAAGCCTAATAGTGTCACACCAGTGTCACCATATAGAACAGGGATTGACAATGTCTATGTTATATGTCTTATTCATCTTTTCACGCACACATAAGTTTCGTAAGTTTCTTGTTTTATGACACGCCGACGTTTCTCCCCTCCCCCTCTGCCTGCCGTGTGCTCCAAAATAACGTATTCTTGGCTTATTTTCACCACCCAAACATATTTATTTTGCCACAAAACCCACATATTCTTATTCGTCAATGTTTGTTCTACATGATAAGCAAAAAAAAACAAAAAAACAAAAAAACACACTATACATACTGTAGGGCCTCAAGAATAAACAATCATGAACAAACATCTCACTTCCCAACATCATAAGTCGAATGTTTACTAATCAATCTCTACATGTTATACCATAATTAGAAAGAGAATTTTATTAGCTTTCGCATGCTGGAAGTCCCAGTTTGATACGAGGTATGGTGTTCGAGTAATAAGCAAAAAAGTAAAACCCATTTTCGGCAGATTTTTTTTTTTTTCTTGGATCGTTTGCGAAGAACTTTTCTTGCCACTGTTATGCTTTCAGTTCATCATCCTATGCAGAATTTCATTGGCTTTCATTTCAGCAAACACCGGTGGTCCTAGACCTCATAGTTTTCGAGAAAAATGCAAAAAAGTATGGTGTATTTTGCCGCGCGCTGAACCACAGCCAGCCGCGCTCACGTAAGGTATTTTCCTGTCACGCACTAACATTTTGTATGCTTGCTAGCTATGTTTTCTTTGATTTTATACCAACAACTATTTTATATAATTACTTCTGTTTAGTTTTTAGTCCTTTCAGAAACCACATATGAACACTAAGCCTGTTGCTACCAACTGAAACTTAAGCTGTACTCATTACCCTGTTGAGGTAAATAACAATATACTGTATATGCATGTGTAAATGTACTGATATAGAGGTAAATAGATAAATAAAAAAAAGAATATCACCTACTTCTCCAGTGGTGACGATCTTCCTGCAGGACCAGACGGGCTGGGAGGTGAGGAGTTTTGTAGTGTGTGTGTGTGTGTGTGTGTGTGTCGGTAAGGTGTAGCAGACCATGATTTTCAGATGATCACATGGTTCACTTTCACTTTTTCACAGAGCCCAGAACCAAATATAGCATTTTACGAGATATACAGTATATAACACCATCTCAAATTACGTATCTCATGTTGCATTTCGCTACCTTTGTGCTAACTCAGGTGTTAGAGACGTTTCCTTCCTTACGAGCACGTGGGTCAGTCTTTCACGTTATTTTCACATAATACATAACCAAGTCTATCACTTTATGAGATACATAGTATATTTCAACAATAAAATGTAAATGCACGTGTTACTAACTTGGCGTTGCATGTAGCTACCTTTGTGCTAACCTAGGTGAATGAGAAGCGCTCTTCCTTACGAGCACGTGGGTCACTCTTTCACTGTCTTTTTCACGTAAAACATAACCAAATCTATCAATATATAAGATACACAGTATATTTCTCCACAACAGTACATGAACGTGCTCTGTATGTCACATTTGCGATACCTACGGTATCACAGACGATATTTTCTGACGAGCACGACGTGGTGTTTATATTCATCCACACAAGCATACGATAAACATATTTACTATAACATTCATGCTTTATTTCACACAAAAAACTTGCGGAATAAATATAACAATTGATAAAATGAAATATCCCTATAAAAACCTCCTCTATTTATCCTCTCCTGACAATGGCATGCCGTGGCTGGAAGGCTTACGTGACTCATGCTCTAGCCAATATTTTATCACCTACGCTCATTGCACTATACTCTTATCTATTGTACAATAACACTATCCACCGTATATCAGCATAAAGCAAGGATTTCATTCAACCTTGGCAAATATTCCGTTCAATACAACGCCGTGTCGTAACACAGTTTCCCACCTCCCCCTGCTAAACATTTCACCCTTGCTCACTAGCTATTGCACACTATATTGACATGATTCACTGTCACTATTGTTCAGTGGTAGAATACTCACATTGGGTGCAGGGTGGAGGGAGTGTTGTTATTGGGACACGGCGAAAAACATGGTAGGCCTACCACAAGTGTCGTTGGGCCAACAGATGATAAAGGCCAGGAATGATTCTAACAAACCTAATTCCCTATTGCAAACACCAAATCTAATCACAATAGTGCCCAAAAAGAACACAAACACTATTGATATGGCCAAATATGATGCGCGCACGGGACGGAGGTAGAGTACGATTTAAATGCCCTGCTGCTCTACTTTCTCCCTCTGCTGCTGGTATGGTACTAATCAACCTGCCCCTACAGCTGCGCATCTGAGACCCCACAATTGCCAGGTCATTACTTTTGAAGAGCGGTGCAGAAACTATGATGCCTCCAGAAATTATGCCGATCTGCCGAAAACTTTTTCTCTGAGGAATTTTTTTTTTATTAACGGATAGCAAACATGTCAACAAGTTGGGGCCACCCCCATAGCCAAAAGATGACAAACACGTCAACGTGGGTGAAGGGGTAGCAGTAGTAGTTGTTCCCTAGGCAGTCTGGCCGAACACCCCTGAGCCCCTTAGGAAGGCCATGGCCGAGACCGGGATTCCCACAGAGCTCTCAAAGAGCATATGTTGTGTTGTTGGCATAGGTGATTGTGTGCAATGCAGTCTTCCATAATTTGCTTAATAGTATGGGGTGCCGTGTCGCATCCTGGAGAGGCATCAGCAACGGATTCATCCAGCCTCTTCTGATAGCTTAAGAGGGCTGGATGGTTCCCACATCTCAGCCTGGCCAGGTGGACCCTGTCCTCACGAGGGAGATAGGATTCAGAAGGGTGGATGTCAGGAGGCCGTGCATGCAGCTGTGTGTTGTCTTTAAGTGACTGAATGGAGCGGTTAGTGATCTGAGTGTGGATATGCTTCTGGCAGCTGGTCTGAGGTGGGTGAAGGGAGAGAGATGACACTATTTGTTTATGGTATCGTGTGCTGGTGTCAAGACTTCATATTATAAATACAAATCATAACAGAAAGCATGATGGATAGATAGGTAGATAGATAGACAGAGCACCAGACAAGGTGTGGGAACTGGAAATTAGCTTGCAACTCTCTAAGTGAAGGAATGTTGATCGTGCACTGGAAGCAGTATATACACACAGACATACAGTATTCTAGAAGCTTCCACGACAGTAGAGCACACGTGACACGACCCCTGTTACACGAGAATGTAGGAATCTGAGCTCAGAAGGAGACAGGCCATAGAACCGACAGGTAGTAGGGAGAAAGAGGATAGCAACATAGGCGAGAGGGTGGAAGAGAGATAGATAGATAGATAGATAGATAGATAGATAGAGAGAGAGAGAGAGAGAGAGAACAAGGCAGGGAGGTAGCTCACGGGACTCTACTTTATACTTCACTCGTGTGCGAGAGACTTTGTTAATATTTCCAAGACAAATAAAAATAGTCCCATACTAATCTTTACCTCTCCTGTCATTGCATGACAAAAGGGGAACGAAGATTATCTACTTACAAAACTACTCACGTATAACAACCGCTCGTCCACGAGTCTAATATATGTATAACTGATCTACAAAACACACTACGAGAAGCTACAAAGTTACTGTAAGATATGGCGGCAGCGAACGTACGAACCTCGTCTACGAATCTACAGTGAATTTCTACAAAAGCAGGCGAGACTCTAACCAAGATTAGCTTCAGTTCTACAGTGAATTCCTACAAAATACAAGCTACAAGCTTACGAGTCTACAAGCCTATGAACCTAAATGCCTACGAGTCTACGAGTCTACAAGCCTATGAGCCTACTAGTCTACGAGTGTACAGTTGATTCTACATTTTCAAGATTGAAAACAAACAATACCTCTTACAACCAACAACTCACAACCAGCTCCTGACAGTATTCCCTCCAACTCTCCCTCCGTCTCCCCGATCATCATCATGATGGAGAGGTTAAGAGGTCACACAACACCTTGCCAGTAGTTTAACAAAATATTGATACAAACGATCTTCCAATTTCTACAACGAAGCAATGAACTACAACCATCTACCATCAGCTACAAGTAACAAGTCTACAAGACATCTCTGTAAGCTTCTAAACACACCTACAAGTAGCAACAGTCTTCATCCCACAAGGAGTAAATCACAAGAGAAAAGGACCAAGAATACATCGAGAAAGAAAAACAAAACAAACAAACGAAGAGTGAGACACGACTCACAAATCACAACCACCTGACCTCACCTTCCTCTCTCACCAACCGCTCCCCAACCTCCACTGCTGACGCAGAAGTGCGAGAAGGTCAAGACGATGAAGCAGATACCAAGCCCATATTCACAACTCATCTTACTCACTCATCTTCACTCAAGTTACTCGTCCCTACTCATTTACTCACCACAGCTACCAGTGTGGGAAGTCGACGTCACCAAGCGTGTTTGCTGAGACGACGCCACGCCTATCAACGTGTATCTGACACCCCACAACACGTCAATCAACCCGTGAAGGACAACGCTGTCACCACGTGCAACACCACTCACACCTTTTCCACCACGGTAAAAATTAGTGAGTTACATAGTTACTTCATTTATACAATACACAGTAATAGACACTGTGGTAGACACCTTCTGCACAAACATATAAAACGTGCTGTATAGTTACAACTTAAATACATATACCTACTTCAGTTATCCTCATAATTCAGTCATTAACTACTTGCACCAACAATAAATATTCTACACTGTATATATTCATTCATTTATTATAGCATTTATATACTACCAACGAGTGTTACCATTTATACCTACATAAAATATGTGTTTCATACATACAACTATACCTTATTACACTTACAAAGCAATAAAGAAAATATACCATCACAGTTACTCAGTGAGCGATTAAAAGAACTGTATTAAACATTTATTAATTAAAGCTACCTAGTGGAAACAGACAAATTAAGTTACAAGGAAAACCAGGAAAAGAAAAAAAAATGGATGACACAAATGAAGTTAGCAAGAATGAATATCCTCCACACAATCGTGAAGACAAAAATTTCCACACAGTGCTGACATATATTGGCCACGATAGGTCCAAGTGAACAACAAGTCAGTGTATATAGTTAATACTGTATATAGTGTATATATATTTTATATAAAATAACAAAATATGGGGCAATTTAATATCATTTTCAGTAATATCTGTGCAATATAAACTAAAACTTAAAAAAAGGGTCCCAAGGGAATTAGCCAGCAATTATGCAACCTTGGACAACACCGAAAAAGCGTAGTCAAACGAAGAAATACAAACTATAGAAAATCAATACATAAAAAAAAGAAAGAAAAGAAAAGAAATGCAGTAAGATCACAAAACAGACAAATGAAAAAAAAAAGCGTGTGTTACTACAAATGCCATAATACCACATAAACTCCTTCTATAAGTGAAACAAAAAGCAAATTAGTGTTCTCCACGAGCCAGTGGCATGGCACATCATCACTATAATCGACCGCGGCATGACCGGATTAGTGACGTCAGGACTGCAATTATTACAGTTATGTAGTGACAAACGATTGCATTATGTTACACTTGCTACAATTATGTAACTACAACGATATGTAACAATTCATACAGTGTTACAGTTATGCATTACCACAATATTATGTAGCAATTCATACAGTGTTACAGTTATGCATTACCATAATATTATGTAACAATTCATACAGTGTTACACTTATGCATTACCACAATATTATGCAACAATTCATACAGTGTTACAGTTATGCATTACCACAATATTATGTAACAATTCATACAATGTTACAGTTATGCATTACCACAATATTATGCAAGAATTCATACAATGTTACTACAATTCTACATTACCAGAATCATCACACAAGTTAGGTGAAATATTAGACATTATTAAAGGGATAACTCAATATGTGATGTAATGACCTAGCAGTATTACCATTGCACAATTATATGCGTATGTCTGTCATACATACGCATTTTACAATATGTTATACAATCAATTTAACTATAGTGCATTTATTCAATTATGTATACAACTTGTTTAAAAATGTAATATTACTGGATCATTGCAATATTACCATGAATATTATACCTGTACAATATTATAATCAATATTATGTATTAAGAGTAAAGAAGAAGACTTATGTATTAATAGATTAGCATATGTCAATGATGATTGCTGTTGGAGGACCGCCAGCTGCGTGACCGAGCGATGTCAGGACTCCCTATTATAAATACAAATCATAACACAAAGCATGATGGATAGATAGGTAGATGGATAGACACAGCACCAGACAAGGTGTAGGAATGGGAAATTAGCTTGCAACTCTTTAAGTGAAGGAATGTTGATCGTGCACTGGAAGCAGTACATACACACAGACATACAGTATTCTAGAAGCTTCCACGACAGTAGAGCACACGTGACACGACCCCTGTTACACGAGAATGTAGGAATCTGAGCTCAGAAGGAGACAGGCCATAGAACCGACAGGTAGTAGGGAAAAGGAGGCTAGCAACGTGGGCGAGAGGGTGGAAAAGAGAGAGAGAGAGAGAGAGACAGGGAGGTAGCTCACGGGACTCTACTTTATACTTCACCCGTGTGTGAGAGACTTTGTTAATATTTCCAAGATAAATAAAAATAGTCCCATACTAATCTTTACCTCTCCTGTCATTGCATGACAAAAAAGGAACAAAGATTATCTGCTTACAAAACTACTCACGTATAACAACCGCTCATCCACGAATCTAATATATGTATAACTGATCTACAATACACACTACAAGAAGCTACAAAGTTACTGTAAGACTAGGTGTTGTTTTGATGTTCCTTTGTGTGGGTGAATGTGCTGCCATGTAATATAGTGGATGTTGTGGGTTTGTGGAGGCTGCAGCAAGAAACTAGGTGCCTATCATGTCTAGGTGATCCTTGACTTCGAGGACTTTGGTTTCTTGATATAGGTGGTCTGTGGGTGTAGTAGCTGTGCAGCCTGTGATTGTTTTTAGGGCCTTGTTCTGTATGGTCTGTTGTGTGTTGTAGTGTGTTTTGGTGAGGTTAGGAGCCCAGGCATAGTTCATCAATGAACGTATGTATTGTTTGTATACTGTGGTGGTGGTTTCTTTGTTGTGTCCAAATGTTGTATGGGCAAGTGACCTCAAGGCATTGAGTCTTGGTGTTATTTTATTTTTAATGTTTATGATGTGTTGTTTGAATGACACTGTTGTATGTTACACCAAGGATTTTGTGTGTGTGTGTGTGTGTGTGTGTGTGTGTGTGTGTGTGTGTGTGTGGTAGGGGAGTGTTGTTTATGGTGAGGTGTGGGATGTGACTGTGTTTTGCTGTCCAGTTTGTGAGAAGAGTCACCGTATATTTGGCTGGGGCTATTTTGAGCTTGTTTGTGGTAAACCATTCGTGTAGTGTGTTGAGGTAAGGTTGCATGATATGTGCAGCTGTGTTTATGTTTTGGTGCGTTCATGTAAGTGTTATATCATCTGCATAGGAAGCTATGTGTATCTGTGGTGTGTGGGGTGTGGGTATGCCGTGCATGTATAGGTTACAGAGTGTAGGGGACAAAAAAGATCCTTGGGGGACGCCGTTTGTGAAGTTTCTGATGTTAGAAGACTGATGAGCAAATGTTACGTGTGCACATCTGCCTGCCCTTCACGGGGCCCAAGTACCAGGTGAAGGGGTTCATACCTTTGGTACAGTGACGACTGACAGTGTCCATACACAACATAGTGGCATTTTTAATGTACAGTGAGACTTACCTAAGTCTGGAACTAACGAGTGGTACACTAGGACTGTACGGGAAAGACTAAATAGACTGTGCCTATAACCCCTATGTCCTGTTAGTGAATATTGTTGACTGATGATGATTACATTTGTATATATTGTATGCAGCAATTATTGTGTACCAAAGTCTGACATTGTCCATATAACCTGTATTGTATATATTTGGTGTATATTGTAAGGAAATCAGATTAAGTCAATATATGTGTAAGGGTGGTCTGCCAAGTTTTTATGCCCTGTTCCTTTTGTTGTGTGTTCTAGTTCCGGTATAGAAAGAGGGCCCCACTCAGTAGCTAGTGTTTTTAGGACGAGTAGTCGACCTAAAAACACCTAGCATAACACTGGTGGCCAGTGATGGTTCCTAACCCGATCAGAATACAGAGAGGAGCAAAAAACAGGGAACTCTAGCACAATGGCGGCCAAACCTCACATCCACCTGCCCAAATTTGATCCCAAACAATATGACATCAATGTATACCTGGCTCTGGTTAACCCCTACACAGCGGGCTTGTTTACCAATGACTTGCGTGTGCCACGGGGTTATTTGGGCTCCGACAGACTCTCAAAAAATATTTGCCAAAAATCAGTTATTAGTCCTAGAATAATAAAATTACATATGCTTATGGCACATACCTTCAGCTTTCTCCTGGAATGATTGTTGAGCCTTCGTCTGTTACCGTAGGACTTGTGGAGACCTCTGAAGTAGGGTAACGAAGTCTCCACTTTACACTTCCCGAAAACCCGTAATATGATTACCACAGCCAGATACAAACACTATAAACACTATTCTACAAATTTCAAGTAGTTTGGGATCCATACTAAAAAAAAAAAACACTGTGAAAGCAATGGAAATTACGAGCGCGTCTGATCGTCGCACTGGCACTAGTTCGCTCTTGGTACTCTGTCATTTATTATTCATAAAACCCCTCACACTTTATATTTCTATTACTATATAACACATATATATCTACAGTCTTTATCCATAAGTTTCCTTCAGTAGTATTAGTTTATTGTCACTGTAGGGATTCAATTTCTTTCAGTAAAATACGTAGCATTCACTTTCTCGTCCTGTATACTGGCATTGAGAGTGAATGTCACTTTCATCTTCACTCTCATAACTCATAGCATTCAGCCATGCTAGAGTCAAACTTTCACTTTCATTACTCCTAGGGTATATACTCGTATTCTTATAATACTACTCATTTACATTTCTATTTACGTTCTCTATTTTATTTACGTTATTTACATTTCTATTTTATTTACACTGTGTTGTGCACTGTCACTTGAAATAACTTATAAAACTATTTTCCATTGTTCATGTATATTTACATTCATTACTTTCACTTGCTGTTTACACATTATTTACACATTATTTACAATTCCACTTGCACTGTTTTACTCAATAGAAAGATCGTAGTCACTCTTTTATCAATTGTCAGCCCTTTACCTCTTTCCACACGAGGTTTAGTAGGGGGTAAAGTCCACAGGGCCATTTGCATGGGGGTGAAAAAAGGCCTTGAAGTCAGCAAGAAGAAACATACGTACCCTCGCTTCGGAAGATGAGAGTAAACTGATAACGGAGGGCCAGCGTGGAGGCCTGCTTGGGGGTTATTCAGAGTTACCAATATTATTTCTTGAAACAGCTAAGTCTAGCACTGATATGATTGGCAGGAAATCTAGACAATACATTATAAATTTGGTAGTTCCAGGTGAATGTAAATATCACTTAGGCTTCTCCCTTCCCTCCTTACATGTATATTTATTACGAAAATAGATTAGAGGCCTACTTAGGAGATATATATTCAGAGCTACCAATGTTAGATCTTGAAACAGCTTTGTCTAGCACTGATATCATTGGCAGGAAATCTAGACAATACATTATAAATTAGGTAGTTCCAGGTGAATGTAAATATCACTTAGGCTTCTCCCTTCCCTCCTTACATGTATATTTATTACGAAAATAGATTATACGGCATATTTCAAGGGGAAAAAAACAGCGAAAATTAGCGAACGAGTGCACGTGAGGTGTTGTCAGGTGATAACTAGCCAATTCCAGGTGTATGGCACTCTCCTTACCTTATTTCTTTCTTGTATATATTATTTGGTATAAGAATAGGACATAGGGCTTATTTCAATGGATGAAATCAGTGAAAAATTCCAGGGAAGATTTACTTAGCGTAGCACGGCCGGGCAGGCGAGAGGATAGGGTAATGGAGGGGGGTGGGGGGGGAGTCAAGAACGGGGAGAAATGGCTAAATTGTCAACAATGGATGGGAGTACAGATGAGATTAGGAGTGCTGACTAGTGTTGGACATTGGCAGTACTGATAGATGATACAAGCCCCCACTTGGAAGCCCGGGTGAATTCAAAATAACACAGAATCACAAATGCGACGCCCCGCGGTATGATCCCTTGCTCCCAAGCGTCACGAAAGTGACGCCCCGCGGTTAAGGGGTTAAACCTATACTGAATGTTGGCTTCGAAATCGACAGAGAAAAAATAGCTGTCACTCAGACACACCTGGGCAAGGCAGTATCAAGCATAGCCTCAAAGATCGTCCTGGAACTAAAATGGGAGTAGTTTATAATAATTGTGAAACAGGCGATCATGCCATCCCTGGCCAAAGTTGTAGCTCTTTCACAGCTGGACACTCTCACATATGATGGAAACCTGGATGATACACTCATCCAGGCCAGGCAACTCATCACTGCCACCTACCCAGAAACCGACACAGTCACACGAGAACAACACATATTTAACACCCTGTTGAGGATCCACCCTAGCACCATAAGGGAGCATTTCACCATCTATGACCCCTCAGGAGACCTCGACCGGGACATGCAGCTTGTGCGGCACCTCCTAGCCACTCGCCCCACCCCACAGCCAATCAATGCAGTAAGCAAATTCCCTACTTGCAGGACGACTCAACATCAGAAACAACAACGAACACCCCCCTCCCAATCTAACCACGACCTAACACTGTCTGTACCGAGACCACACCCTTTGAAGAGACGCCCCATTCCCAAAGAAAACCCAGATTTAATATCCATCAACTCATGGGAATTCACCGCCTGCAGCCGTGGCTACCCCCTTCACAACATACGTGAACAACTAAAGGCTGCACGGCGCAGGGCGACCACACAGGGGTGCCGAAAGATCTCATCTCTTGAAGACGAAGGACCCAAGGAAGATGCTTCACCCACCAACTACGCCAATCCCGGGGAAATGGAGCCTGAAGAGGAGGATGTCACACAGCAAAAGGATTTTTAGGTCTGCCCCCACACCTCCTCACGGTGGCGGGGGCCATTTCGCAGAAATACTGCCCCTCAATCTACAACAAAATGAGGCTGAATAGGATAAAGGCGAGGCTGCTGGTCGACATGGGAGCAGCCAGATCCTGCCTCTACATGCATTTCTACTCCCGCCACACCTCCGCCTTCGGCCTGCTCCTCCCCACCTCAGCCCACCTCGTAGATGGGGGAGATGGCCCCCTGCCAATATGCAGGGAGACCCGGGCATTACAGACCAACACCCACCAACAAGTCTCCACTAAACACAATTTCATCATGTTTGATTCTACATGCTTAGCTATGATGGCTACCTGGGGCTGGATCTCTTACAGAAACTTTACGTGAACATCGACTGCCACAAGCAGCACCTTCAATTTCAAACACCCCAGCCCCGTTGCCCAGCCACTCTGCATGCGCTCACCACCCCCCTTGCTCCCCCACCCCATCCTCCATCCTATCCCCCAGCTCTGCCCAACAACACCCCCCCACCCCACCATCCCGACAACCATTGCTTCCACCATAACCATCCTCCCCCCCCCAACACGAGGCATGGCTACAGCTGAACAGACCCAGCAGCACCTCCATCCTGTTCTCCCCCAACTTACTACAGGGAACCTTCTCCTCCTGCCTACTGTCACCCACCTTCCTCCCCCCCCTCACCTCCAAGTAGTATGCATTGCGAATCTCGTCACCACGTCGCTCATCCTCCCCCGAGGACTAGTAGTGGGAGATATGGAGGAAGCCGAGCCTTGTGAAACCTCCCCCCTTTTCACCTGCCACCCTACCCTCCAAACCTGAACACCTCTCACCTCACCAAGTTAGCAGCCTTCGACAACTCCTCCTGGACTTCCAAGGCCTATTTTCATCAGGCCCAGGAGACATCGGGCACACCACATACGTCAACCACGAAATCCACACCACAGGACCACCTATCCGACAACCCTCACGGTGAAAGAACCCCAAACAGCAGGTGGAGGAAGACCGGCAGGTCCAGGACATGCTAGAGCTGGTGTTATCTCCCCCTCCACCAGCCCGTGGTCCTCACCTGTCGTTCTCATCAAGAAAAAGGACGGCACCATGCATTTTTCTGTGGACTACAGAAGACAACGATGTGACCACGAAGGACGCCACCCCCTTACCCAGGATAGATGACTCCCTCGACTTCCCACACAGATCATCATGGTTCTCCACCCTAGATCTCCAGTCAGGGTATTGGCAAGTTCCCGTCCACCCTGAAGACAGAGAAAAAACAGCCTTCTCCACCAGCAACGAAAAACATTACGAATTTAATGTTCTCCTCTTCAGACTCTGCAATGCCCCTGCCACATTCCTCCGACTGATGGAGTTGGACCTCACCAGCTTTACCTGGGAAATCTTCCTGCTGTACCTAGACAACGCGGTTGTTTTTAGCCGGACTTGGGCTGACCACCTCCAGCACCTCAAGCAAGTCTTCACACGCGTATGCCAAGCAGGACTCAAGCTTAGGCCCTCTAAATGTGTCTTGGCTGAACGATCTGTCTCATTCCGGGGTCACACAATTTCGGCAGAGGGCATTTCTCCTGATCCTAACAAACTGCGGGCCATCGCAGACCTCCCACTACCCAAAGACGTCCGTGACATGCGTGCTTTCCTCAGATTCACCTCCTACTATCAGCATTTCATGAAGGGTTTTGCTGACATCGCTAAATCCCTCCATGACTTAACCAAGAAAGGTGAACCATTCCTTTGGACTGATGCCTGAGTCACCGCCTTTAACACACTGAAATCCAAACTTATCGCCGTCCTAATAGTCACCTTCCCAAATTACACCCTGCTTTTCCGTCTGTACACATATGTATCCCTGGTCACCATCGGTGCTGTACTAGCCCAGATACAAGAGGGGAGAGAACATATCATTGCTGGCGCCAGCTGAACCTTCAAACAAGCTGAAAAAACTACACAGCCACAAAACGTGAGTGCCTAGGCATTATATTGGCATTAGAACACTTCTGAGCATACATATCAGGCACCCACGTCACGATCATCACAAATCATCAATCCCTTCAGTGGCTATGTCAGTCTAACACAAACAATGCCCAACAAATCAGATGGAGAGAGGCACTGGAGGAATTTGATTTCAAAATCGCCTACCGACCGAGGAAACTACATACCAACGCCGGCGCCTTGTCACGTCTCCCCATCCGCTCCATTTATGCTACCTCTGGCCTTATACACCAATGGCAGGACAAGACATTTTCCAAGCTCTACTGGCACAGCGACCACCTATTTAACCAGCACAGGCACATAGTCCTGGACCCTGACTCTGCCCACAATGCCATGACCCACCTTTACTCCAACAACGGCATCCACCTCGGCACCAAAAAACTCCTGCAAGTCTTTAGCGACATCTACTGGACACCTGGCCCCTCCAGCCTAGCCAAAAAATTATTCAAGCCTGCTCACTGGGAAAAGACATCACCCGCACACCGGGGCCATTGGGAAAAATCACCGCCCACAAGCCATGGCAACTGCTGTTGTCTGTCGAAATAGTCGGGCCCCTACCACCCAAAGCCAGTTACAAATATATCATTACGTTCGTCAACGTCTACTCAAAATTCTTCATCGCCTGCTCCGTCAAGGAACACCATGCAGTGGCCATAGCTGAAGCACTAGTCCACCACGTCTTCCCATACTTTGGAATTCCCCAGGCCCTACACTCAGACAATGCTCCAGAATTTACTGGCAAAATCTGGGGAGAACTAGCCATCCTGTTTGGCTACCAGATCTCACACTCCTAACATTATTGGCCCCAAGGGAACGGAGTATGCAAGAGGGGCCATTGTACCCTTCTCAACCAAGTACGAACATGAATACAAGAAATGGGCAACAAAGACTGGCTGGCACATGTCAAAATATTACAGTGGGACATGAACACCTGCCTGAGAGACAATTGAATCACCCCACACAAATGGGTGTTTGATGAAGCCCTCCTCCTCCTACCCCTCAGACACCACCTCCAGCCCCCCTTCCCATCACCCACCTCTGACCCCCTCCACCACCTTAAAGGCGGTTGTACCACCTAAAATAGCGACAGGATCTACAGCCAGACATCGCAACACCCAACCCTTACAAAGGTGAAGATTCAGTAGTGGTAGCACGGCTGCCAGTTCCAAATAAAATCTTGCCACGGTTCGAGGGACCCTATACCGCTGTCAACATTCAGAACCCCTATCAAGTCACCATACAACACCACGGCAACACACGCACATATCGCAGCTGTAATGTGCGACCATCCCACACAACACCCAACAACACTCCCGCAAGCCACACACACTCCACCCCTTGCCATGTCACACTGCCATCCCCTGCTTTCCAAGAACTGTCCTCTGACTCATACCACTGCTGTTTCACACCCTGCTCCTCCCCCTCACCTTCCACCACCACCCCACCCACCTCTCCATCCTCCAGTCCTCACCACCCCCACAGGACCCCAAGGCCTCATCAGCGACCTCACCTGACACCTCACCTCTCGTCACCACTCCAACACCACTGACACACACGAAGATGCCTCAGAACCCACCCACACCACCACCAACGCGCCACCACATCCACTTCCCCACACTACGCCCCCAAGCACCTACCACCCTTACAACAACCCCGAGCTGCACCTCACCTACCACCCCTACAACAACCCCCAGCTGCACCTCATCTACCACCCCTACAACAACCCCCAGCCCCACCACACCAAACCCCAGCACATCACCCTGCTGCCCCACCACCCTCTCCCACTCTCCATCACCTACACCATCAAACCCTCTCCCATGTGCAACCAGCGCCCCATGTACATCACACACCACCACCCACACACCCACATGCTCATGGCCCGCTCACACTGGCCCCACCAACACAAACCCACCATGCACACCTCCACCATGGCACACCCCCACCCCCAGCCAAACCTCAAAATCACCATGTGACTCCACCACCTGACCACCAACACCAGTCCTCACCACCACCACGACCAGATCCGGGCACCTCTCCTCCTCACCAGCCAGATACCCTGCTATGCCCTCACTCACACCCCAACATCACCCCAGCCACCGACAACTACACCCACCACCCCCAGTATGACCCCCATCACGCTAAGCCTACACCAGGCGCAGTGGAAATTTCCACCCGCCCAATTCCCCAAGGGGGAGGATCCACACCCAGCCTAGATGCCCCCATGAAACCTTGGCCACCTCACCTCTCACCAGCATACAGCCAGAAGACCTCCAACACTCACCACCGCCAAAGACGAGGTTACGGTGCACCGTCTGGTATCCTGCACAACGGCCCAACCAAAGGATATGGAGAATGCCTCACCTACTCCCCTTCCTCCACCACACACCACACACCTCCACATGACTTCTTCCCTGCCGGCAGTGGTGAAATACACACCCCCATGGAGACACAAACCCTAGGACAGACCTACGGACCCACACCCACCCCAGAAGGAGACTACAGAGGGGCAGGTAGAGAGTGCGCCAGGCGTGAGTGAGATGGGCCCAGGTGTACCGCGGCCCTACACCCCTCTTCCCCTCAACACGGCCAACAACAACTAAACAGTACCAGCACACTACATCACAGCTGGACCAGCACTCACCTCTCCAGGATGAGGGTGGGACTCGTCCACAGACAGTCCCAAGCAGCACCGTGGTATCAGCCACTGTCCATACCGGGGAAGGATCGGCCACTGTACTCCTTTCAGCTGCAGCCACTGCTGGAAACAGCCCCGCAGTGGTGGCCACTGTACACCCCGGGTTGGATGTGATGGCCACTGTACGCATGCCAGCTGGCATGCCAGGTAAAAGGAGAACCACAACGTTGGCCACTGTCCATGTCGTGGAAGGGTCAGCCACTGTACGCCCTTGATCTGCCTCCATCTTATGGAACGGCACCTTGGTATCTGCCACTGTCCATACCAGGGAAAGGTGGGCCACTGTATGCCCTTCAGCTGTTGCCCTTAGGTAGCCTGTGGAACAGCGACGTCGGCCACTGTCCACGTTGGGGAAGGGTCAGCCACTGTTCGCCCTTCATCCACAGTCTCTGGGGCTACCCCTTCGGAAGAAGTCTCTGGCTCAGTCCATCTGTCATTCGGAGGCCGAAAACGATGCCCCTCTCACTCTCCTCACAGGTACAGTCCCCTGGAGGAGCTACCATTTGAGGAGTGGTGGCAGGGTCCTATCCTGAGAGAGGGGATCCACGCCCTACAGGTTACCCACAACGCCTGGTACTGACAGATGCCACCTGGAAGGGACGCCGCAGCAGCTCCTGACAACGGTCCAGCCTAGTGGTGACCACAGCCCCCAGCCACCCAAGGACGTCCCCAGAACCCTGGGGCAGGAACTCCCAAGCCCGTCCCACGGGCCACCCTCCGCCAGGAACAGAAGACGACAGGTGCATCTGTTGGCCTTGTTTGGCCCCAGACCCGAGGGCCGCCTCCTAGGTCGAGGGCCCCACTAAGGAAGGGCCTCCCTGTACACCAGACCACAGCCACATCCAGACTACCTCACCCCCTTCAGTAGTCCCGTGTCCCCTACGTGAGGGCACGCCCAATGACCAGCCTCCTACGCCTGGGCGCCACTTATGATTAGCCCAGGTTTCAGCAGCCCAAGAAGCCCAATAGTGTCACACCAGTGTCACCATATAGAACAGGGACTGACAGTGTCTGTGTTATATGTCTTATTCATATCTGTGGTACAGTGAAGACTGACAGTGTCCATACTCAACATAGTGGCACTTCTAATGTACAGTGAGAATTACCTAAGTCTGGAACTAAAGAGTGGTACACTAGGATTATACGAGAAAGACTATATAGACTGTGCCTATAACCCCTGGGTACTATTAGTGAATATTGTTGACTGATGGTGATTACATTTGCAAATATTGCATGCAGTAATTATTGTGTACCAAAGCCTGACATTGTCCATATAACCTGTATTGTACTGTATATATCTGGTGTATATTGTAAGGAAATAAAATTAAGGCAATATATGTGTAAGGGTGGTCTGCCGAGTTTTTATGCCCTGCTCCTTTTGTTGTGTTCTAGTTCCGGTCTGGAAAGAGGGCCCCGCTCAGTAGCTGGTGTTCTTAGGACGAGAAGCCGACCTAAAAACACCTAGCATAACAATTATTATTATTATAATTTTTCTGTTATTATTATTATTTTATTGTTATTATTATTATAATTAACTACTTGAACTCCGACTATACACACGTTCTTACCTGTTTTTGTCTCAGGATCGTGCAGATGACACAGTCCGGTTTTTACGACTACTTGCAGAAAAAATTCTTCCCTAATCTAACCAGCTGTCTCAACTCACCCACCAAGTTTGCCATTACCACTCCTCTGGCCATTAGGAACATCTGGGTAAGTTATAATGTGTCATCGAACTTGAAATTAGGATGTGTGTGTGTGTGTGTGTGTGTGTGTGTGTGTGTGTGTGAGAGAGAGAGAGAGAGAGAGAGAGAGAGAGAGAGAGAGAGAGAGAGAGAGAGAGAGAGAGAGAGAGAGAGAGAGAGAGAGAGAAATCCTTAGTTTCTAGGAATATGTTAAACATACTGTGCAAAAGAATAAAAATTAATGAATTTCGACCAAATCTTTGTGTGTGTGTGTGTGTGTGTGTGTGTGTGTGTGTAATTCACCGGGTCGGTCAGGATCACTTGATGGTCGTGATCGTCAGCTTTATACCCTCCCGGAAGGGAGCTGAGAGCTCATATAGTGCGATCTAAGGGCAAGGCTGTGACCTTCACACACACACACACCCGTCCCCTTGCTCAAGGGGGACAGTAACCACCCACTTCATCAGTGAAACTCTTCGCAACCTGAGCGAGGAGCGAACTCCCGTCCACCAGTTGGCAAGCGAGAACGTTACCACTGCACCAGCGAGCGGTGTGTGTGTGTGTGTGTGTGTGTGTGTGTGTGTGTTTTGGAATTATCAGTCTTTCAATTATCAATTCAAATAATGTTTGTACACCTAATATAAAACCGAGGCATGTTCTATACTGATGCAGGGAAAAATCACATGTAATGCATGACCATGTACTAAACAAGTTTTTAATCAGAAAATAGACTTTACTATATGCCTTATATTTCATTGGGACTCGGCGCCTCGCACCCCACCGTAAAATATCCAAGTTTCAGTGTTAGTTACATAGGGGGTAAGCTAAATATTTTAGCACTTTTTAAAACACAGAACTGGAAATGACCTATCATTCTGTAACACTGCATGTAGGTCGGAAAGGTTCGGCCAACTTATTAAAACATTTTACACAGTGACTTAAAATACATTTTAAATATCAAAACGATTTTTTTTGGCCTTTTTGAGCGAATTCGTGCAAGGTTAATGGAACTTTTAATGATAAATGGTGATGATGACTCCTGTCTAGCCGGTGTAAGTTTACATCACCCAATTCCATCATTTTCTTCAAGTGTTGTACAGTCAGAGACACAAGTATCTTCCCAAAGTTTGACGAATACATAGCGGAAAAGCCGAACCATCTGAAAACGCACTGGTAGAGACTGGGTTTTTATTGTATTTCGCCAGTTGTCAATTTTCTTTAGACTGACCTGGGAAGATACTTGCTTCTCTGACTGTACTATGCGAGCAGCGCCGAATCCATCATTCCGACCTTCAGGATGGGTGACTACCTTGTAGCCTTAATTCTTATGATCTAGCAGTTACAGTGTTTAACCTCCTCAGTACGAGAACGTCTCTAAATAACTTCTTGCTGCCACCAGATCGTAATTAGCTGACGAATCCGTTTGAGACTGACGAATCTACTTAAAGCTTACTACAAGCGTCAAGATGTTAAAAAAGAGCAACTTTACAGACATCATCGTACTGAGAGAGTTAAAATATATGTACAGTATCCTCAATAAAACACTAATTTTTTCTTAACGTTTTTCATGCAGGGGATGTTTTTGTTGCTGGCGGGAGGATGGATCGCTAGCTTTCTTGTGCTTTTCGTGGAGATACTCTTTCTAGTGCCTCTCCAAGGCTGTAGTGTAAACGAAGACCGTATCTCATTCTAATTTAATGCTCTTCAATCCAGTAGGCTAACGAACGAACAACACATACATGTGCAGCTGGCTCAGTAAATGGCATAAACTGGTCAGGACAATGAATCCAGCAATGCATAATGGTATCTGTTGGCAAATGCAGCCATGCTATGTGTTTGGAAGAGATTTTTTACAAATATATAACCCTGTACCCGCATTAATCGTGAAATAAGTTAGTCAACTGCACCAGATTTTAACGCAAAGTCCTCATTCCACTGATGAGAGAATGTGACATTGATCCAAGGTGTTTCAAGGAAGCCAACACTCCACACTGAAACAAACCGATAAACTGTACTTTAAATACCTGAAATACATATATGAACTAAGGATAATTAAATCAATAGGCTGAAGTTACCAAAACATATAATTAGCACACAGTGTCAGTTTAGATTAACAGCAGAATTTGGCATCTGGGAATGGAAATACAACGGTATGTTTGTACTGGAATGAGATGTATAATGTCCGCTGCTTACAATGTAAAGCAGCTATGGGTGTGCTGCAATGGTAGCTATATTAATTCAAGCATCAAATCATGACTAATATAAAAGAAACAGTGAGTACTTTTTACAATCAGATTAAAAATTTAATTAATACAAAACAAGACATTCGAAAGTAACTCCACCAAAGCAAAAAGTAAATGATAATTAGGAATAGTTTTACAAAACCAAAGGGTAGACTCACATTATTTATGATGAAAACATGTAAACGTGTGGCTCGATTATGTAAAAAAAAAAAAAAAAAAAAAAAAAGGTTTCCAAGTAATTTCATTTCGATGACTCAGTATAGGCTACTTATCTGTAATTATATTCCACAATATCTGTCCAACTAACGAAGACAAAGTATATTATTAATAACAAATGGCTATTATTATCCCTAAACAGAGATATGTACATTATAAAAGTCCTTAAACATATCTGGTGCACAATAATTACTCATACATTTACAATTACAGTCTGTGTGTGTGTGTGTGTGTGTGTGTGTGTGTGTGTGTGTGTGTGTGTGTGTGTTTGAAGGTAGTGTTTAGGGCTTTGATATTTTTTTTTTTTCTGACGAGAGCTTACCAATGATTAAAATCACTTAACTCTCAAGTAAAAAGTATACTAAATGTTTTTAATATGTGTCCGGCTCTGGGCATATGCTCCACAGCCTGTTCTCAAGGGGCAGTAGTCCTCCTATATTCCATACACCTCCACATGTCACCATTTCGGCCCTAACACCCACTGTTCATATTGAATACATGCTAGAGCTGTCTCATACAAGACTGGTGTACTGGCATTAGTGGGGATATTTTTATGACATGTTGGTGGGCCATCTGGCAGATCAATAACGTCTACTTTAAAGAAATTCATATCCTAAAATTGTTCCCTGCCCCAGCCGTGATTCAAACCTGGGTCCATTATGACTGCAGGCCACCTCTCAACCAATTCAACCACCGCCTCAGTCTGACAAAATCCGTTTGCCTAAGCAAGACTAAGTTCGGTAATAATACCCTCGAATATTTTCTTTCCATCATTATTTGCACCCAGTATCAATAGATTCAACTCAATTTCGAAAGTTTCCTTCACGTACATGCTAATAGCTTCCATACTACTCAAAAGTATTCAGCTTCTTGACATGCTTTAGTCTACTGTAGATAGTGTTACAAGCAGAACATTAATGTAGGTTATAGACAACTGACCGTAGAATGAATGGAGCCATGTACGAGTGTGTGGACATGTTGGTATACACTAAATACCGAGTCCCTGGGCTGAATGACTCACTGGCCACCTGACCCTGCGCGGCTGACTACCTCAGTCTCAACTGCCTGGTCATCCTCTCTCTGCTGGTGAGTCTTGACATTGTGGCGCCGTGCTGGTGTGGTGCTGGTGTGGCTGGCGATGTTTGTGTGGTGCTGGTGTGGCAGACAGTGTTAGTATGGTGTTGTTGTGGCTGATGGTGTTAGTACTGTCATTTCGATACTGATTATAGTAAGTGTACAGATATAGCTGAACGTGATAAGGTTGTTTCTGCTGAGAAGCTTCTAAGTTAGGGTCTTGAAGAATTAATGTGCCCCGCAATACAGTCTGATAATAACTAACTATTCTGTAGAGATATTTCGAAGCCAGCTGGGAGTAATGAATAAATAAGGGTTACCATAGGGGACTATTTTTCAGAGCTGATGCAAATACTGTATGTACATAAATTCTAAGGAAATATGACTTCGTTTGAAGATGATTACAAACATTCCTAAAAATTATACTGACTGAAAGTGCGCGTCCCAGTGTTGAGCTTTATAACCTCCGACAAGGAGGTGATGGTTTTGCCGACTTTGGTTTGTTTGCCGGTTTGCTTGTCTGTTTGCAACTTTACTCAAAAGTAATGAACGGATTTTGATGAAATTTTGCAGAAGGGTAGGCCAGGGGCCAAGAAGAAAAGGAATAAATTTGGGGGCGAATCCGGATCCGGATCCCGAGTCTCTATGCATCGATCCGGTTCCCGAGTCTATATGCACCTATCCGGATCCGGAGCCCATATCTACGGATCCGGATCCGAAGCCTATATCCAGGGATCCAGATCCGGAGGTAATGGCATTGGCAGAGATATGAGCTCTCCAAGTGCTTTCTAGTTAACTTTGTTTTTACACATACATTTCCGGAGCAAGAATCATGTAATGTTTTGAGCAGATTTGTGTGTGTGTGTGTGTGTGTGTGTGTGTGTGTGTGTGTGTGTGTGTGTGTGTGTGTGTGTTTAAGAAAATAACCTAGTTTTATCCGATTTTAGCCAAACTTGGTGGAAGGTTGAGGGATAGCCAATGGGTAAACGGACTAGTGTTGAAAACATTAGATTAATGGATAAGGTAAAGGGTTATGTCAAATGCTGACCTAGTAAAATGTATTTACATAGTTTCATCCAATTTAGACAAAAATTTGAAGAAGGGCTGAGGGTGAGGCACGAATGGAGTGATTGAATCTTGAGCACAATCAAAGGTCAATGTAACAGGTAAAGGTCAAGTTTTGACCTGTTAAAATAATTCTTAACTAAACAAACAGTCTTATCCGATTTTAACCATGCTATAAGGAATGGTAGACAGGCAGCCACGAGTAAAGGTACTAGTTTTTTAGGACAACACATGAAAGTTGAAAGTCACAGGGCATGGGCAGCTTAAACAGTTTTTATCTAGTTTAGACCAAACACTGTGGAATGGTTGACGATACGGCAACAATAAAGTATTGAAGTTTGAGGACAATCAAAGGTCAACGTCACACGAAAAAGGCTAAAAACCAAGGCAACAGGGTAAGGTCAACTCAAACATTTTGGTCTAAGTTTACCAACCCCAGTGACATTTTAGTCTAAGTATACCAACCTTAGTGGTGGAATTTGGGATGAGATAAAAATTAAGGAATTCTCTGAACTATTTATCTATCTATTGCCAGACGCCTCAATCTCGTTTGGGGTGGCCACAAACAAATCGCCTCCAAGTCGCCCTGTCCCCCGCCATTTCACCGCCCTGCTCCCAACTCACACCCCCCTCTCTCATATACCTCTCCACCCCATCCCTCCATCTCATCCTCGGCCTCCCCCTCCCTCTTCCCCCCTCCACCTCACTCACATACACTCTCTTCGTCAGTCTTTCACCCTCCATCCTCTCCACATGGCCAAACACCTCAGTGTGTTCCTCAAAACGCTTCCTATCACATCTACATCCACACCACAACGCTCCTTTATATCCTCATTCGTCAACCTGTCTCTCCATGTGACTCCATAGGGTCCTCTTAAATAACTCATTTCCGCTGCTCTCACTCTTGACTTGTGTCCTTCCGACAACGTCCAAGCTTCACTTCCATACGTCAGAGTTGGTATCACAATACTGTAATGTAGTAACTTTTTCACTTCCATGCTCACTTCCCTGTTTCTTGTCACTGCTTTCAAAGAACCAGCAACCTTTCTTCCCTGCTGTACCCTTTCAAGCACTTCACCCTCACCTCCATCCTTACTCATCACACTACCCAAGTACTTAAACGTACTCACATTTTTCAATTCCTCACCATCCAACCTCGCTGTACATTCACTGACTTCACCTCTCTCAAAGACCATCACTTTACTCTTCCCTACATTCACCTTTATATTCCATTTCTTACACACTCTCCCAAACTCATCCACTAAGCCTTGCAGCTCCCCTTCGTCTTCACCCAACAACACAGTATCATCTGCAAACAACAGTACAGGGAGTTTCCAAACACTATCCTCTCTCACCAGGACCACTCGAACATCCACTACCCTACCTTGTACCTCTTTTATTACCCCATCCATGTACAGATTGAACATCCATGGAGACATGACACATCCCTGTTTCAACCCAACTTTCAAAGAGAAAAATTCACTTAGTTCACCATCCACAAGCACTGCAGCCTTCGCACCATCGTACATACTCTTCACAGCATTCAACAACTTCCCATCTACTCCATATATTCTTAACACTTTCCACAATCCTTGTCTATCCACCATGTCATATGCTTTCTCCAAATCCATGAAAGCCGCATACAACTTCTTTCCCTTCTCTAGAAACTTTTCCACTAAAGATCTAAGAATGAATATCTGATCTACACAACCTCTTCCCTTCCTAAAGCCTCCCTGTTCTTCTCCAACTAATTTCTCTGTTCTTTCTCTAACTCTGTCAATAAGTATACTACCATACACTATTCCTATTATACTAAGAAGACAAATGCCCCTATGATTACCACACACTTCTTTGTCCCCTTTTCATTTGTACAAGGGAATAATTGTACCTGACTTCCATTCCTCCGGGACTCTACCTTCCTCCCAGGCCAATCTGCACATCTTCCACATCCATTCTACTACTATCTCTCCCTCATGCTTCAGCATTTCACCACACACTCCTTCAATTCCTGGGTCTTTCCCCGATGTAACTTTCTTCATTGCTTCCACAACTTCTATCCTACTGATTTCTTCCTGTCTTCTCACCTCCCTCCCTTTCCCAGCCATTCCCCAGCCACTTATACTCGCATTACTTCCATCCTCTATGTTCAACAATTCCTTAAAGTGTTCTCTTCATCTTCTCACTTTTTCTTCCTTCTCCACTAGTAATCTACCATTTTTATCTTTCACTCCCCTGCTAACTTCACTTCCACCCTGTCTTACTCTTTTCACCTCTTTCCAGAACATTTTCTTACAGTCCCTCCACTTTACACTCAAATTCCTTCCAAATTCCTCATCCACTCTCTTCTTACTCTCTCTTACTAATCTTTTCACCTCTCTTTCTACATATAACTCTCTCTTCCGCCTCTCAACTTCTTCCACGCCCCTATTTCTCATCCATTCATTGTATGCTTTCTTCTTTTGTGCCACAGCCTGTCTCACCTCTTCAGTCCACCACACTGTTCCTTGCACCCCCCTCCGTCTTCTCTTCCTTCCACACACCACATCACATGCTGCACATATTTCTTCTGTAAATATCCTACACACACCTTCCACTTCTCCCATCTGCTCCAATTCATATTTGCCCAATCGTTCCTCCACTTCTCTCTTATACTCTGCCTTTTTCTCATCCTCTTGTAACCTTTCCACTCTCCTTGCAACTACTCCTTCCTCTCGTCTTTCCCTTCTTCTATTCCTCCATCTTACTTGAATCCTAATTCTGGCCACCACCAAGTAGTGGTCAAAAAGTCCACTCCCCCAACCTCTATAAACTCTCTATTCCAAACAATCAAAAGTCAAGGTTACAAGGCCAAGCCAAAGTCTGACCCATGTGTGTGTAAGAGAACAACTAAAACCGTTCCGTTTCTATTTCAATCAACCTGGGTGGATGAGCTGACTGTCAGGACCCTAAAATATTTTAATACAATACATAATACCTAGTTGCATACATATGTAGTCTAGAGGTTGAGTCAAAGTCAGACCTAGTGGCCAGAGGAAATGTGTTAGCACTACTCTCTCTCTCAGGTAGGAGTGCCAGTTTCAGCACCTCGTGACACTTGACCAGAAAACCACCACACACACACACACACACACACACACAGGCTTTTAGTACATTTGACGACAGTGTAGCCTACGTGATGGAAGTTCCTATATACTGAAGGAAAGAGGAGACAAGAAATTAGGAGACTCGAGAGGAGAGAGCAGGACGGGGGTCTAGAGAGAAAGCGAGACGGTGGGCTGCGAGAGAATTAGGAAGCATAAAACCGCTCTCACCTCAATACACTCTTGTGAGACATGCTTAGTATAAAATTTTGAGATATTCCCTCTAAAGAAATAAACAAAAATCAAACCCCATTACTCATCATTATCTTCTGTCACCGACTACAAGTGAACTGAGGTTATCTCCTACAATTCAATTACTGTCCACTACAGCTCGGCTACGACTAGGGCCTACTACATAATTTATTACAAGACTGATATATTATTCTGGTGGCCTCAAACGTACGAACCACGCCTACAGGTCTACAAGCCTATAAGCCTACAAATCAGCAAGTCGATGAACGAACGATTCTACGAGTTTACATTATCAAGACTGATAAGAAGCAACGCTACAATCAAAGTAAGATACTACGATTCTGGAAGCAACCTTCAGGCAGATGCAACGTAACCAAAATCAGCTACAAGTTCGCACCATAAATCAAGAAACTATAATTAACCACTGTAAAATAAAATACAAGCATCTCAAGAAGTCTACAGTTCTATGATCAAGTACCACAAGCGAGTATACAGTAAGAAGAACGAGTTACGAGTGAGGAAAAAAACAAACAAACGAAGAGCGAGAAGACTCACAACCCACAACTACAACAACCCCCACCAGACCCCACCCTTCTCTCCAACCTACTCGCCATCTCCACCACCACCAAGCTGAAGCAGGGGTGAACGGGTCAATACGAGGCTACAATTTTGAAATCCCTCACTCACCACTCATCTTACTCCTCGTTCTTCACTCAAACGTTACTCATCGTTACTCATTTATTCTTCATAGCTACCAGTAACAATTATTACTACACAATTACCCTTTATAACTTCCAAAATTCGGTGACGTGCCGAGGTGGGGGAGGGGGGAGCATGCGGCCATGCCCACCCTATTGTGTATATATATATATATATATATATATATATATATATATATATATATATATATATATATATATATATATATATATATATATATATATATATATATATATATATATATATATATATATATATATATATATATATATATATATATATTGTTATGGAGCAGAGAAAGAAAATGTACACTTTAAGTGAGAATACTAAAAATCACTACTGTCCTGTAAAGTTCCAGGTTGAAAACAAAAGAGTTAGGTAAAATTACAAGTTAAAGTTTAATGCTCAAACTAACAACAAAACATTCAGGACTCATAAGGATAATGTAATGGCAAAAAACAGGTTAAATAAATGGTTAACTGCAATAGCCTCTATTAACACGAAATTAGCAAGAGTAAATTTATGAAAGTCAGTACTGATAAAATGACAATACACTGGATAATGCTCAGTTAATGCAAGATAAATTATTACAGATACAAACTATTATTAACAATTGGCTGACATAAAACCTTACATTAATCACAAAAACCTTACTAGGCCTAAGAATTAACACCTTATGCTACACAGTACAAGAAAAAATGCAATAACAGTTATACTCAAATTACACAGCTGCTAGATAGCTGGAGACTTCCTGAGCACTCACAATAATAACAACTGTACAGGGGAGGACAGAGATGTGAACAAAATGAGGAGTAGATCTAAGTGGCAATAATGCAGAGACTGAGCTCATTATATAGGGGCCGGCAGAGCTTGATACAACTTGTAAGAAGGACGCACAAATGAAGCCATGGGGACAAAGAGTTGACACTCCTGCTCTGAACAACAGAAAGAACGACTTACTCTACTATAAGGGAGGAGGGGGGTAGTGAGGTAGAACACGCTCGTGATCAAACATGCAGCATACTGTACGTTAGAATTACACAAACGATGATGAAATCATAGGCTATGTAACACCTCCCCACAAAGAAAAAAGAAATTTACAAAGGAAATTTCTTATTACTCTAAAACAATCTGTCTAAAGACTAGATAAGCAATCTGCAATAACATTTTCTTTCCCCTTGACATGTTGTATGTCTAATGAATACTCCTGAAGAAGTAGACTCCATCTTGTCAATCTCTGATTTTTATCTTTAAACTTACTAAGGAATTTCAGTGGGTTATGATCGGTATAAATGACTATGGGGTCAAAACCAGAACACAAATAAAATGAAAACTGCTGTAAACCCAAAATCAAGGCCAAAAGCTCTTTCTCAATAGTTGAGTGGTTCTTTTGAGCTGGAGTGAACTTCTTACTGTAATAAGATACAGGGTGTTCAATACCCTGATCATCCTCTTGCAGCAAAACAGCCCCAGCTCCTGTATCACTTGCGTCAACAGCCATCTTAAAAGGCTTAGCAAAATTTGGAGTAGCGGGCACTGGCTGACTTAATAGGATAGCTTTAAGTTTGCTGAAAGAGGATTCACAGTTATCGGTTCAGACAAATTTAACTCCCTTTTTCAGTAGGTCTGTAAGTGGTGATACAAGAATTGAAAAGTTAAGAACAAATCTCCTGTAATAACCTACCATTCCTAAAAATCTTTGAAGCTCTTTCCTACTTTTAGGTTTGGGAAGATCACTTATAACCTGAACCTTAGCTGCTGGTGGTGCAACATGTCCATCACCAATTATGTACCCAAGGTACTGAACTTTAGCTTGACCAAACTCACACTTTGATAAATTAGCTACAAGATTAGCCTGAACCAAACGCTCAAGAAATTTACTGACATGGCATAGGTGATCTTTCCAGTTGTCACTGAAGATTAATACATCATCAATATAAACAGCACACCCTGCCAAACCCTCTGTTACAACATTCATGAGCTTCTGAAATGTGGCTGGTGCATTCTTCATACCATATGGCATTACAGAACATGCAAAAGTCTTTCCTAGTGTTACAAAACATGAGATCTCCCTAGCACGTTCAGTCATAGGTACTTGCCAGTATCCCTTTTACAAATCAAACTTACTTATGTACCTAGCCTTTCCGATCTTGTCTATGCAATCTTCCATGCGAGGAAGAGGGTAAGTGTCTGTTTTGCTTATCTGATTAACACGTCTGTAGTCGAAGCAAAGCCGCTGTGACCCCCCTGGCTTAGGGACCAGAGTGACAGGAGAACTCCACTCGCTCTGACAGGGCTCAATCATCCTGTGGTCCAACAGGTAGCCAAGCTCCTTCTGGATGAGAGGAACTTTCACTGGGTTCACACGGTAAGGAGGCAGTTTAATTGGCTTTGCGTCTCCAACATCGACATCATGCATCAACACAGTGGTTCTTCCTGGAGTGGCACGGAACACTTGCGGGTACTCCTGCAGTAATGCCGAAAACTCCTGCCTATCCTCGGGAGGTAGATGAGAAAGTTTATTCTGGAGATCATTCATGATATCAGGATTCTTCCCCAAACTATCACTCAGGCTCATGCTGCATGGGAGAATTTCACTTGCAGACTCGGGTGGAACAGCTACAGTGCAGACTTGGTTATTTTCGTCTCGCCTGTGATGCAACTTCAGCATGTTGATGTGACAAAGTTGCTTGTTCTTTCTATGATCTGGTGTGGCGATGACATAGTTGACATCACTGAGTTTCTTCTCCACGAAATAAGGACCACTAAACTTGGCTTGAAGAGGTTGCCCATGCACCGGTAGCAGGATCAAAACCTGATCTCCTGGCTGAAAGTGGCGTAACCTGGACTTCTTATCATACCAAGTCTTCATCTTCTCCTGAGCAGCTCCTAAATTCTCTCTCACCGGATGTAAAGCAGTGGACAGCCGTTCTTTGAACTTCATCACATACTCCAGCAGGTTGACGTCATCTTCCTCCGACAGCCAGCATTCCTTGAGTAGCTTAAGGGGTCCTCTTACTTCATGGCCAAACAGTAGTTCAAAAGGTGAGAAGCCTAGTGATTCATTTGGAGAGTCTCTTGCGGCAAATACAACAAATGGAAGACCTTTATCCCAGTCTTTCTGATGTTCCAAACAGTATTTCTTGAGCATCGATTTGAGTGTTTGATGATATCTTTCCAACGCTCCTTGGGTCTGGGGATGGTAAGCTGAAGACGTGATCTGGGTGATGCCCAACTCTTTCAGAGACTGCTTGAAAACATTTGACATGAAATTACTTCCCCGGTCTGACTGTACCTCCTTGGGCAGACCAAACTTTGTGAAGAACCCTAGCATTTCCTTAACCAAGTTCTTTGCTGAGATATTTCTAAGTGGAATGGCTTCAGGATAACGAGCAGCCATATCAATCAGGGTCAACACATAAGAAAATCCTGAAGAAGTATTAGGAAGAGGGCCCACAATATCCACCAACACACAGGTGAATGGCGCCTCAAAAGGAGGAATGGGAACTAGACGTGCAACCTTTTCGGTCTGATTACACTTCCCCACAACTTGACAGGTGTGACAAGACTTATAATACCAGGAAACATCCCTGAAGATACCTGGCCAGTAGAAGTGTTTCAAAATGCGTGCCACAGTCTTCCTCACTCCAAGGTGTCCTGCCAAACTGGAATCATGAGCCACTCTAATGATATCCTGCCTACAAACACGAGGGATGACAACTTGATGTACAACCTCCCATTCACAGTCGGCTGATGCTGCTGGGGGTCTCCACTTTCTCATAAGTACTCCTGACTTTATATAATAACAAGTAGAAGCACCGGCTGACTCCTCCTCACTGCAAGCAGAGTTAGCTAGACCTTTCAACTCAGGGTCAGCAACCTGCAACTCAACCAACTCTTGACGAGACAAATTATCAACACTACGCGGTACTGCCTCATCTGGTGAGTGGTCCAAATTAGCAAGAAAAGTGTCAGCTAGGATAACATCATCATCATCATTATCCTCTAAGTCACCAGTAACTTTAGAATTAGCCCTAGTGACAGCACATGCATGGAACACATCAGGGACATCACAATCCTGGGTCGCAGCCACTGGCTCACTAGACAACTGAGGAGCTGGACACACTTGACTTCCACCAATATCATTTCCAAGTAAGAAAGTTACACCTGACATTGGGAGTGTCTCAACCAACCCAACCATAACGGAACCATTAACAAAACCAGACTCTAAATTCACTCTGCACAGAGGGACAGAGAAGTAATTATTCCCTACACCTTGTAAGATTTCAGTTTCATCAGAGGAATTAACATTAGAGCCTAGAACACTGGTCAGCATAAGGGATTGGCAAGGACCTGTATCACGATATATTTTAACTGATTTCCTGTCATTACTGTCCAGAGGACTGACAAAACCATCAGACAGAAAATTAGCACATGAACTCTTGAGAGTGTCACCCACGTTACTGCTCAAAAGAGGAGCTCCATCATGAGAATTTAAGTTACCCCTCAAAGCAGGTTCAGTTAACTCAGTTAAAGAATTCTGGGAACTCTCAAGGGTGGACACTAGACCAATTGACTGAATATTTAAAGACTCCTTTTTGTTCACATCACGCTGTCTCCTGAAACATTTCTCTGTAGTATGACCAAGCTTACTACAATAAGTACATTTACTTTTCTGAAATCTAGAGGTGGAGCTGGTATTTACTTCCTGAGAAACATCATCTTTATTCTCTTTCCTGTTACCTGTACTCTGAGTAGAGGCATCGTACTTACTCTCAGCTTTCCCTTTTTCTTTAGAATATCTCTTGTGAGTGAGAACATATTCATCAGCTAAAACTGCAGCATCAGACAAATTATCTATTCTTCTCTCATCAAGATACAGGCTTACATCTTTATTAATACACCTTTTGAAGTCCTCCAGCAAAATCATCTGCTTAAATTTGTCAAAATCAGAATCCACATTCTTAGAATTTAACCACTGCTCTAACAGAACTTCTTTGATTTTTGCATACTCAACATGAGATTGCTTATCTTGCTTATAAGTTGTCCTAAATTTTACTCTATAGGCTTCAGGAACAAGCTCATAGGCCTTAAGAATCAAGCTCTTAACTACATCATAATTATCAGATTGATCCTGAGGCAAAGATGCATAAGTTCCTTGAGCTTTACCGGTGAGAACAGTTTGAAGGAGTAATGGCCAATACTTTTTGGGCCAATTAAAACCTGTAGCTACCCTCTCAAACAACTGAAAATACTTTGTTAAATCAGATTCATTAAAAGGAGGGACAAGTTTAACATTTTTAGCCACATCAAAATCATCAGAGCTAGATGATCCAGTTCCACCTTGTTTCATGCGATACTCATGGTCTGCCTGAATCCTAGCTAGTTCAATTTGTGCCTGAGCCTGTGCCTCCTGAATACGAGCATGAGACTCCGCCTCCTTAGCCTGAGACTCAGCCTCCTTAGCACGAGCCTGAAACTCGGCTTCCTTAACACGAGCCTCCTGCAGAGCTAGCTGTAACTTAGCTATTTCAATCTGCGTTTGCTCATTTGGAGGAGTTACATTAAACAAGCTTTTATTAATCATGCCAACAATTTGATCTTTAGAATGATGAGAGTGAACAGCAATTCCCAATTGTTGAGCAACAAGCTTAAGTTCATTCTTTGTTCTGTTTTCTACATCACACACTGTTTGCACATTTGACAAAAAATCTTTGGCTTCAGCAAGCGTAGTAATAGTAGACATCATGAATAAATCACAGTCACAAAATATCAAGCAATATCCTTATGATAATATCCTGAATATCCTGATAAAAGGTCGCCAAATTTATGTTACGGAACAGAGAAAGAAAATGTACACTTTAAGTGAGAATACTAAAAATCACTACTGTCCCGTAAAGTTCCAGGTTCAAAACAAAAGAGTTAGGTAAAATTACAAGTTAAAGTTTAATGCTCAAACTAACAACAAAACATTCAGGACTCATAAGGATAATGTAATGGCAAAAAACGGGTTAAATATATGGTTAACTGCAATAGCCTCTATTAACATGAAATTAGCAAGAGTAAATTTATCTAAGATAAGTCAGCCCTGAAAAAATGACAATACACTGGATAATGCTCAGTTAATGCAAGATAAATTATTACAGATACAAACTATTATTAACAATTGGCTGACATAAAACCTTACATTAATCACAAAAACCTTACTAGGCCTAAGAATTAACACCTTATGCTACACAGTACAAGAAAAAATGCAATAACAGTTATACTCAAATTACACACCTGCTAGATGGTTGGAGACTTCCTGAGCACCCACAATAATAACAACTGTACAGGGGAGGACAGAGATGTGAACAAAATGAGTAGATCTAAGTGGCAATAATGCAGAGACTGAGCTCATTATATAGGGGCCGGCAGAGCTTGATACAACTTGTAAGAAGGACGCACAAATGAAGCCATGGGGACAAAGAGTTGACACTCCTGCTCTGAACAACATAAAGAACGACTTACTCTGCTATAAGGGAGGAGGGGGGGAGTGAGGTAGAACACGCTCGTGATCAAACATGCAGCATACTGTACGTTAGAATTACACAAAGGATGATGAAATCATAGGCTATGTAACAATATAGATACATAGATAGATAGATAGATAGATAAATACATACATACTTATATATATATATATATATATATATATATATATATATATATATATATATATATATATATATATAGAGAGAGAGAGAGAGAGAGAGAGAGAGAGAGAGAGAGAGAGATACATACATACATACATACATATCAATATATATATATAGATACATACATACCTATATATATAGAGACATACATACCTATATATATGTATAGATACATACATATATATATATATATATATATATATATATATATATATATATATATATATATATATATATATATATAGATAGATAGATAGATAGATAGATAGATAGATATATATATATATATATATATATATATATATATATATATATATATATATATATTTATCCATACATACCTATCTCTCTCTTTCTCTCTCTCTCTCTCTCTCTCTCTCTCTCTCGCTATATATATATATATATATATATATATATATATATATATATATCCATTGCCAGACGCCATGTATCCCAAACGGGGTGGTCAAGGGCTTAGAGTTAAATGTTATATATATATATATATATATATATATATATATACCTCTCTCTCTTTCTCTGTATATATATATGTATATATATATATACATATATATATATATACATATATATATATATATATATCCACATTGCCAGACACTACATGTATCCCAAACGGGGTGGTCAAGGGCTTAGGAGTTAATATCTCTATATATATACATATCTCTGTCTGTCTCTCTCTCTCTCTCTCTCTGTATATATATATATATATTTATATATATATATATATATATATATATATATATATAAACACATCTATATATACCTCTCTCTCTCTCTCTCTCTCTCTCTCTCTATATATATATATATATATATATATATACCTCTCTCTCTCTCTCTCTCTCTCTCTCTCTCTCTCTCTCTCTCTGTATATATATATATATATATATATATATATATATATATATATATATATATATATATATATATATATATATATATATATATATATATATATATATATATATATATATAAGTTTAGGATGTCATTTGATATCCTTGGTGTTAATTTTGTTTCAGTTAGGCATATTATATGTGGTTCATTTTCTCTGATATATTCATTCATCTATAATAATTTAGATACCATTCCATCCACATTTGAGTACATCAACTTAATCATCTTTTTTATATACTTGTCATGACTTGGTTCTACAATCTTCCTCCTTTTTATTCCCTCCCCTTTATGTACCACTTTCGTACTTGCAATCGAATTACTTTGTAAAGTAATGTATTCTTCTCCTCCTCTGATCTTCCCTCATTTTTTGTTTTTGCTTTCGCCCTCTTTTCTTTCAGTTATTCTAGTTCCTCTTGTGTTAGGCATCTCTTTATCCATTCGTTTTTGAACTCCTCTTTTTCCATAAGTTTCTTTGCATTTTTTAGTATCTCCTCGACAGTGTTTACACTTTGGAAGGTTACCTTTAGGGGCCTTGACTTGTTTCTTTCATATTTCCCTAACGTTTTATGTTCCTCTATGTCGTTACTACAGATTTCCTCTGATACTTCCTTCTATATGCTCATTACATTTGCCATCTCCTTTTTGTCTCTCTAGATCTTGAGTCTTACTTATTCCTCTTCAATACCAGTGATTACTACAGATTTGTTGATATCTGATGAATCTCTGACTAATTTAGGATTGTTTTGGATTATTCTTTTCACTTCCTTTTTAATGCTTTTTTCTTCCACCCTTGTTTCTGTCTCTCTTTACTTTCACCATTTCAGCATAAGTGGTTTCCACATCATTTTTTTAGCTTTGCACAGCTTCATTCACCTGTGTTATCTTATCCTCAATATCACTGCTCTGATTAATTAGATTGCTTACTTGCCTATTTGTCTCTGTATCATTCTTGAACTATTCCATAATACTCTCGTGGTTGACTATTGTACTTGCCATTTCACTAATTTTCCTCCTAAATGAGCCCACTCCTACTGTCAGCTCATCAATTGTTGTGTCTTGTTGACTTCCTTTCCTAATTTTTCTCTTTCTTCCTTCTGGAAGTGCATCTGTTTCTAAATTTCATCCATCTCATTCTGAAAAGCCATCTCTAGTCCGTTTACTCGTTCCACCAGTTTATTGTAAGTCCCCATTTCAAACAGTTCTTGGTAGAAATCATCATCCTGCTTTCTACCCTTATCCCTTTTCTTTTCCAAATTTGCTTTACTAAAGTAGGTGGCCATCATGCAGTACTAAGAGTACAGATACTACATACATTCCCTGGCGCAGAGTCATAGACAAAACAACTGATCAGCTGATTTTGTGCATTCTTGTGCTACTTTGTTTTCTTTACCATTTGAACAACAGTCTTACTTAAAACTTCTTCTTTTTATTTTACAACACCATTTAGTCTCACCTGGTACAGAGCTTTACTCATGTAAAGATACTAATTTAGGTAATGCCACTGACCAGGTTGGCCAGGTATGGAGTGGTTGCATCGTGCGTCTGCTCCACTCGGTGCCTCGTGTGTGTGTGTGTGTGTGGACTTCATCAGACCCAATGCCTTTACTTTTCCAAATTTACCACAGAAAAATGAGGTTGATTATTATTAATATTATTTTTGTCTGTCATAATCGATTGACTGTTTACACTTCAAAGTCCTGGCAGCATAACATCAAAGGTCATTGCCACCGCACAACAAGAGCAAAGTCAAAACGAGAGAAAAAAAAAAAAATCCACATATGAACCATCACACCCAGTACAAATATCGAAGTAACCCTATAAAACAACACAGTAACACCATAGCAGATTGAGGAAGCCAGCTTCCTCAAGATACAAGAAGGAAGCTCCCCCCCCCCCACCAGACACGCCTCCTCACCTAGGATTGAGAAGAGTCCTTTGTCGAACGGCCAGAGAGACATACTTAGCCGAAAACAACCAATGCAGATTTTCTACGGGTTATGAATGCAAATTATCAATGGGTTCACATGTATGGCCTTGTACTTATTGTTGAAATTTGTAAGAATAAAATGGAGTAGAAGACTTCATAGTCAGTCCTCTCTCTGGCGAACAGATGGATATGGTTTGCGGCTGCTTCTTAGGGGGGCTGCAATATTGATATTTATATATCATCACTCTGAATCATGGGGGGGGGGGGATTTCCTGTTAAATCTCTTCAGAACGACATCTTTTATTATATATGTTTGTTGGCTTTAGAGTGGGATGCCTTCACAGAAAAAAGGCAATTTCAGCCAGTAATCAACTGAGTTTACGTCTGGATAAGCCTGGAGAAGCAACAACGACAACAACAACAACAGCAGGAGTACACTGTGACACCAGTCGAGCAGGGCAGTACTCCCAAGGTGAATGGAAAGCTGATGACAGGGAGAGCTGGAGCTCCAATTTTCCAGTTGGTATGGAATACACTAAGTTCCCCAGCTGGTCACTTCCCGCAGCTAAGTCTTGCTGCCACGGCAGGCGGCGGGATTAGTGGTGGTAACCTGTGAGTCATAAGAAATGGCAGCATGCAGGTGAACAGAAACTGGAGCAGATGTGTTTTCTCTTTGTTTATTACGCCACAGAGATATACAACTGAGACAAGAGAGTGTATCATAGTACATCTCCCTCTTATAGAGGCTAAGAGTAATCTGCTGCCTCTCTCTCTGCCCAGCCTGGGAACAGGCTTAGGTCAGCTTATTTAGAGATGCATATCGCTTAGACATACTGGGATATGTGCATGAGTAGAAGTGAGTTACAGCTCTACCATGCACATCATACATCTCAATAAGGCAGTACTAGTTACATAAAATATATTCACATGGATATATGTTCCTCAAGACTTAAACATTTGCATATTTTACATCTTATTACCTTTCACCCACTCTGTTTACGTCTGAAAAATGCTGATTTTGCACGTCTGGGCTCACACCTTCCCACACCACATTTACAGTGAAGCTGTGTTTGGTTGTTTATCTTCACACTATATTACACACTCTTTAATTATGAATAAACATCTCTGTATGTACAGCAGTATGTAGAAATAGTGTGAGACTTCAATTCCTCGTGGAAACAATGTCCCCCACCAGAACACTGCTCGGCCACACCTCTTCGACGTCCCATTCGATATTGTAGTCCTAACTACTGTGTAGCCTAACCAGTGTGTAGGGTAGCTAACTATTCAGGCAAGTCTACTTGCAATCCGCGAGAAGAGACCCTTGGTTTTAGTGAGTTTCTCACCTTAAGGCCTTTTAGATAGCCCCAAACACAAACACAGGACAAGCTTACAAGAAGTGGAAGACCAACGCCAGGACCAAAATAGGAAGGTGAAAGATATGAGGGGAGATATGACAGTACATATGGTTTTAAATCACTCTCGTTCAGGTAGGTGACAAATTCTACTCTATTTAACACATGAGACAGCCTGTTCTCATTCAATAGAGAAACATCGAATGAAGGTAGAAAGGGTCGTAACTGGGACAAGAAATTCACCGACAAGGTTAAACGTTGCTTGTTTGGTACAATTACCATCTCTTTACTGTGCAACTCACAAAAATCGGATGCAACGTAGTAACCCCTTACCTTAAGGAACTGGTGTTGTGAGGCACACGTCAGTGTTATGTCCTCTGTCTCAGGAAAGAAGAAGTAATATTTCGTATGTACATGAGAATGGAAAACTGCCTTCAACTGAATGGGTTGGAAAGTTCAACGTTGCAGTGTAGAGGAAGTGTTTGTGTCTAACAAGGCCATCTTACACTCATCTATGTCTGATGGTATAAAGACAAAATGGAAAGCAGGACATACGTGGAGATCAAGAAGGAAAGCCTTACACTTCTGAAATTCACCAACAGTCGTTACTGCTATATACCTTTTGTCATCAGACACACCTAGCACCTCTGGACCCTCATTCAGAATGACAAGTGTGTTGCTAGTAGTAGTACAACGGAATGGAATGAACCGCCATGCATGGTATGATACGGCATTCCTCATAGGTATCAATATCAGGATGCCATCGTGGGTCAACCGGGCCTCCAACAATGGGTAATAATACTCCAGTTGACTCATACCAAAAAGTGGCGTAAGTTCATGCCTCACCATAGCTACGTCAAGAGCATTAATTAAAACATGAGTAGGAAGCAATAAAGCATTAACCCTGTTCAAACTTGCATCGACTAAGCCGTCCACCATATTGGCTGCATGCGACTCCAAAGCAGTGACTCACTCATCGACAGCATGTGAGTACTCAGCGATTAACACTAAGTTAGGGTTGGTAGGTTAGTTTGGATGATGTTCACAACTCCTACGAGATAGTTGGTAATCTCAATTAACTTGTTAGATTTGTTAGTGAACTCACTGAATTGTTCATACGTGTGTATGATTAGCCTGTTATTTACCTTAGCAGCCAATGCCAAATCATGCATCTGTCTGCCCAATTGCACTATATCCTTGTCTGACGCCGTACCAAAGAGCTTTAGGGACAGGATACCTAGAAGGTCCAAAAGTCCTCACTTAGTACGTGCCTGGACATGTTGGGAAAGATCAGAATCTGTATTAGGTAAAGCGACATGTAATTTAGTGAGCCTGGCTATGAGCCTATCTATATGTCCAATCTGAAGCTCAAATATTCCATGCAAGGCTTGTACGAAAGCTTCAATGTCTAAGTTCATCAGCTGTGGGTTCAGGTCAAATGACTTTCCTATTTCCAACAGTTGCTGTTTGAGGTGAAACAAGCTGTCAAAATGTGCATTCCTGAAGTCAAGTGTTAGATTTCTAGGGCACTTAGTTGATGGTGATTGCATCAAGGCTTTTCCGGATAAGGTTACTGTCATGATGAATTTCCCTATACCCAAGTCCAAGGATGATGTTTGCTTGTTCCTCGGGCTCACTAGCTTCTACAGGAGTTTTGTTCACAGATATGCCGCCATCGCATCACCGTTAACGACGCTTGGAGGTTCTCTCAGGGTTGTGGATCATTACCTTCTGGCCTACATCCAGCATCTTTTCTTGACTGCCTTTGTGTTGCTTCGCCATCATCTCCGCTCTTGAATCTTTTAATCTTTTCCGTAATTCACTATGTATGCATTGAAACTTCGCAAGTTGGACTTTGTTGTAGTCCTCCTGATTGTATACCGCAGTAGGAGGTCCAGCTAGCAAATTGTAGGGTAACACCTTCTCCTCCCCATAAAGAATGTAATGAGGAGATTTCCCAGTTGATGAACTGTCTGAGGAGTTTATGGCTGCCAATATGTGTGGTAACCAGTCTTGCCAGTTATCCTCCAACGAGTTGATTGCTGGTCTCAAGACATCCAATATCTTCCTGTTTGTCCTCTCCACAAGGCCATTGCACTTGGGACTGTAAGGTGTAACAAAGACTTGCTTTATCCCATATATACCACAGATTTCCTGTAACACTTGGTAATGAAACTCACTGCCATTATCGCTAAGCAATACCTTGGGTGTAGAGTATGGATAAACCACTGAAGTTACAAAAGCATGTGCCACCTCCTCTGCAGTTTTCGTTTGTAAAGGTTCTAAAACAGTGAATCGTGAAAAATGGTCCAGTGACACCAACACAGCTTGAGCCTTGATGACTCTTTGGCAATGCTAAGAGATCAATGGAGACTGTATCCCAAGGTTTTTCTGGTAGGGGATTCTCCAAGATGGGAGTTGGAGGTCCAGTCATTTCTTGTATTTCCACGCACTTGACACATTGACTAACGTGGGCTTCTATGTCCTTCCTCATGGTTGGCCAATAGCACTTTTTTCTTGCCTCACATATGCATCTGTTGGGTCCTGGATGACCCACTTGAGGCACGTCATGAACCAACTGTAACATGGCTCGCTGTAGAGTAGCAGGAACAACCAACTGATACATAGTGTACTTCCCAGGTGGTTTCTTATACAAAAGGCCCTGTTGAAGGTGGAAATGAGTCATCGGTGCCAGAAGTTCAGGTAGACAAGACTCGTTGCCAGACTCCAAGGCATAGATGACTTGAGACCACATCGCATCCTTACGTTGTTCCGCTTTTACCGTGTCCGGGGAATACCCAGAAAGAGGGTTATCCTCAGATATGGCAACAGCAATGTTTCTACTCAGTTCATTGGCAACAACATTTTGATGGCCTGGTAAATATCTGACCTCTTGGTCAAACTCTATTACCTTGCTGTACCATTGTGCAACCTTACCATGCAGGTCTTTCCCCTTGAACAAGTCGCATATGGGTGCATGGTCAGTTAAAACAATTATCCAGTAGCTGAAGATGATATCCCGGAAATATCCTAATGCTCACACGACTGCTAATGTCTCCAAGTGTGTCTCCGAATGATTCTTTACTGGGGGTCTTAGTGCCCTACTGACATTAGCAATGGTGTGTGTTTTGCCTTGTCCATCCTTCTGCTGTAACACCACTTCCAGTCCCGAAGCTAACACAGGTGCCTCTGTTATGGCCTTGAGGTCGTTGAAGCTTTTCTCTTCCGATGATCCACATTTCCATGCAGCATCCTTCTTAAGTAGCGTCGTTAACGGTGATGTGATGGCTGCATATCTGTGAACAAAACTCCTGTAGAAGCTAGTGAGCCCGAGGAACAAGCAAACATCATCCTTGGACTTGGGTATAGGGAAATTCATCATGACAGTGACCTTATCCGGAAAAGCCTTGATGCAATCACCATCAACTAAGTGCCCTAGAAATCTAACACTTGACTTCAGGAATGCACATTTTGACAGCTTGTTTCACCTCAAACAGCAACTGTTGGAAATAGGAAAGTCATTTGACCTGAACCCACAGCTGATGAACTTAGACATTGAAGCTTTCGTACAAGCCTTGCATGGAATATTTGAGCTTCAGATTGGACATATAGATAGGCTCATAGCCAGGCTCACTAAATTACATGTCGCTTTACCTAATGCAGATTCTGATCTTTCCCAACATGTCCAGGCACGTACTAAGTGAGGACTTTTGGACATTCTAGGTATCCTGTCCCTAAAGCTCTTTGGTACGGCGTCAGACAAGGATATAGCGCAATTGGGCAGACAGATGCATGATTTGGCATTGGCTGCTAAGGTAAATAACAGGCTAATCATACACACGTATGAACAATTCAGTGAGTTCACTAACTAAGCTAACAAGTTAATTGAGATTACCAACTTTCTCGTAGGAGTTGTGAACATCATCCAAACTAACCTACCAACCCTAACTTAGTGTTAATCGCTGAGTACTCACATGCTGTCGATGAGTGAGTCACTGCTTTGGAGTCGCATGCAGCCAATATGGTGGACGGCTTAGTCGATGCAAGTTTGAACAGGGTTAATGCTTTATTGCTTCCTACTCATGTTTTAATTAATGCTCTTGACGTAGCTATGGTGAGGCATGAACTTACGCCACTTTTTGGTATGAGTCAACTGGAGTATTATTACCCATTGTTGGAGGCTCAGTTGACCCACGATGGCATCCTGATATTGATACCTATAAGGAATGCCATATCATACCATGCATGGCGGTTCATTCCATTCCGTTGTGCAACTACTAGCAACACACTTGTCATTCTGAATGAGGGTCCAGAGGTGCTAGGTATGTCTGATGACAAAAGGTATATAGCAGAAACGACTGTTGGTGAATTTCAGAAGTGTAAGGCTTTCCTTCTTGATCTCCACGTATGTCCTGCTTTCCATTTTGTCTTTATACCGTCAGACATAGATGAGTGTAAGATGGCCTTGTTAGACACAAACACTTCCTCTACACTGCAACGTTGCACTTTCCAACCCATTCAGTTGAAGGCAGTTTTCCATGCTCATGTACATACGAAAAAATACTTCTTCCTTCCTGAGACAGAGGACATAACACTGACGTGTGCCTCACAACACCAGTTCCTTAAGGTAAGGGGTTACTACGTTGCATCCGATTTTTGTGAGTTGCACAGTAAAGAGATGGTAATTGTACCTAACAAGCAACATTTAACCTTGTCGGTGAACTTCTTGTCCCAGTTACGACCTTCTCTACCATCATTCGATGTTTCTCTATTGAATGTGAACAGGCTGTCTCATGTGTTAAATAGAGTAGAATTTGTCACCTACCTGAACAAGACTGATTTAAAACCATATGTACTGTCATATCTCCCCTCATATCTTTCACCTTCCTATTTTGGTCCTGGCGTTGGTCTTCCGCTTCTTGCGGTCTTGTCCTGTGTTTGTGTTTGGGGCTATCTAAAAGGCCTTAAGATGAGAAACTCACTAAAACCACGGGTCTCTTCTCTCGGATTGCAAATAGACTTGCCTGAATAGTTAGCTACCCTACGCACTGGTTAGTCTACACAGTAGTTAGGACTACAATATCGAATGGGACGTCGAAGAGGTGTGGCCGAGCAGTGTTCTGGTGGGGGACATTGTTTCCACGAGGAATTGAAGTCTCACACTATTTCTACATACTGCTGTACATACAGAGATATTTATTCATAATTAAAGAGTGTGTAATATAGTGTGAAGATAAACAACCAAACACAGCTTCACTGTAAATGTGGTGTGGGAAGAAGGTGTGAGCCCAGACGTGCAAAACCAGCATTTTTCAGACGTAAACAGAGTGGGTGAAAGGTGATAAGATGTAAAATATGCAAATGTTTAAGTCTTGAGGAACATATATCCATGTGAATATATTTTATGTAACTAGTACTTCCTTATTGAGATGTTATGATGTGCATGGTAGAGCTGTAACTCACTTCTACTCATGCACATATCCCAGTATGTCTAAGCGATATGGCATCTCTAAATAAGCTGACCTAAGCCTGTTCCCAGGCTGGGCAGAGAGAGAGGCAGCAGATTACTCTCAGCCCCTATAAGAGGGAGATGTACTATGATACACTCTCTTGTCGCAGTTGTATCTCTCTGTGGCGAAATAAACAAAGAGAAAACACATCTGCTCCAGTTTCTGTTCACCTGCATGCTGCCATTTTTTATGACTCACATGTTACCACCACTAATCCCGCCGCCTGCCGTGGCAGCAAGACTTAGCTGCGGGAAGTGACCAGCTGGGGAACTTAGTGTATTCCATACCAACTGGAACAATTGGAGCTCCAGCTCTCCCTGTCATCAGCTTTCCATTCACCTTGGGAGTACTGCCCTGCTCGACTGATGCTACAGTGTACTCCTGCTGTTGTTGTTGTTGTTGTCGTTGTTGCTTCTCCAAGCCTATCCAGACGTAAACTTAGTTGATTACTGGCTGAAATTGCCTTTTTTCTGTGAAGGCATCCCACTCTAAAGCCAACAAACATATATAATAAAAGATGTCGTTCTGAAGAGATTTAACAGGAAATCCCCCCCCCCCATGATTCAGAGTGATGATATATAAATATCAATATTGCAGCCCCCCTAAGAAGCAGCCGCAAACCATATCCATCTGTTCGCCAGAGAAAGGACTGACTATGAAGTCTTCTACTCCATTTTATTCTTACAAATTTCAACAATAAATACAAGGCCATACATGTGAACCTATTGATAATTTGCATTCATAACCCGTAGAAAATCTGCATTGGTTGTTTTCGGCTAAGTATGTCTCTCTGGCCGTTCGACAAAGGACTCTTCTCAATCCTAGGTGAGGAGGCGTGTCTGGTGGGGCGGGGGGGAGCTTCCTTCTTGTATCTTGAGGAAGCTGGCTTCCTCAATCTGCTATGGTGTTACTGTGTTGTTTTATAGGGTTACTTCGATATTTGTACTGGGTGTGATGGTTCATATGTGGATTTTTTTTTTTCTCGTTTTGACTTTTTGCTCTTGTTGTGCGGTGGCAATGACCTTTGATGTTATGCTGCCAGGACTTTGAAGTGTAAACAGTCAATCGATTATGACAGACAAAAATAATATTAATAATAATCAACCTCATTTTTCTGTGGTAAATTTGGAAAGGTAAAGGCATTGGGTCTGATGAAGTCCACACACACACACACACACACACACGAGGCACCGAGTGGAGCAGACGCACGATGCAACCACTCCATACCTGGCCAACCTGGTCAGTGGCATTACCTAAATTAGTATCTTTATATGAGTAAAGCTCTGTACCAGGTTAGACTAAATGGTGTTGTAAAATAAAAAGAAGAAGTTTTAAGTAAGACTGTTGTTCAAATGGTAAAGAAAACAAAGTAGCACAAGAATGCACAAAATCAGCTGATCAGTTGTTTTGTCTATGACTCTGCGCCAGGGAATGTATGTAGTATCTGTACTCTTAGTACTGCATGATGGCCACCTACTTTAGTAAAGCAAATTTGGAAAAGAAAAGGGATAAGGGTAGAAAGCAGATGATTTCTACCAAGAACTGCTTGAAATGGGGACTTACAATAAACTGGTGGAAAGAGTAATCGGACTAGAGATGGCTTTTCAGAATGAGATGGATGAAATTAAGAAACAGATGCACTTGCAGAAGGAAGAAAGAGAAAAATTAGGAAAGGAAGTCAACAAGACACAACAATTGATGAGCTGACAGTAGAAGTGGGCTCACTTAGGAGGAAAATTAGTGAAATGGCAGGTATAATAGTCAACCACGAGAGTATTATGGAAGAGTTCAAGAATGATACAGAGACAAATAGGCAAGTAAGCAATCTGATTAATCAGAGCAGTGATATTGAGGATAAGATAACACAGGTGAATGAAGCTGTGCAAAGCTAAAAAAATGATGTGGAAACCACTTATGCTGAAATGGTGAAAGTAAAGAAAGACACAGAAACAAGTGTGGAAGAAAAAAGCATTAAAAAGGAAGTGAAAAGAATAATCCAAAACAATCCTAAATTAGTCAGAGATTCAGCAGATATCAACAAATCTGTAGTTATCACTGGTATTGAAGAGGAAGAAGTAAGAATCAAGATCTAGAGAGACAAAAAGGAGATGGCAAATGTAATGAGCATATTGAAGGAAGTATCAGAGGAAACCTGTAGTAAAGACATAGAGGAACATAAAACGTTAGGGAAATATGAAAGAAACAAGTCAAGGCCCCTAAAGGTAACCTTCCAAAGTGTAAACACTGTGGAGGAGATACTAAAAAATGCAAAGAAACTTATGGAAAAAGAGTTCAAAAATGTATGGATAAAAAGATGCCTAACACAAGAGGAACTAGAATTACTGAAAGAAAAGAGGTCGAAAGCAAAAACAAAAAATGAGGGAAGATCAGAGGAGGAGAAGAATACATTATTTTACAAGGTAATTCGATTGCAAGTACGAAAGTGGTACATAAAGAGGAGGGAATAAAAAGGAGGAAGATTGTAGAACCAAGTCATGACAAGTATATAAATAAGATGATTAAGTTGATGTACTCAAATGTGGATGGAATGTAACGGTATGGATTTACTATCCCCACCGTTATTGTTCATCCAGTGTAATGCTAGTAATTCTATCCCACCGGTTGACACCGGGTGATTTATCCCACCAGTATACTTCAGTCAGTGTAATGACGGATATATTTATATTCTTACCTGTTGTTGGCACTGATCAACTCATCCATGGATAATACAGGTGGTAATCGACTTAGTATAGTAGATGGTGAATATTTAAGAAAAAAAAGAATTGTGGTAGCGTTTGTAATTTTTGGCCGAGCTTAGATTTAATCAGTACCACAGATGGTCGTCGTTCCCTCAGCGAAGGAATCTTGAATTGGAAGGGGAGTGAATAGGCTTGAGGACTTAATTCCCTTAATTAGGTAACTAAGAAAATAAGAGAAGCTAAATACTTTACTCTACTTTAATAATTATATGCTAATTTCCACAGAACATTTTTTAATTACATGACCCTTTGTAGTTTGAGAGATTGTACATTAAGACCATGGTTTGGATGATCATTCCTCCCCCCATTGTTACCAGGCGAAAACAATTTGATACATACAAGCGATGTATGATGTCATTATACCATACTTTCTTTTTGTCCGTTATTCTTGGGCTCGACAATAGCCTCAAGACAGGGACCTATTTACGAGCATGGGTTATCTTTTCGCTGGCATAGCCTCGAACCAATAAGAATGATTACTCGTGTTCATTTTCGTCCATATAATATACTCTCATCATGTAATTCTCTAGAATCCAGTATCAGTTCAGGACTATTTACAGTTCATAATCATCATTGCTATATAATCACTAAAAATGCATAATCACTCGGGCTTGTGTAGCCTCAAGGAATAATTAAAAAAAAAAAAAATAATCACTAAGAATTCGTAATCACTCAGGCTTGTTTAGCCTTAAGGTACTATTCAGACATTGTATAAGCACTAAGAATACATAATCACTCGGGCTTGTTTAGCCTCGAGGTTCATTTCAAAATTACATCATTGCTCACAGGCACCAAGTTCTCTTCCACGCTCCTAACTTCCTAACCTTAGTTACAAGAAAGAAAACGGTTAATGGTTTTGAATTTCGCTCTTCCGTTACCAGATTACATCACTTCCAAATTTCTATTTCTTACTTACAAAATAAAATACACTTGATAGATCAATAATACTATTACAATTACATTTGGTTTATATAATAATTCATGGATAGTGTAAGTGTGTATGTTCAAGTCTTTGGACAATACTATGGGAAGGCCCCATGCTCACACTGACGTCGCCTGTGTCTGTGGACTGAACGAATGTCCATTATATACAACGTCTGGACCTCGAGTGTCTACGTTAAACTTTCAACAATATTACTTCATATAGTCCATGACAAATAAGGATTAAACAAAGAAAAGGAGGGGGGGGGAAGGAGAAATGTGGACGGCTCACCTGAACGAACGTCCATTATATAGGACGTCTGGATCTTGAGTGAGCTCCTTGGGTACGCTAGCGACGCCACTGCTAAGTCAAATGAGGTGGTGTTTTTGAAATATGGTGGGTTTCAATTCTCCTTACAATTTATTTAGCAGTGTACCCATGACGCCAGGACTTTTGATTGAACTGGGGAAAATTTGGGATTTATTCCTTACTTAATTTAGATACTGATTTTATCACTATCTCACTTTGAATTTTGGGGCACCGAATGCCATCTAGTGACGGCTAAGATAAACGGGACCTTTAAATCCTCACAAATGACATTATTTAGGCCTTTTTGGACTGTTAATCTCACATAATTGAGTTCTAGCAGCTTCATTAGTAAACATTTCACAACTAGGTTACGGAAAGAATTGTATATTCATCATTATTCTGTTTAAGGTTTAAACTCGGCACCCAATAGTGACGCACAAAGGAAGGGAACAAGCTGCGCGCATCTGTTATTCGTTACTCGACCAAACGGGGAATTCCCATAGCTCAACATCCACAATTACAACACCCAATGCATAGATACAGAGATACATACATATAAAAATAGTTAACCCTACATTAATCATTAACATATGAATTACTACTTAGGATAGAAACTTATAAACTAATATTCAGGTTACACCCTATCTAACTTAAAAATTACAGTACTTCTAAACACATACATGAATATCTAATTTGTGGCACTACACGGCTCCCATGTTCGGAAAGCAAATTTTACCCAAGTCAATCTTCTATGACATGTGCATGGATGGAATGTTGTTACTCTTATAACTGCTGTGAACACTTTGAATTGGAATGCTTTTCCCCACAATCGGTGGCACCTGTCGGTCCACATTAAACACCTGATGCGTACCTCGGAAGGTTGCTTACTCACTTCATTAGGAGGTATGATCACTCCTTACACACGATATTATGAGGGAATTTATGCCCCAGTCATCCTCAGGTTTTGGAGGATAGCTTGTCACTCACCTGAGCTCGACAGGGTCTCTCGAGATTGAGATCACCACGGGAGGCGCTTCCTTCCACTCTTCCATTTGCAATCACATTCGCTCTGTCCTTTTGTTTCCAGCTTTCCGCCCGCAAGAAGTGAGCGCTCATTCTGTCCTGAAGACTCCACTACCTCACAGACCGTGCTAATTGTAAGGTGAGGGGATGATCACTCCCCTCAAAGTAAGGCACTTCCCGGTTCCAACAGGAACTCTTCTCTCTTTTCCTTTTTTACACCCTCTCCTCGGGGATGAATCCACCCGGAACATAACTTTAAGCAGTTATGTTTCACAACATTCGTTACATGCACTTGTCTACTTTTCTAACACTCCTCTATGAGCCTCCGAGGGGCATTCCTCACTCGCGGTGGTAATTGCTCATCTTCGGGCTCCGGGGTGAGCTCCTGTTGCAACGGTTCTAAGAGCCATTCCTCGGTACCGTAATATGGTTTTACCTTTTCAGCAGCCCTTTGTATTATTTTTCCACTAAATACATTTTCAATGATATAAACACTTCCATCTAGCAGCACTTCAACCACTTTATACGGGCCGTCCCATTTGGCATTCAGTTATCTACAGGTACCCGGCTGTATGGTCTCTTTTTTCGCCCACACCAAGCTATTGACTCCAACCTTCTGCGCTCTCCTCCGTTGTCCAGGACGATACCTCGTGACGTCCCCAAAATCGATGAAATATTACCCAAGACAGTGTATGATGTTTTGCGTATGTTTGTCTCTGGGTAATATTTGTTTAGAGATCATATAATTACTTAACCCTTAACATTCTAAGCTGGAAGGAAGGAAGGAAAAGTGAAGAATTAGCACTAAGCTTAGAGGAAACATGGAAATATCAAGACGAGAGGTAGGACAGAAGAGGGACAGAAGAGCAGAAGAGGACAGTAAGGAGACAGACTGGAGATAAAAAGGCCCCCTTTAGTCGCCTCTTACAACAAGCAGGGATAGTGGGGAAGTATTCTTTCCCCCTTTCCCCAGGGGTAACCGTATCTAGTACACTATTTGAACCTCATTACTACCAGGATGTTCTGGATATAGAGTGGCGGAGATATTTGGGAATGATCAACCAATGCTACCCTCAGCATTCTCACTTTTCTTTACTATTCACTTCCCTTCCATTTCTCACCAACGCCACTAATTTTAGAACGATGAATATCCCACCGCTATTGCCACCAGTGTAACGGTATGGATTTACTATCCCCACCGTTATTGTTCATCCAGTGTAATGCTAGTAATTTTATATCACTGGTTGACACCGGGTGATTTATCCCACCAGTATACTTCAATCAGTGTAATGACGGATATATTTATATTCTTACCTGTTGTTGGCACTGATCAACTCATCCATGGATAATACAGGTGGTAATCGACTTAGTATAGTAGATGGTGAATATTTAAGAAAAAAAAGAATTGTGGTAGCGTTTGTAATTTTTGGCTGAGCTTAGATTTAATCAGTACCACAGGTGGTCGTCGTTCCCTCAGCGAAGGAATCTTGAATTGGAAGGGGAGTGAATAGGCTTGAGAACTTAATTCCCTTAATTAGGTACACTAAGAAAATAAGAGAAGACAAATACTTTACTCTACTTTAATAATTTTATGTTAATTTCCACAAAACATTTTTTAATTACAAGACCCTTTGTAGTATTGGATGATCATTCCTCCCCCCATTGTTACCAGGCGAAAACAATTTGATACATACAAGCGATGTACGAAGTCATTGTACCATACTTTCTTTTTGTCCGTTATTCTTGGGCTCGACAATAGCCTCAAGACAGGGACCTTTTTACGAGCATGGGTTATCTTTTCGGGCTGGCATAGCCTCGAACCAATAAGAATGATTACTTGTGTTCATTTTCGTCCATATAATGTACTCTCATCATGTAATTCTCTAGAATCCAATATCAGTTAAGGACTATTTACAGTTCATAATCATCATTGCTATATAATCACTAAAAATGCATAATCTCTCCGGCTTGTGTAGCCTCAAGGAATAATTAAAAAAAAAAGAACATAATCACTAAGAATTCGTAATCACTCGGGCTTGTTTAGCCTCGAGGTACTATTCAGACATTGTATAAGCACTAAGAATACATAATCACTCGGGCTTGTTTAGCCTCGAGGTTCATTTCAAAATTACATCATTGCTCACAGGCACCAAGTTCTCTTCCACGCTCCTAACTTCCTAACCTTAGTTACAAGAAAGAAAACGGTTAATGGTTTTGAATTTCGCTCTTCCGTTACCAGATTACATCACTTCCAAATTTCTATTTCTTACTTACAAAATAAAATACACTTGATAGATCAATAATACTATTACAATTACATTTGGTTTATATAATAATTCATGGATAGTGTAAGTGTGTATGTTGAAGTCTTTGGACAATACTGTGGGAAGGCCTCATGCTCACACTGACGTCGCCAGTGTCTGTGGACTGAACGAACGTCCATTATATACGACGTCTGGACCTCGAGTGTCTACGTTAAACTTTCAACAATATTACTTCATATAGTCCATGACAAATAAGGATTAAACAAAGAAAAGGAGGGGGGGGGAAGGAGAAATGTGGACGGCTCACCTGAACGAACGTCCATTATATACGACATCTGGACCTCGAGTGGGCTCCTTGGGTACGCTAGCAACGCCACTGCTAAGTCAAATGAGGTGGTGTTTTTGAAATATGGTGGGTTTCAATTCTCTTTACAATTTATTTAGCAGTGTACCCATGACGCCAGGGCTTTTGATTGAACTGGGGAAAATTTGGGATTTATTCCTTACTTAATTTAGATACTGATTTTATCACTATCTCACTTTGAATTTTGGGGCACCGAATGCCATCTAGTGACGGCTAAGATAAACGGGACCTTTAAATCCTCACAAATGACATTATTTAGGCCTTTTTGGACTGTTAATCTTACATAATTGAGTTCTAGCAGCTTCATTAGTAAACATTTCACAACTAGGTTATGCAAAGAATTGTATATTCATCATTATTCTGTTTAAGGTTTAAACTCGGCACCCAATAGCGACGCACAATGGAAGGGGACAAGCTGAGCGCATCTGTTATTCGTTACTCGACCAGACGGTGAATTCCCATAGCTCAACATCCACAGTTACAACACCCAATGCATAGATACAGAGATACATACATATAAAAATAGTTAACCCTACATTAATTATTAACATATGAATTACTACTTAGGATAGAAACTTATAAACTAAAATTCAGGTTACACCCTATCTAACTTAAAAATTACAGTACTTCTAAACACATACATGAATATCAAATTTGTGGCACTACAGGAATGGTATCTAAATTATTATAGATGAATGATTATATCAGAGAAAATGAACCACATGTAATATGCCTAACTGAAACAAAATCAACACCAAGAATATCAAATGACATCCTAAACTTAGAGGTATGCAATATATGGAGAAGAGATAGGAACTTAAAAAATGGAGGAGGAATTATAATGTTAACAAAGAAAAATCTAAAAGTCAAAGACACAGAACTAGATATATCCTCATAAGTAGAAATGATTGCAGTAGAGATTAATAGCCTACATCTGAAGGGAAAGTAATTGTAGTCAATTTGTGCATGCCACCCAGACCAAACACATGGGAAAGAGGCGAATTTGAGGATCTGACAGAGAGTACAATTCTGAGTTTAAGAGCATTACTACATAGAATGGAAGAGAAATCGGAAAGAATTATACTAAATAGAGATTTTAATACAAATATAAATTGGATTACTCTAGGTATAATAAGCCAAGAAAGCTGTTGGGACCAAAAGCTCCTGGATCACGTGCAGGAGTTTTCCCTAACGCAACATGTAAGGAAAACACCAGAAAAAGAGGACTCGATGTACCCTCAGTGTTAGATTTTATATTTACAAGGCAAGAAAACGATATTGACAGTTTAATATATCACCCTCCATTTGGCAAAAGCGACTATGCAGTACGAAACTGCAACTTCAGGATTGCATTTGACATAGTTAACAGCAATGAAAGTTACAAAAAGAGCCTAAACTACGAAAACGGAAACTATCACGACCTAAAGAAGGACTTCTTAGATATTAATTGGGAAAAAGAGCTTAGAGGACAAGATTTAAATGCTATGTATAAAAAATTCTGTGAACTTTATGAAATAGGGGTCCAGAAGTACATTCCACACCATAAAGAAGCAGAAAAGAAAATAAAGAAATGGTTCAATACAGCATGTTAAAAATCACAAGAAAAAAGAGATTTGTTGTGGAATAGATAAAGAAGACACATTAGTGAAAGGGCATATAACAACTATAAACAGGCAAGAAACAATTATACAAGAATAAGGAGGGATGCTCAAAAACAGTTTGAGGAGGATATCATAAATAAAAGTGGTGATCAACCGAAGCTATTTTACGGCTACGTCAGAAGCAAAACCAAAGTAAAAGATAAAATACAATCCATTATGGATGAGGGAATCACCTATACACAAGAGAAGGATATTTGTGAAGCACTAAATAAGAATTTCCAATCAATTTTTACAGAAGAATCAAATTTTGAGAGGGATTATGTGGAACATGCATGCCTGCACATACTACCGGATATACAAATATCAGAAAAATAAATACAGGAGGAGTTAAGTAAATTAGACTAAGGAAAAGCAAATGGTCCTGATGAAATTTCATGTTGGGTGCTACATGAATATGCAAAGGAGTTAAGTAAACCATTATCTTTTTTTTCAAGAAATCCTTGAGACAAGGTAAAGTACCTGATATATTGGAAGAAAGCAAACATTGTTCCCTTATTCAAGAAAGGGAAGAGACAGAATCCACTCAGCTACCGACCAGTATCACTAACCAGTGTTGTACGCAAGGTAGTAGGAATGCTTATAAGAAAAGCTTGGGTAAATCATCTAGAACACAATATGTTAACAGAAAGACAGTTTGGTTTCAGAATAGGAAAATCATGTGTTACTAATTTGTTGAGCTACTATGACAAAGTAACAGACACATTTCAGAAAAGAGAAGGATGGGTGGACAGTATCTATTTAGATTTCAAGAAAGCATTTGACAGAGTACTGCACCAAAGACTGTTAGGGAAACTATACCATCAAGGAGGAATCTGAGGCAAACTGTATTGTTGGAGGCAAGATTTTCTCAGAAAAAGAAAAATGAGAACAGTACTAAGAGGAAATTACTCATCATGGAGGGAAGTGAGTAGCGGAGTTCAACAGGGCTCAGTGCTGGCACCAATCATGTTTTTACTGTATATAAATGATACAGACAGTAACACTTGAAATGAAAGCTATCTTTACTTGTATATGTTTGCTGATGATGCAAAAATATGAAGGAGAATTACTAACACAGACTCTAGTAAAGAGCTACAAGAAGAATTAACCCACCCCGTCCTGACCGATTTTCCATCACTGACTCCCCCCAATCCCGACCAATTATGGAAAAAAAAAAATTGGCTCAAACCTCCGCTTTTGGCAAGAAACATCGAAAATTCATAGAGAAATCGCTCACCTGAGGTTTAAAATACTCGATACAGATACCAGTACCCCTTACCTTACTGGGTTTTCCATCAGGCTCGCTCCAAAGAAAACGAGTTCTATGGGAGGGTAAATATTCCACACCACTCATAAACGGTATTTATTTATTTATTTGGTACGAATTTATATGTAATATGAGAGTATATTGGTTTTCACACAGCAATATAGGTAATATAAGCATTGTTTCACTCACCAAACACATCAACATACCTGACGTTTTTTGGTGACATTACCTGATCATCATTTCTGACTTTCTTCCTCTAATGCTAGGTAAATACACTGTCATCGATTGGGGAATCACTCTGGCCCTGAATTTCGTACCATGGCACGACATGTCTTTACAGGCCAGGTCCCTGGTAACAGGTGAATTGCAGAGACAATGGCGTGCAGGGGCGGGGAGGGCATGCAGGGTAAGGCGTTGTCACTGCCTGGCATCTTGTAGAGGAAGGTGTCCTGTGTATACGTACCAAAAATCACACGCGAAAATTGAAATTTGTGCAAATTAGGGACCTTGCAATTGATGCGTGTTTATATACGTCAACGGGACTGACAGCGACAAAACATATGGAGATATATATATGTCAACGGGACCTGGGAGATTAAATAAACTTCATGAATGGAGCAATACATTGCAAATGGAATTCAGTGTGGACAAGTGTCATGTAATCAAGTTTGATAAAAGTGGAAAAAGACCTGATTGGGATTATACGTTAGGAAATAAAACCCTACACACATCAGAAAGAGAGAAGGACCTAGGTGTGATTATCAATAACAGACTATCTCCGGCTGATCACATCAGTGAGTAGGTATGGAACATGTATACACAGCTTGCAAATATAAGAATAGCATTCACGTACATAAATGAAGACATGCTAAGAAAGATAACATCATTCATCAGACCAACCCCGGAGTATGCATCAGTAGTCGGGAAACCTCATCTCAAAAAACACATAGCCACCACTGAAAAAGTACAAAGGGCTGCTAGAAGATGGGTACCAAGCTTAAGGGATCTAAGCTACGAAGAAAGACTAGAAAAACTGAATCTACCAACATTAGAGGAGAGAAGGAAAAGAGGTGACATGACTATGCTATATAAATGCATATCAGGGAAGGAGAAAATAGACATAAATGATTACATATCCTATGGGGTTGCATCAGCAAGAGGACACTGCAAAAAACTGCATAAAATGAGAGGCGATAAAGACATAAGGAAATTTAGTTTCCCAAATAGAGCAAATGACCAGTGAAATGCACTACCAAACGAAATTGTGTGTGTCAAAACAATTCATAAATTTAAGGATATGTACGATAAAAATGGCTTAAGACATTGGACAATACGAGCTTGACTCATTCCTGTAAAGACACAAATTAGGTAAGAACAATTAGGTAAGAACACACACACACACACACACACACACACACACACACATCTGATTTACAATGACACATGCCTGCCGACATTCAGTAACACTTATCAGACACTGACATATTTGTTATGAATTACCTTATAAGAAAAGGATATAATGAGGAGCAGGAAATTAGTCCTAAAAGTTCTGAATTATTTCTTTTCAATTCCTTTGGCTATTAAAGTCACGGGTCTTAACTGTTGTTGATGATAATGATGATGCTGAATGCTCCATTTAATACTTCCTTTTTTTTTTTTTGTCTTATCATATCTCTAATAATTCTTCAGGCTGTCAGAGAGGCTCTGGATGATGATGTCAAGGGGTGTGACGTTAGTGATCAGTTTTGATGATAAAAGTCCATGATAAAAGTCCATAGTTTATTCGCCACATCTTTCCCCTTTCTTCAGGCTGTCCGAAAGGCCCCAACTAGTAGTGTCAAGAGTTGCAACTGACACTGAGAAGTCCGAGGTAATTGACAGCCCTGACCACCCTGGAGTGAAGAAAGTTATTGTCTGCAACACCGAGAATCAGCTCATTGAAGTCATCGCGAAATACATGAATTTCACGTAAATATATATGAAAAACACATGATGAGACACAAGTTAGGAGAACATGTGAGTGGGACGGAGGTGGGAAGGAGATGTAGACCAAGGATTAGTTGGTAGGATAGGGTGAATAGGTACATGAAAAAGGATGATGGGAACTGGAGGGAGCCAAGCCAGATGGAGGAGGATAGGATGACGTAGAGACTATTTCTTTGTGACCACCTCCTCCGAGAGTAATGCGTCTTTATCTTGCTACAGACAGACGGTCAGACAGACAACAAACAGACAAATTGATAGGATAGACGGATAGACAGACAGATCAAAATAAATTGGTAAATAAGTTATCGTTTACAATTTTTTTTTTCACTTGTACCTTAGTCAGTACGTGAATTTTGCATTATTGTGTATGGAAGTACAGGAAATTTCATTCTGCTTTCTGCTTTTTCAGGTGATGAAGTTCACATACTTACGTTTCACAATTTTATTTTTACAAACATCAGGCAATTATACATACCAGTGGAGTGTCTTTTTTCTTTTTTACTGGAGAAAGTAGAAGCAACACCCATTAGCTATATTTTTTTCTACCCCTTCACCCCCCAAAATTTTCTTTAAGTCTGTGACATGATCAGAGAAAATGCAACGAGAGCAGCCTGGATTCACGCACAAAGGAAACCATACCCATGGATTTTATTTCCCCCAGAAATTGGTTACAGGTATATTGGTATGAATTGTATATCATCATTTTTGTGGAAGTTTATACTGTATGATAAGCTAATAAAAACACACAAAACTGATGAGTATAACTATAGCAATAGTACAGAAATGTAGTGAGAATAATTATTTCCACAGTGAAAATATCATCCTAACACCCTACCACAATATTTTGCCCTCACCTTGCAAGAGTTAAGCATATATCTACATGCAGAATTTCACAAGCGTTCACGTGGTGTCCTCAGAAGTTTGACAGGGCCAAGAATTTTCAAGTAGATCGCCAAAAAATGCACATGCACACCCCCTCCCCCCTACCAAAAGCTGAGAGAAAGCTGACTATTTGAGAGTGTTGGCCTTGAAATAGACACCCTCCCTTATGACTTAGCAAAGAGGGGCACACTTCATGCAAAAACTTAATTTTTGGTGAATATTTTTCTCCAAAATTGGCTAATCGGCATCCCTTCAGACCAACAATGACAAGTGCATCATAGTGCATCATTGGTTCCTCTTCAGCATAACACCATTTTGACTCATTTTGCACCATCGCACGTGAGGAGGTTCTAGGGGCTCTCCGAAACTGAATAAAATGGCTTGGTGGTTCAAGGTATTCATGAGGTTAAAGGAACTAAGCAAAGGCTAAAGTTCAGGTTTTTGTTAACCTTTCAAATGATAAGACAAAAGTTCAAATTTTCTTATCCATCTGATATTCTCTTATTTCTCTTTGGCGGCACATTTTGTTTTTTCCAGTACTGGCTTTTCTATTTGGAGTTTTGGTGTTTTGAAACAGACATAGACAAATATTTGAAACAATATTTCTCTCTCTCTCTCTCTCTCTCTTGTGCAGGGGGTCACCTTGATATGGTGACGGGGCTTGAAGCATGGTTGGCAGTGCCACCTGCTTTGGAGGTGTGCCTACGTTTGTAGGGTTCGGCATTTGTTGGCCTAATGGACCAAGCACCCCCTACATCACTGGTGGGGGAGGCTTGCTGGTGATGTTAGTCCATGCCCATTCACCATCTGGGGCGGGACTGTTGCCTCCCCATGTGTCTGCCGTTTGCGACGTCCCGCAATGCTAGGAGATGGGAGTCCTGTGGGTTGAGCGATGCTGCACGATGCACCCTGCAGCTACCAATACACTCTTTGGTCCCTTATTCTGGCTAGATGAGTGGCCTGGTTATGCTCGACCATTTCAGTCAGCTGGTCATATGTTGGCTAGGACCAAGTGGGCACTGGGAGGCCTGGTGGCTCCTATCGTCCTGGGGTCACCCTTGCCAGGGCCCCCTAGTGGTTACCCCCGTATACTCCCCTGGTACCCCTGTGGTAGACTGTGGCATATGGCCTCCCCTTGTTGGGCTCTGTGGTGGGTGGGGGGATGGGGGAATGAAGTTAATGAGTTTATTATTATGGAATGTACTAATGTGCACTGACCTGCCCCTCTCCCAGACCTCAGTTTGTCATCTCAGCCATCACTTGTGGCCACTCTGGAGCCCTTTCAGGTTCCACGTGGCTCTATGGGGGATTCGGCCTCCCTTGCCTTGCCTCCCCAGCCCGGTGGCTCCCATAACAGGGATGGCAGGTGGGGGTCACGGAGTTTAGCCGGCCTTTAGGGCTCACATGTTAGAGATTCGGATAATTTTTTGATTGCTTCTTCCCCTGCACCTTTTGCTAAGTTCTTAGTCATTCGTGGCCCTGCTGGGGAAGACCTCAGAAAGTGCAATATTTTTCAAACACATCGAGAACTAGTTGCTGCTTGTGGTGCGGCCCCTAAGGTTGTTCCACAGGCTGATGAAAGTTTGTTGGTAGAGGTGTCTGACCCTTCTCAGAGTGACTGTTCTATCTTTATCCATGCTTTATGGTCAGTCAGTTACATGTTCCCTCCATGCTTCATTGAATCATTCTCGTGACATTGTCTGTGCTAAAGAACTACTGATTTATGATGAGGCATTCATTGTTGAGGAGTTGTCTCCCCAGAATGTAATAAAGGTTAAGAGGCTTAAGAAGAAGATAAATGGTGACCTTGTCCCAACTCCATCCTTGATTGTGACTGTTGATTCATTGAGCCTCCCTGGTATTCTTAATGTTGCATGGTACCGATACAGAATTAGGCCCTATGTCCCTATGCCTCGTAGATGTTTCCATTGTCAATGTTTGGGTCATGTTGGCCGAACTTGTATGCACCTTGCCCTTGTCCTTCCAGCAGTATGCACGTCATGGGGTTTAGATGTTCATGAGGATGAGGAATGCCCTGGTCCTGTATCTTGCATTGATTGTGGTGGTGAGCATCCTGGCTCTTCTAAATCTTGTGACCGTTACAAAGTGGAACATGATATTCTGTCTCTAAGAGCCACAGAGAGGCTGAGTTTTACTGAAACTAAGGACCATGTCATGTCTATGTATGTCCACCCTGGTGTGTCCTTTGCTTCTATTCTTTCTAGGTCAAAGCCTGCTGTGTGCCATCATGGGGTCCCTGCTCCTCATTCAGATCTTCTTCCTCATCCCTTGTCAGATACTGGATGTCCTACTACTCCTCCTCGTATTCTCCAGAGACTCTAGCACCTTTACAGTCTGCATCTTGTCTGGCTGCTGCTCCTGTACTGGCCGCCACCCGTGTACTGGCTGTTACTGCTGTACTGGCCACTACTCCTGTACTGGCTGCTACCCCCGTACTGGCTGCTGCTCCTGTACCATCTGGTTGCTCTGCTGCTGTGTTCAGTCTTCCCTACAGTGTGCCTCTACAGTTTCTAGTGTGTCCTCAAGTTCTGGTGTAGAGATTGAGGCTGTGTCTGCCAACCTCAAACAGGTGAGGAGTGAGGAGTCTTTGGGTGATTCCCCTCCTAAGGTTCAAACTTCTGTCCCACATGAGGATTCTGAGGGGGCTCTTCACTTGGCAATCCAGGCAGTGGTGGCATCTAAGTCGGTGGGTGTTCGTGATTGTCTTTCTAGGATTCCAATCCCTGCTTCTTGCTTATGTGTGGCAGGGTATGGGTTTTTAGTTACTCAAAGGTCTCGGTCGCCTGCTTCCTCTGATCGATCACCTGGCAGCTGACCCTTGGTTGATTTAGTTGGGGAGAGTCCGGTTGGCCCCAAGGTGCCAGCAGAACCCCCAAGTGGGGGTGTAGACAGATCAAGTGGGCCTTCCAGGAAGATCTCTGTGACCCTGGCTCATTCTGGCAATAGACAGGATGGATCTTGGGGTAAGAGTCCTTTCACCCATGGAAACTCAAAATCTTCATTGTCTTCTCGGTTGGTAAGGCAGAGTTTCATGTCTAGGAAGAAGGGCTTTCACACCCTTCTCAGTGATGTTGCTACATAGCCTTAGTGTGTCTCATTTCTTATTATTTAAAATTAATCAATATGACTTAGTCAGTACCAATTTGTCTTCAATGGAATTGTAGAGGTGCCATGGCAAATTTGGAGGAATTACAGTTACTAATCTCTGTTCTGAGCCTGCTCTGTGTCTGTCTTCAGGAGACAATGGAGGAGGACAGACAGTTCCCTCCTATCAGGGGGTATGAGGTCTTCCATGCATCTCCTCCCGAGAGTCACAGCGGTGGATGTGCAATTTTGTGCCATTCTGATGTCTTCTTTATTTTCTTTGCGATACAGTCTCCACTTCAAGTTCTAGCAGTACAGATGCAAAGTGAGAGGTGCTATACTATCTGTTCTCTGCACATACGACCTTCTGTTCCATTTATGCGTGCTTATCTAGAAACCCTTATCAGTCAACTTGCATCCCTTTTTCTACTCCTTGGTGACCTTAATGGCTACCATCCTTTGTGGGGTAACTCATTTTCAAATCCCCAGGGTGGTCTTCTTGCCACTTTGGCTGGGGATTTAGATTTGGTTGTCCTAAACGATGGGAGGCCGACCCATTTTCATGTTCAGACTGGCATGTATTCTGTCATTGACCCTATCATCTCTTCTGATTTGCCCTTGATTTTTCTTGGGAGATATGGATGACCCGCATGGTAGTGACCATTATCCTGTGTCGGTCCAGTCTACTCGCTCAGTTCCTGCAGCCCGTATGCCATGCTGGTGTCTGGATAGGGCAGATTGGTCACTCTTTGAGGAACTATGTGTATTTGTCCACAGGGTTACTGATTCTTCAACTATTGATGATGCTGAACGCTATTTTACTAAGACCATTTTCTCAGCAGGGGTTCATTATATCCCACTGGCGTCTGGTGTTTTCTCCCAGATCTTTGCCATGATGGAATGATGACTGCTCTATAGCAAAAGGAGCTTACAAAGCAGCAGCCCATCAGTATTTTGCCAATTGTAATGTTTTTCTAAATATCCAGTGTTGCAAGGCACGTGCTCACTGTAGATGCTTGCCATAACTCGTGGAGGTCGTATGTTTCTACAATTACGTCCTCTGTTCCAATGCCTATGGTGTGGAAAAAGGTATGCAAGATTTCTGGTAGGTTCTCATCCCCCTCCCCATCTGTGTTGCAGCTTCACAGAGATCTTGTGTCTGCATCAGATGCAGTAGCCTCTGCTTTTGTAAATCAGTTCTGTGCTGCCTTAAAAAAGGGTCTTTCTAAGCGGTTTGCTAGCATTCGTAGGAATCAGGAGAGGCTGGGTCTCGTCTTTTGCCCTCGTGGCACAGAGCCGTATAATTTAGACTTTAGCCTCCGTGAGCTGCATGCTGCCCTCTCGGAGTGTGGTGACACTGCTCCTGGGCCTGACGACGTTCCGTACGTTCTGTTCTGCCATCTGCCGACTGATTCAGTTCAGTTTTTATTGGACCTTTTTAACAGAGGTTGGAGTGAGGGCTCTATTAACAAGAGTTGGAAGCTGGGTATTGTCCTCCCCACTCCCATGCCAGGTGAGGACCATTCCCAAGTCTCCAACTATCGCCCTATTACCTTAATATCGTGCATGTGCAAGATATTTGAAAAGATGGTCAATGTCAAGCTTGTATGGTTTCTAGAAAAAGAGTTGCTTTCTCTCTCATTCGCAAAGTGGCTTCCATAAATTATGGTGTAGTTTGGACAACCTTATCAGGCTCGAAGCATCGATCTGTGAAGCTTTTGCTTCTAAGCAACATATTGTGGCTGTGTTCTTTGACCTTGAGAAGGCTTATTACACTGCCTGGCACCATGGCATCCTCCAGCAACTTCATGCCTTCGGTTTATGTGGTGCCTACCCGTGTTGCTTGGAGTCTTCTTGACAGATCGTGTGTTTTGGGTCTATGTGGGTTCTACCCTCTCTGAGCCACTGTGCCAGGAGGAAGGTGTACCACACGGGAGTGTTTTAACCCCTTGAGTACGAATCTAATCGATCGGGGTTTTTGCGCAATTTCTTAAAAGGACGAGCAACACCGATCATGCAACATCCACAAAAAACTGGCGGCAGCTGGCTCTACCCCAACTGTGATGTAGATGGCTTCTAACCAATCAGAACTAAGTGTTGGACACACTGGAGGGGGGACCTAGGCCCGTGCCCAGGCGGTGGGGGGTGTTCCCCTCACCTCCCTCTCGCCACGTCCCTTTACCCCACTACCTTATTGCTACCCTACCTCCCACCGCTCTTACCACCACCACCACCACTCCCACACCCTCCTCATGCACCCCCCCCTCCCATGTGGATCTCCCTATGACTGGGGGAGGGTATTTCCTCCCTACTCTCGTTCCATATCCCTGTACTCCACTAGGGCCCATCCTTTGTGTCTTGTGGTGGCCTCCTCCCATCCCTCCATCCCCATACTCCCCCTCCTGGCCTTACCACCTCCCACAACCACCCCAACCCCCTACCCCAACCCCTACCCTCACCCCCACCCCCACCCCGTAGCACACAGAATCTTTACCTCCCCAGCCGCGAATATTGCATATTTTTTTCACTTTATGGTGTGTGTTTTTGAATCATTACCTGTAATTTATTTGGGTCTTTGCATACAGATATGAACACCACAATTATTTTAACTGTCTTTATTCGAAACCCACTCGAAAAAGAAATTTTATATTATGCGGACGCTTGCAAACATGTTGGAGCCTTCAAAAACGAAACGAAACGAAACTAAAACTAGCTAGATTTGACAGCTCGGAGGGGAGAGGAGGGAAGGAGGGAGGGGTAAGGCGGGAGGGGAAATTAGGCGAGGGGAGGGAAGGGAAGGGAGAAAAGAGGAGGGGAGGGAAGGGTAGGGGAGAGAGGGGACTGGAGCTATGGGGAAAAAAGAGGAGGGGAGGATAATTTTTACTATTTATCATATTTTTATTAGGGGGTTCATGACCATTTTCCCTAGCTAGATTTCACAGCTCGGCAGGGAGGGGAGGGAGGAGGGGATGTTAAGTGAGGGGAGGGGAGGGAAGAGGAGGGGAGGGGAGGGAAGGAAAGGGGAGGGAGGGGATTGGAGGTATGGGGAGGAGAGGGAAGGGGAGGAGAATTTTTACTATTTCTCATATTTATTGGGGGGGTTTGTCACCATTTTATTTTTTTCTAAGCACATTACAATGGTTTTTAACACACACACACACACACACACACACATAAAATGACTCTGGTGCTTTTTGTACATATTTTTGTGAAGAAAACAGGTGCAAGCGGCATATTTTCTTTCTTGCTGGGGCCGTGATGGGTAACTATTATCAACTTTGACGGGCCATAGCTTGGTAACTATTGGGTTTAGGAAGGTGGGGTTTGCGTTTTCAGGTGTGCAAATTGAAGCTCTATAAATCGGGCATAAAACTTTTAACCTTTGAGAAAGTCGAGAAATAGGCCTATTTTTGCATCCTGGGGGTCAGTCGAGGCTGGAGAATTACATACCTTAGGGGTTAAATGTTTCCCTGTTTGCTGTGGTCATCAATGGTATCCTTGACACTGTGCCTGCTGGGGTATCCTCATCCCTTAATGTGTATGACTTAGCTATATGGTTTTCTGGCTCCTGCATGTCTGCTACTGAGTGGTGTATGCAAAGTGCCTTGGACAAGATTTCTGCCTGGGCCACTTCCAATGGTTTTCGGTCTTCCTTTTCTAAGACTGTGGCTATGCACTTTTGTAGGATGAGAGGGGTACACCCGGACCCTGATCTCCAGCTCTGTGGCAGGAGACTCCGTTGTGTGGTAGAGACGAAATTCTTGGGCCTGACGTTTGACCTCCATTTGACTTGGGCTTCACACTAGGCAAAGCTTAAAACATAATGTATGAAGGCTCTCAATCTGTTGAGGGTTCTGTCCCATACCTCTCGGGGTGCTGAGGAGAGGACACTCTTACATCTGTTTCAGGTTTTTGTAATATCCAAACTGTCATATGGCTGCGAGGTCTATTCCTCTTCCACAGAGTCCAGACTAAAAACTCTAGATGCTGTGTATCATGCTGGTCTTCGTCTTGCAACTGGGGTTTTTTGGTCATCTCCAATTCCCAGCTTGTTGCTGGAAGCTGATGTGCCTCTTTAGATCCACTGAATGATTCTGTTGCAGCACAGTGCTGACTCTGGATTCGTCACCTTCCAGATTCACTTGTCTGTGAGTGTGTGACGCAACACTCTTGTATATTGTATTATAGCAGACACCCTTGCATGCCGCGTCCATTTGGCTATAGAGTTCGGGATATTATTCAGGAGTTTGGTTTCTCAACAGTACCTGTCAGTCCTGTACAGATCCTGTGGTCTGCACCGTGGATCTTGCCCAAGATAACCATATGTCAGTCTTTTGCAGACCCAAAGGATTTTATCGCTCCTTAGTCACTTATACAGTTATTTTTAGAACATTCTTCTAGTCATAGTGGTTCTGTGCCTGGGTATACTAATGGCTCCAAATCCACCTCTGGTATTGGTTTTTGAGTGGTATTTCCCAATTTTAGCCGTGAAGGTAGTCTTCCTTTGGCTGCCTCAGTTTTTACTGCAGAGTTGTCAGCTATCGTAATAGCCCTGAAGTTGGTGTTTGTTCACTGTGACAATTATTTTACTATTTTTAGCAACTGTCAAGGGGTGCTTTTGGCCCTGGACTCTTTTAACTCTTCCAGTCCCATAGTTTTAGCTATTTTGGAGTGGCTGTTCCTCATTCGCCACTGGGGGAAGAGAGTGGATTTCTCCTGGCTTCCCGCACATGTTGGTGTGGTGGGCAATGAGAGGGCAGATACTTTAGCTAAAGCTTCGGCTTCTCAACAACCTCCAACCGACTATTCACTTCCTCCTTCTGATGTAAAACATTACTTACGGTCCAGAATTTGTACGTGTTGGCAGAGACACTGGGATGGTGTTGCTCATAATAAACTAAATGAAATCTTTCAGATAGTGATTGTGCCAAAGGTTCTCCCCTCCACATCTCGGCAATTGGAGGTGGCTCTTGCTAGGCTTCACACTGGGCAGTCTCGCCTTACACATGGGTTCCTCATGAGTGGTGAGACTCATCCGTACTGTGATGATTGCCTTGTTCCTCTTACTGTCCGCCACTTGCTGGTCGAGAGTCCGAGTTTGGAGGATGTACGTCAGAGGTTCCTCCGTAGGCATAGAGAGGCAGATGGTGCCTGCTGTCTCCTCTTGATCCATCGTGGAGGCTTTGGCGATTTTACTGATGTTTTTAGTAATTGATATTTTAGTAACTAGTCTTTTATTATTTTCAATGTTTTATTTCTAATAACAGTTATTAACTTTATATTGAATATGCACTTTTTATTTGATGTGTCTTTTACCTTGTTGTCCGGCGGCATATGACCCTGGCAGTTACGCTGCCAGATTTTGATAAAATGAACATACAATCTCTCTCTCTCTCTCTCTCTCTCTCTCTCTCTCTCTCTCTCATGTTGGATCAACATTTCCTTTTATTTTCCAGGATCAAGTAGGTGCATCTGACTGACAGCCACTGGGGTTATCTAAACAGTGATTGAATATAGATGGGGATGGTAGGCATGGTGTACAAGGGGTGAGTGCCTTTCATTGATAATATCCCCTTTAACGAAGCAACATCGGATATTACGTTTTACTTGAGTGTGTGTGTGTATCTGTGTGTATTTGTGAACCAAGTAACTGAGTTTTAATTGGATTTCAACCAATCTTGGTGGAGGGGTTGACAGTGAATGAATTGGTTTATTGTTTTTGATAGTAACAGAACAAAGGCCAAAGTCATGGTCTAAGTCAAAATCTGACCTGACAGGGCCAACATAAAGGGATTTAATCCAATTTAAACCAGAATTGGGAAAACCTTTGAGGGTATGGCAAGAATAAATGGCTTCAATTTTGAGAACAATGGCTTCAGAGTGTTTTTCCCATTTCTTTCAATTGCATCCATAGCCACACTACAACGCTCATTCACTTCCTCAGTTGTCAGTATGTCTCTCCATATAACTCTATATGCTCCCCTCAAAATAATTCATTCCCACTCCTCTCACTCTTGAATTGTGCCCATCCCGCATGGTCAAAGCTTCGCTTTCTTATGTTAGATTGGGGATCACAGCACTGTCAGGCAGCGACTGTTGCACTTCCATGCTCACTTTTATTTTTAAATAACAGAAGAGAGGAAGGAAAAACGAATGAATAAAAAAATAATCCATACACCAGATTCCTGGTATCATTCATTTATAAAAAATCTGTAACAGTTGGACTTGAACAGCTGTAGGTTGAAGTTTAGGGGGATACAACTCTGGCGAAGCGAGTTCCAAAGAGATGCTTTTCGGGGAATAAAAGATTTCTGATAGCCGGAAGTTCTGCATTATGGCAATGTTAAATTCCAGTCGTGAGCACTACCAGATGCCAGTGTACCCTACTGCTTATTGCTGATTGCAATAACCCAGCTACCTTTCTTCCCTGTTGTGCCCTTTCAAGCACTTCAGCCTTCAAGCTTCCATCCTTACTCATCAAACCTCCCAAGCATTTAAATTAAGTCACATTTTCCATTTCATCACTATCCAGCCTCACTGTGCATTCAGTGACTTCGTTTCTCTCGAATACCACAGCTTAACTCCTCCCTAAATTCATCTATAGATTCCGTTTCTTATATACTCTACCAAACGCATTCACCAAGTCATGCAGTTCCCCTTCGTCTTTGTGTAACAAGACAGTATCACCTGCAAACTACAGAATAGGAAGATTCTAAATGCTGCCCTCTCTCATTAGGGGCAACTCCAACATCCACTGCCCTGCCTTGCATTTCTTTTATAACTTCATCCATTATAAACTGAACGACCATGAAGACATGACACATCCCTGTTTCAACCCAACATTCAGATAAAAAAAAAAAAAACTCAGTTTGCCTTCCATACACACTGAGGCCCTAGCATCTACATACAAACTCTTTACAGCATTCAATGCTTTCTCATATACTCTATATAATTTTAATGTTCCAAATTCCTTACATATCCACTCTGTCATATGCTCTATATAATTTTAATGTTCCAAATTCCTTACATATCCACTCTGTCATATGCTTTCTCCAAATCCATGAAGGCCACATACAACTTCTTTCACTTCTCTAGAAACTTTTCCACTAAAGATCTAAGGATGAATAACTGATATACACAACCTCTTCCTATTGTAAAACCACCCTGTTTTTCTCCAACTAATTCCTCTATTATTGATCTATCTCAGTCAATAAGTATTCTGCCATATAATTTTCCTATTACACAAAGAAAACAAATGCCACTATAATTCCAACACACTTTTTCCCCTTTCCTTTGTACAGGAGAATAATTATACCTGACTTTCATTCCTTCAGGACTCTACCTTTCTCCTAGGCCAACCTGCACATCTTCCATATCGATTACACTGCTATCTCTTCCCCGTGTTTCAGCACTGCACCACACACTGCATCAACTCTTGATACTTTACCCATTGCTTCCACTGCTTCCATCATAATGATCGAAAACCAATAATCTCCTCTGGTCTCTACAGGAAGCAGACTTTGGGCTTGGGCTGTTGACTATGCCATAACGCGCCACAGTGGTGGACTTCACCTACCCAGTGGCCATCAGTTACATACACATCCTGTTGGGTCGTCTTGGCCCAGAGGTGAACCTATCGGGCTTCCTGCTGGCGCTGACCAGCGATGTGTGGGCTGGAATCTTAGTGGCTCTTGAGGTGTACATGGTGCTGATGGTGGCCCCGTCATGCCTCCCACACAACACACTCTGTTCGTCTTGGTTGCTGGCCAGTGGTTCTAACTGCATTCGTGTACTGCTGCGCAAGGTGGATAATAAAGGAATCTTCTTGCTTTGCAGTCCCTATCTTACAGCCTGGTCCAGACTGTGTGGATGACGTGAAGTCCAGTGAACAATGTGGACAAGAATGCTACCTAAGGAAGGACCTCAGATGCCTGTTTTTTTTTTGTTTTTTTTTTCTGAATAGCTAATATTGTAAAGTAAAATTATTCCTACATTTATGAGGCCCCAGTATTGTCTGTTATATTTATCTATAACCAGACGGCTTAACCCCATGAGGGATAGTCGCAAGCAAATCGCCTCCATGTCCCCCTGTCCCCTGCCATTACGCTGCCCTCCCCCAAACTCACACCCCTCTTTCATATACTTCACTCCATCCTTGCATCCCATCCTAGGTCTCCTTCTCCCTTTCCACTTTACTCACATAAACTCTCTTCGTTAATCTCTCATTCTCAACCATCTACACTTGGCCAACACACATCAGAGTATTTCTCCTAATACTTTCTTTCATAACCGCATCCAGACCACATTTAAGAATGTAGCTGTTAAATTTATAGACTGCTGGCACCTTCATGCCTCACTTCGTCAAAGTTGTTGGCCAGCGCTTCTAACTGTATTTGTGTGCTGCTTCAACAATGTAAGATTGTGATCCGCGTTTTAGTAATGTCATTCTTGGCAACATTTTTGGCTTTTCATATCTTAATATTCTCTTGCATGTTATCTCTGTGTTCTTAATGTAAACATAATTTGAGTATGCAATATACCAGCGGAGGTGTATTGGGCAAGATGCTTGTTAGGTATGAAGTACTTTATGGTCTCCTATGCACAGGATCACCTGTGATCATATTCTTAGTACTTTACTATGATGACACTATCACTGGAGGGTTTTCTTTATTTTTTCCAGCAGAACAACTGCTTTATCATTTTAGTTTCCTCTACATTGCCCTATGTTTTTTTTGTTTTAACTAGATCTGAGTGAAGAGTCAGGATGGTGGTGGTGGGAGCGTGTGGTGCTGGGGGTGTGGATGTTGACGACACTGGCACTGATGCGGAGCTACGCCGGCAAACCTCATTGCCCTCCTATCAGTGAGGCAAAATCTTGAACCATTCCGGTCTCTTGAGAATCTACTCAACAATCCTGTCAAGACTCTTTTCCATTGGCATAGCTGAGGAGCAGGCAGTTAAGGTATGATTAACCACTAATGAGCGAGGGCTATCTAATACACGCACGTGTGTGTGTGTGTGTGTTCTTACCTTACCTAATTGTTCTTACCTTATTGTATCTTTACAAGAATGAGTCAAGCTCGTACTGTCCCGTGTCTTAAACCATATTTATCATACATATCCTTAAATTTGTGAATTGTTTGGCACACACTATTTCATTCGGTAGTGCATTCCATTGATCAATTGCTCTGTTTGGGAAACTGAATTTCCTTACGTCTTTATCACCTCTCTTCTTATGCAGTTTTTTGGAGTGTCCTCTTGCTGATGCTTCCCCATTTGTTAAGTAATCATTTATGTCTATTTTCTCCTTCCCTGATATGCATTTATAAAGCATTATCATGTCACCTCTTTTCCTTCTCTCCTGTAGTGTTGGTAGATTCAGTTTATTTAGTCTTTCTTCGTAGCTTAGATCCCTTAAGCCTAGTATCAATCTTGTAGCGGCCCTTTGAACTTTTTCAATCTTGTCTATGTGTTTTTTGAGATGAGGACTCCAGACTTCTGATGCATACTCGAGGGTTGGTCTGATGAATGATGTTATTATCCTTCTTAGCATGTCTTCATTTATGTATGTGAATGCTATTCTCATATTTGCAAGCAGTGTATACATGTTTCGTACCTTCTCGCTGATGTGGTCAGCCGGAGATAGTCTGTTATTGATAATCACACCTAGGTCCTTCTCTCTTTCTGATGTGTGTAGGGTTTTATTTCCTAATGTATAATCCCAATCAGGTCTTTTTCCACTTTTACCAAACTTGATTACATGACACTTGTCCACATTGAATTCCATTTGCCATGTATTACTCCATTCATGAAGTTTATTTAATTCTTCTTGTAGCTCTTTACAAGAGTCTGTGTTAGTAATTCTCCTGTGTATTTTTGCATCATCTGCAAACATATTTAGATAGCTTTCATTTCCAGTGTTACTGTTTATATCATTTATATACACTAAAAACTTGATTGGTGCCAGCACTGAACTCTGTGGTACTCCACTAGTCACTTCTTTCCATGATGAGTAGTTTCCCCTTAGTACAGTTCTCATTTCTCTTTTTATGAGAAAATCTTGCATCCAACAAAACAGTTTGCCTCGAATTCCTCCTTGATGGTACAGTTTCCATAAAAGTCTTTGGTGTGGTACTGTGTCAAATGCTTTCTTGAAATCTAAATAGATACTGTCCACCCATCCTTCTCTTTCCTGTATTGTGTCTGTTATTCTGTCATAGTAGCTCAACAGATTAGTAACACATGATTTTCCTTTTCTGAAACCAAACTGTCTTTCTGTTATCATATTGTGTTCTAGATGATTTACCCAAGCTTTTCTTATAAACTTTTCTAATACCTTGCTTACAACACTGGTCATTGATACTGGTCGGTAGTTGAGTGGATTTTGTCTATTCCCTTTCTTGAATAAGGGGACAATATTTGCTTTCTTCCAAATATCAGGTAGTTTACCTTGACTCAAGGATTTCTTGAAAATTAAAAATAATGGTTTACTTAACTCCTTTGCACATTCTCGTACTACCCAATGTAGTGCCCGGAAGTGATAATGAGTTGTATCTAGTTTATTTTATATGACCAAAAGTTCGGTTAAGTGAGAGAAAGTAACCGAGGCATGGCTGTTACCATGTGTTGAAATGACTTTGCAATTCAGTACTTCTTAGGGCTATGTTGTGAGTAAATGTTCACATAGTTGCTTTGTGAGGCACAATGAGGTTGATGCAGTGATGATTTTCATGGTTAGAGTTACAGTTATTCATGCTTACTGTATCTGTTACAGTACTTTTTCTTCCATGTTATCCCTACAATAAGTATTATTTTGAGCAGACCTATGTGTCTGTAGTGCCATGTTTTATTCTGTTATTACTTGAGATGCTGAGTGTTGTAACTCATGTTTCTTTATTATGAGACCTTCCTGATCATGTGATGGGATTACTTGCATTGGGAAGAATAGTTATTCATTATTCATATTAACTTCTAGTGGGTCCCAGTGTGGAGGTCGAAGTACCTGAGGGAGTAAAAGTCCAAGTGTGGAGGTCTAAGCACCAGTGAGTGAGTCAAGGCCCCAGTGTGGAGGTCAAGGTCGGCAGTGGCAGAGGACTGGAACAGTGAAATTTGTGCTCAGAGGGATGATTATGAAGAAACACATTGGACTGGGACAGAGGAGCTAAATTTTGTACATTTGATATTAGGACCATATAGATATATATTTTTCGAACAATGTGCCAACTGATTCATGTTTAATCTGTAAAGCAAGTAGCTGGGGAAGATTTCTACTTTTTGGTCTTGTTAATACACATTCCCTCCCACTCGAACTTTATTGTTTTTATAACCCTTGAGAACTGGTCGTGTAGAGCTTACCTAGTAGTTTATTAATGTACAACTTAGAAGTATTCTGGGAAACTGCGAAGGTTGGGCTTGGGTTGGCCTAGTTGGAGACTCAGCCAGTCATTTTGGCATGCTACCACTCTCAATTTGGCCACTTGAAATGTAATAAACTCAACCGAAGAGGCCGCTAATGGGAGAGAGTCTCCATCAATCTGAGTTCCTGACCATTCCAGCACACATTGGCCATCAATAGTGACTTGTGTCTACCCCTTTTGACCATGTAAAAGTCTGGATCGCAGAGGTGACAGTACAAGTGGTGGCACAGCATTGGGATTACCTATTAATGTGAGGGTAATTTAACTTGAAATTAAGGTAATAGCTCATCCCCCAGTTGTCAAAGGTATATGTACTTAATATTATGTGTAGAATTACAAGGTATGTGTATTTGTAGTGTTTACTATTTTGGTGTTGCAGCTGAACATTCACCTCCTGGGGTTGCCCAAGTTGCAGCTGGGGCATTTTAGTAGTTGAGCATTCACCTCCTGGGGTTGCTCAAGTTGCAGTTGGCGCATTTTCGTAGTTGAGCATTCACTTCCTGGGGTTGCTCACGTTTGTATAATTCATGAAGTCCTGTGTTGAAAAATTGATTGACATTGAAACTGAAATGCCTGAGGGAGTAGAGGTGAAACAGGAACCCTCCGCAATTGATGAGTGTTTTGAGCGTATTAGAACGTTGGAGGAGATGTTAGGCCCACCCGGACTCACCCCGACCAAGGTTGGAGGTCCATCACAGTATACTCCTGTTAAATTCAGAAATCCATTTAGGCAGTCAACTCCACAGTGGTCAAATTTGCCTGTAGGGGGTATGCAGAGCTATCAGGGAAATTCGGTAGTACTAGAGTGTAAGGATGTTGATGTTCTCAAGATGAGCGAAATGTATGGTTTACATACTAGGACCCTGGTGGATCACTTCTTGATGCAGGTGGAGTCAGTGACTGCTAACTTAGAACAGCGGAAGGCGGTAGCACTCACTCGTATGGACACAGAGTTGCGTACATATGTTCTGGGAGAGTTAAGCGTATGTGAGGCAGGTGGTACTTGTAGAGACACTAAGACATTGTTATAGTGTGAGTTCAGAGGTCCTGAAGGGATCGCTGATGCATTCCGTGAGATAGCCCAAATGGAGAATAACTTCGAGGATCCACCTAAGAGATTTGTTAGACAATTCAGGAGTAACTTCAGGGCAATCTGTAGAGAACATCCCCATATTAACCCTCCCAGTGTGGAGCAGTTGTGGAAGAAAGCTGTGCTACGTAATGTACCACAGGAAGTTAAAGAACAATTAGAGTTGTTTAAAGATCTAGGAATGGAGGAGACCTTTATTTCAGAATTAGAGAGAGAAAGGGGTTATAGACAGTGGCGTAGAGTGGCAAAAGTTGTGGCTGAACAAGGGTCTGATGTTAATCATGTTCCAACCCCTACTAGAATCACACCTCCAGTTGTGAGTGACAACGCTTATCCAGTGAATCAAGCACCCGTACGTCAGGTACCCTTTAAACCTAGACCTACAATGTGGCCTTGTGGGTGGTGTTCAAATGGCAGTAAACATGACCGGGTGTGTTGTCCAAGGAAACCTGAGCGAGGAAGTTGTTTTGATTGCTTGAAAGTGAACTCTAGAAGGGGACATGAGGGATGCCCTGGTAGACTTAACTTGAGTAGAAAACCAGAGAGAAGCATGCCAAGTACACCTCCCATAACAGCTAGTTCCCTCCCACAGCAGGATTCTCAGTTACATCCAGACTCACAACCGCCTAGGGAATGACTAGAGGGCCCTGAGGTAACGCAGGCTACCAGTCATGTTGTGTGTAGTGTACAGGATGTAGAACAGAATGAGGGCTGTCAGAACCTTTCAGATGGTGAGGTGGAGGAAGTCCGAAAAGTTCGAGGTGAAGTAGACACTCCAGCGATACTCTTGATTTTGGGACAGTATCAGGTTTCAGCTTTTGTAGATACTGGTAGTGTAGCAACACTGATGAAAGAAAGTACAGCAAATAGATTACGATTAAAGATTAGCAAGTGCCGACGTTCACTGCATTCAGTATCCAACCATGAGTTAACTGTTGTTGGCCAGGTTTCGTCGGTAGTGCATATTGCCCCCGAGACAAGTATAGTGCAGCGATTTGTTGTGGTCCCAGACTATTATTTGTCAACCGAAGTGCTCATGGGTGCGGACTTAATTGGTAGGGCGATTTTCACTTGGGACGGAGAAGGTCAGGTGATGCATTGGGGTGGTCAGCAGTACAAGGTCCGAAATAAGCTTTGCCAGACAGTGAACAGAATAAAGTTCCGGACTAACCATACGAGAAAGGCAGAAGGAGAGCTAGTACAAGTGAAGTGTAGGACTGTGGTACTGCACAGACATTGATGTCAGTACCCATTGCGTTGAAAGACAGAAAACCTGGAGATGTCTTACATGTTAGTAAATTTCAGAAGGCCAGGGGTAAAGCTTCATTAGCACCAAATTGTTGCGTGAGAGTTAATGAGAACGGGACATGCTATTTACCCATTGCCAATGTAACCAAGGGACCAGTGAAGCTAAACCCAGGACAAGTGTTGGGGACGTACCATGTTGCTGACGAGTTGAATATTACTTATCTTAGCCCCAAGGAACAGGACAGAAGTCCACTTGAATTAGTGCAACCAGTAGGTGAGGCAGAAGGTGACCTTGTGGCACCAGTAGTTCGGGTCGATAATGCATTGTTACCACACATGGATCAGGCACAGGTTGGGAGTGACCAACGTGCTGCACTTAATCCAATTCTCAGAGAGTTGAAGTGGACACATTTGTCTCAATCACAGAGGGACCAATTGAGAGAGTTGATATTGGATAATAATGCACTGTTCATTCTTGGACCGAAGGAAATTGGCACCCTTAAAGTACATGAAGCCCACATTAATACCATTGACTGTGAACCCGTGCGCATGCCCTTGTATCGACATCCTGAGCAAGCAAGGAAGATAATTTCCGAGATGATTGACGAGATGATTAAAAAGGATGTGATTGAGGAATCGAATGCTGCATATTTAGCCCCCATAGTCTTAGTCAGCAAGCCGGACGGCAGCAAAAGGATGTGTATTGATTATTGGGCTCTTAATAAGAAGGTTAAGATAGATATCCAACCCCTACCCCGATTAGACGAATTAGTAGAGGAAAGTGCAGGGAAAAAGTTTTACTGCACTCTTGATATGAAAGACGCCTACCTCCAAGTTTGGTTGGATGAAAGCTCTCGAGACTTGACAACTTTTTCTGATGGAGTTAATTTGTTCAGATACAAGCGCTTACCTTTCGGATTGTCTGTGAGTCCGGGAATTTTCATGAGGAAAATGCAGCAAGTGTTAGCCCCTTTAGTTAGAGAAGGTTGGTGCCGTAACTACATAGAGGATGATGTGATTTGGGCGGACTCTTTCGATCAGATGCTAGACCGATTGAAGATTACCTTTGGCAGATTAACCGAGTTTGGAATGAAGCTGAATGTTAGTAAATGCTCTTTCATAAAGCAAGAAATTAAGTTCTTGGGACATGTAATGTCAAAGAAAGGAGTATGCCCTGACAGTAAGAATCTCGAAGCCATTGAACAGATGTCACGACCAACGAAGGCCAAGGAAGTGAGACGCTTTGTGGGCATGTGTAACTTTTATCGCAAACACATTCTTGACTTTGCTGCCATTGCCAGTCCTCTCACTAATTTGCTTAGGAAGGACGCAAAATTTGAATGGTCAGAGGAGTGTGAGAATGCATTCTTAATTCTTAAACAAAAATTAGTGTCAGCTCCAGTACTAGTAAAGGCAGATTTAACTAAACCGTTCGAGTTACACATAGATGCTAGCGACTCGCACATTGGCGCAGCTCTTATGCAGCTAGAGGGCGAGAAAGATCTGAGACCTATTGGATACTTTTCAGAGAAACTTACCCCAACAGAGAAAAGATACTCAGTAACAGACAAGGAAGCTATGGCAGTAGTGAGTGCATGTAGATTTTTCAGCCACTATTTATGGTGCAAACCCTTTTCCATTGTCACTGACCATAGACCATTAACCACCATCTTTAAGAAAAAGACTAAATGCCCACGTATGTCGCGTTATTTGTTGGAGATGAGATACTACGATTTTGTGATAAAGTATAAAAAGGGTGTGAATCATTATGTCCCAGATGCTTTGAGTAGACCAGTAGGAACAATCGAGAAGGCCTCAAATTTAACTCAGTCTAATGCAGAATTTCGGTGGCTAGGCCTTACGGTAGACAAGGTCTGGGAAGCCCAGAGAGCAGACCCAAGGTGGAGGCAGGTAATTCAGTATTTAGAAGGTCAGTTACCCAGGAAGTTGTCTGGTAATCGTCCCATTTACGCTTTCGAAATGAATGAGGAGATTCTGTATGTCCGAAGAGAAGAAATGGGAAAGTCGAGGTTGTGCCTGGTAGTTCCCAAGTCTTTAGTTGCTATTGTCTGTTCAGTTGTTCATAACCTTTCACACCTAGGAGAACGCAAGACGGTAGCCAAGGCAAGACAGTTTTTCTATTGGCCGTCTCTACTGACCGATGTGCGACATTTTGTTAAATCATGCAAGTCATGTTGGCAGTTCAAGGGTCACGGGAAGATTGTGCACCATTTTAAGGAATTGCCACCAGTAGATGATAATGGTCAGAGAGTTGCGATAGATCTCATAGATTTTCATAATAGTAGGAGTGGTCACAGGTATTGTCTCACGGTGATAGACCATTTTTCTAGATACCTACGTATCTACCCCCTTCGTACAAAATCCACCAAAGCTGTAGCTGAAGAAATTAAGAAGGACATCTGTAGGTATGGTAAGCCACAGGTAGTTACCATGGAGATTGGAGGAGAATTCACCGGTGTAGAGTTTAGAGATTTTTGCAAGAGAGCCGGGATTAAGCAAGGATTCTGTCTACCCTACCATCCCCGAGGAAATTCAGTTATTGAGAGAGCACATAGGACCTTAAAGACAGTACTGGCAATCTTGAGCCAAGAACACCCGCATACGTGGCCCATGCACCTGTGCAACACTGAGAAAACATTGAACGAAGCAGTGTATACGTCCCTGGGTACATCACCATTCTTTGCCTTTTATGGTCGTCATCCAAATCGTGAGGTAGGAGATTTGCAGTTGCCTATTGATGAAGACTGTATAAAGAAAATAGATGTCAAACAGATGCTCAAGGAGACACAACGTAAGATGACAGCAGGATACCTTAACAAGGCAAATGAGGCACGTAGGAATGACTCTCTAGAAGCAGGTGAATTAGGTTGGATCTATGTCGAAGAGTGTATGTCTGGTACGGCATCAAAGCTAAATAGAAAATGGCAGGGTCCTTACAAGATTGTCAGAGTTATCGATCAGGGTAGAGCCTATGAGTTAGAAAATGTGTTTGATGGCACCATCTTGAGTAGGGCAGCTGAAAAAGTCAAAAGATATGTCAAAAGAGATGCCTTACTGAGTACGGTAGATCACAAGTTTTTGACCAGTGAGGAAGAGGAAGAGATACTGCCTAGTGTAAGATCTCGGAGACCGCCTGAGAGGTTGCAGTATACGTAGATGATGGGTGTATGGTGTATATATTGTATATACTCATTTTTTTTCTCTCTCTGTACACGTCTTGTCCTTGCCTTAACTGGTTGGGAACATGGAGTCAGGTATGCCCTTCCATGTCTCTCCAGACTGTACCTGCGTATTCTTTTCTACCAGTACCTATGAGGTTGTAATTTTGGGCTGATTAATAGGGTGGAGTAGTTGTGTAGGGTATGTCCAGCTTTTGGAGAGATGAGGCGTGGAAGCTGCGTGTTGTCAAATCGAGTGCACCTTGGTGTATAGACCGTCATTCTTGCCTTACCCCAATTCTTTTTTTTCTTTAGGTTAGATTGTTAGGCTTAGTTAGGGATAATGAGATCTCACAGTTAGGACTTTAATTTTTTTTCCCCAGAGTTAGGGGCAGTTCTACCTGAAGGTCTCCACCTGGAGGTTCCTACTTGCTTTGAGAACCTCAAGCACTGAGTGTATGTAATACCCAAATTGCAGTATAGGATTGCTCAGAGAGAGAGGGGAAGTTTCCAGTTTCTCTATAGGGCTTGGAGTAGTTGAACTATGGGGCCCTCGCATGTTAGGGGAGGTAGATAGGTTTCGTTTGGTCTCTCTGGACAGAATGCAGTGGAGCGACTCGTGTTACTCTTAACTAAGCACAAAGTTTCTCCTGGTAGCAGGACATTCTCCTTTTGAGTAATATGCCTGTTGAGTGGCATGCATCGTCAGTTGCATATAGTGAGTAGCAGGAGAAAATTTACTCGCGGTAGAGGATTTTTTTTTGTGTGGACATGATAGCAGCCGACTGTTCTCGAGCATGGAGCTTATGTAATATCTCACAGTCACAGTATAGGACACGTTGGCTGGTGTTTTGGAGGCGTGCAGATTGGTTTCCCCTCACGAGCAAGGAGCGTGTGAAACACCCCACAGTGGCAGTATTGAGGGAGACTGGTCAAGTTAGTGAACTTTCGTACCGTGTGTGTTAAGTATGGGTACTGGGCATTTCGGAGGAGTTCAGGTCCAGTCGCCCGAACTTTTGGTCTTCCCTAACCGTGGGCGGATGTAGTGTCCAGAAGTGATAATGAGTTGTATCTAGTTTATTTTATATGACCAAAAGTTAGGTTAAGTGAGAGAGAGTGGCCGAGGCATGGCTGTTACCATGCGGATGTGTCCAGAACATAGATTAATTACCTAGTTGCTAAGTCACTTTTTTTTTTTCTACTGTAATTCACCAGTATTAAGTCCCTTTATAATATAATATCTCGAGTCGATGGGAACGTGCCTTTGTTCACATAATCCTGCATAATGTACGCATGCACAAAGTGATGTAAAGCACAATTTTCATTATTTTTCGATGTAAGGGTATAAAAAGAGAGAGGTTGCTGAGTAATTATTGTAACTAGAGAATGTTATATTTTTTGAGTAATCGATTGTAAGGGGAAAGACATTACGCTGAGTCTATCTCGAGTCTGTAATAATTAAAATCTTAAATTACATACGCCATCATCCCCCCCTCCCCTTTGCATCACTCATACAGTTTTGGCGTCTCACTCGCTCACCGGCCGTGATAGATGGCAGTTGGTCGGTATGGTCGTCATCCCCCCCCCTCCAACGAATTCTGTAAGTAATTTGATATTAATGATGTCTGATATGTTGAAGCGCGAATAGTGATATTTCACGAGTGAGTACATGGAATGTAAGAGGAGCGAATGATGAGGTGAAAGAGAGAGAGATTGTCCAGGTGCTTGAGGGTGCGAAAGTGGATGTATGTGGAATAACTGAAACAAAATGGAGAGGAGAAAGTGTGAGAGAATGGGAGTATGGATGGGGCATATGTGCAGGAGTAGATGAGAATGAGAGGGCAAAGGAAGGAGTGTGTATAGTTGTGAGTAAAAGATGGAAGAAGAGCATAAGACAGTTTGGATCAGTTGGGTCAAGGATTGTGTGGGTAAAGTTGAAAGTTGGAATACAAATGTGGGCGATTGTGTGTGTGTATGCGCCAACGCAAGATCGTGCTAGAAGAGTGAGAGAAGAGTTCTGGACAAATGTGGAAGTGTGCATGGAAAAGTTTGGAAGGAATGACAGAGTGTTTTTGATTGGTGATATGAATGGTAAAGTTGGTAATATGAAGGTGGATGGAATAGTTGGTGAGTGGGGTGTGCCTGCCGAGATAGATGAGAATGGGAGTGCGTTAGTGGACATTTGTGCTGGGAGGGGGTTGGTGATAGCCAATACCCTCTTCAGGCATAAAATGATCCACAGGTATACATGGCGAGTGATGAGAAGGGTGGGTGGTGAACTGAATGAAAGGAAGGCAATGATTGATTATGTATGTGTGGATGAAAGGATGCGAAGATGTGTAAAGGATGCAAGAGTGTATAGAGGTTGGGGGAGTGGACTTTCTGACCACTACTTGGTGGTGGCCAGAATTAGGATGCAAGTGAGATGGAGGAATAGAAGAAGGGAAAGACGAGAGGAAGGAGTAGTTGCAAGGAGAGTGGAAAGGTTACAAGAGGATGAGATAAAGGCAGAGTATAAAAGAGAAGTGGAGGAACGATTGGGCAAATATGTATTGGAGCAGATGGGAGACGTGGAAGGTGTGTGTAAGATATTTACAGAAGAAATATGTGCAGCATGTGATGTGGTGTGTGGAAGGAAGAGAAGGCGGAGGGGGTGCAAGGAACAGCGTGGTGGACTGAAGAGGTGAAATAGGCTGTGGCACAAAAGAAGAAAGCATACAATGAATGGGTGAGAAATAGGGGCGTGGAAGAAGTTGAGAGGCGGAAGAGAGAGTTATATGTGGAAAGGAAGAGAGAGGTGAAAAGATTAGTAAGAGAGAGTAAGAAGAGAGTGGATGAGGAATTTGGAAGGAATTTGAGTGTAAAGTGGAGGGACTGTAAGAAAATGTTCTGGAGAGAAGTGAAAAGAGTAAGACAGGGTGGAAGTGAAGTTAGCAGGGGAGTGAAAGATAAAAATGGTAGATTACTAGTGGAGAAGGGAGAAAAAAGTGAGCAGATGGAGAGAACACTTTAAGGAATTGTTGAACGTAGAGGATGGAAGTAATGCGAGTATAAGTGGCTGGGGAATGGCTGGGAGAAGGAGGGAGGTGAGAAGACAGGAAGAAATCAGTAGGATAGAAGTTGTGGAAGCAATGAAGAAAGTTAAATCAGGGAAAGCCCCAGGAATTGATGGAGTGTGTGGTGAAATGCTGAAGCATGGGGGAGAGATAGTAGTAGAATGGATGTGGAAGATGTGCAGATTGGCCTGGGAGGAAGGTAGAGTCCCGGAGGATTGGAAGTCAGGTATAATTATTCCCTTGTACAAAGGAAAAGGGGAAAAAGAAGTTTGTGGTAATCATAGGGGCATTTGTCTTCTTAGTATAATAGGAAAAGTGTATGGTAGGATACTTATAGACAGAGTTAGAGAAAGAACAGAGAAATTAGTTGGAGAAGAACAGGGAGGCTTTAGGAAGGGAAGAGGTTGTGTAGATCAGATATTCATTCTTAGATCTTTAGTGGAAAAGTTTCTAGAGAAGGGAAAGAAGTTGTATGCGGCTTTCATGGATTTGGAGAAAGCATATGACAGGGTGGATAGACAAGGATTGTGGAAAGTGTTAAGAATATATGGAGTAGATGGGAAGTTGTTGAATGCTGTGAAGAGTATGTACGATGGTGCGAAGGCTGCAGTGCGTGTGGATGGTGAACTAAGTGAATTTTTCTCTTTGAAAGTTGGTTTGAAACAGGGATGTGTCATGTCTCCATGGTTGTTCAATCTGTACATGGATGGGGTAATAAAAGAGGTACAAGGTAGGGTAGTGGATGTTGGAGTGGCCCTGGTGAGAGAGGATAGTGTTTGGAAACTCCCTGTACTGTTGTTTGCAGATGATACTGTGTTGTTGAGTGAAGACGAAGGGGAGCTGCAAGGCTTGGTGGATGAGTTTGAGAGAGTGTGTAAGAAACGGAACCTAAAGGTGAATGTAGGGAAGAGTAAAGTGATGGTCTTTGAGAGAGGTGAAGTTAGTGAATGTACAGCGAGGTTAGATGGTGAGGAATTGGAAAATGTGAGTACGTTTAAGTATTTGGGTAGTGTGATGAGTAAGGATGGAGGTATGGAGGGTGAAGTGCTTGAAAGGGTACAGCAGGGAAGAAAGGTTGCTGGTTCCTTGAAAGCAGTGATAAGAAACAGGGAAGTGAGCATGGAAGTGAAAAAGTTACTACATGACAGTATTGTGATACCAACTCTAACGTACGGAAGTGAAGCTTGGACATTGTTGGAAGGACACAAGTCAAGAGTGAGAGCAGTGGAGATGAGTTATTTAAGAGGAGCCTGTGGAGTCACGTGGAGAGACAGGCTGACGAATGAGGATATAAAGGAGCGTTGTGGTGTGGATGTGGATGTGATAGGAAGCGTTATGAGGAACACAATGAGGTGGTTTGGCCATGTGGAGAGGATGGAGGGTGAGAGACTGACGAAGAGAGTGTATGTGAGTGAGGTGGAGGGGGGAAGAGGGAGGGGGAGGCCGAGGATGAGATGGAGGGATGGGGTGGAGAGGTATATGAGAGAGGGGGGTGTGAGTTGGGAGCAGGGCAGTGAAATGGCGGGGGACAGGGCGACTTGGAGGCGATTTGTTTGTGGCCACCCCAAACGGGATTGAGGCGTCTGGCAATAGATAATAGTGACGAAATAGAGAAACAGACTCGGGTAGAATCGTGTTGTCCTTCCTCTGGAAATGTAACAGTGACGCCATTAGCCTTTGGACAAGCGAGTCCTGTTCCCGCTCACCTCCCCTACATTTCTGAGCTGGATAGTGAGGTATTTCCCATATATTTGTGTACTGTACTTTATATTATTATTCAGTGTAACTGAACACGAAATGCTACAGCGTTCTGTCTGAGCCTCAGATAAATGTGTGATTTTTGTAGGCCAAGTATCAGGTGCCCAGGGACTGTGAATTATTTATTATTGTGTTGAAATGACTTTGCAATTCAGTACTTCTTAGGGCTATGTTGTGAGTAAATGTTCACATAGTTGCTTTGTGAGGCACAATGAGGTTGATGCAGTGATGATTTTCATGGTTAGAGTTACAGTTATTCATGCTTACTGTATCTGTTACAGTACTTTTTCTTCCATGTTATCCCTACAATAAGTATTATTTTGAGCAGACCTATGTCTCTGTAGTGCCATGTGTTATTCTGTTATTACTTGAGATGCTGAGTGTTGTAACTCATGTTTCTTTATTATGAGACCTTCCTGATCATGTGATGGGATTACTTGCATTGGGAAGAATAGTTATTCATTATTCATATTAACTTCTAGCGGGTCCCAGTGTGGAGGTTGAAGTACCTGAAGGAGTAAAAGTCCAAGTGTGGAGGTCTAAGCACCAATGAGTGAGTCAAGGTCCCAGTGTGGAGGTCAAGGTCGGCAGTGGCAGAGGACTGGAACAGTGAAATTTGTGCTCAGAGGGACGATTATGAAGAAACACATTGGACTGGGACAGAGGAGCTAAGTTTTGTGTATTTGATATTAGGACCATATAGATATATATTTTTCGAACAATGTGCCAACTGATTCATGTTTAATCTGTAAAGCAAGTAGCTGGGGAAGATTTCTACTTTTTGGTCTTGTTAATACACATTCCCTCCCACTCGAACTTTATTGTTTTTATAACCCTTGAGAACTGGTCGTGTAGAGCTTACCTAGTAGTTTATTAATGTACAACTTAAAAGCATTCTGGGAAACTGCGAAGGTTGGGGCTTGGGTTGGCCTAGTTGGAGACTGAGCCAGTCATTTTGGCATGCTACCACTCTTAACTTGGTCACTTGAAATGTAATAAACGCAACCGAAGAGGCCGCTGATGGGAGAGAGTCTCCATCAATCTGAGTTCCTGACCATTCCAGCACACATTGGTCATCAATAGTGACTTGTTTTCTACCCCTTTTGACCATGTAAAAGTCTGGATCGCAGAGGTGACAGTACACCAACATGAAATTTCATCAGGACCACTTGCTTTTCCTCTGTCTAATTTACTTAACTCCTCCTGTATTACTTTTTCTGATATTTGTATATCTGGTAGTATGTGTGGACATGCATGTTCCACATAGTCCCTTTCACAATTTTTTTCTTCTGTAAAAACTAATTGGAAAATCTTATTTAGCGCTTCACAAATATCTTTCTCTTGTGTATAGGTATTCCCTTGTCCGTAATGGATTGTATTATATCTTTTACTTTGGTTTTGCTTCTGATGTAGCTGTAAAATAGCTTTGGTTGATCACTACTTTTATTTATTATATCCTCCTCAAACTGTTTTTGGGCTTCCCTCCTTATTCTTGTATAATCGTTTCTTGCCTGTTTGTAATTATTATATGCCCTTTCACTATTGTGTCTTCTGTATCTATTCCACAATAAATCTCTTCTTTCTTTTGATTTTTTACATTCTGTATTGAACCATTTCTGTATTTTCTTATCTGCTTCTCTGTGCTGTGGGATGTACTTCTGGACTCCTATTTCATAAAATTCACAGAATTTTTTATATACAGCATTTAAATCTTGTCCTCTAAGCTCATTTTCCCAATGAACTTCTAAGAAATACTTCTATGGGTCTTGATAATTTCCCCTTTTATAGTTTAGGCTCTTTCTGTAACTTTCATTGCTGTTAACTATGTCATATGCTATCCTGAAGTTGTAAATTAGTACTGCATGATCGCTTTTGCCGAGTGGAGGGTGATATATTAAACTGTCGATATCATTTTCTTGCCTAGTAAATATGAGATCTAGCATTGAAGGTACATCGAGTCCTCTTTTTCTGGTGGTTTCCCTCACATGTTGCTTTAGGAAAAACTCTTCCACGAGATCCAGGAGCTTTTGGTCCCAACAGCTTTCTTGGCTAATTATATGTAGAGTATTCCAATTTTTATTTGTATTAAAATCTCCAGTTAGTATAATTCTTTCCGATTTCTCTTCCATTTTTTGTAGTAATGCTCTTAAACTCTCAGTTGTACTCTCTGCCAGGTCCTCATATTCGTCTCTTTCCCATGTGTTTGATCTGGGTGGCATGTACAAATTGGCTACAATTACTTTAACTTCAGATGTGTTGATCTCTACTGCAATCAGTTCTACTTGTGAGGGTATATCTAGTTTTATTTCATTGACTTTTAGATTTTTCTTAGTTAATATTATAATTCCTCCTTCTTTTTTTAAGTTTCTATCTCTAACCCATATATTGTATTCCTCTAAGTTTAATGTGTCATTGGATATCCTTGGTGTTAATTTTTTTTCAGTTAGGCATATTATATGTGGTTCATTTTCTCTGACATAATCATTCATCTCGGGTAATTTAGATACCATTCCATCCACATTTGAGTACATCAAGTTTATCATCTTGTTTATATACTTGTCATGACATGGTTCAACTACCTTCCTCCTTTTTATTCCCTCCTGTTTGTGTACCACTTTCGTACCTGCAATCCTATTACTTTGTAAAAAAAAAAATGTGTTCTCCTCTTCTGATCTTCCCTCATATTTTGTTTTTGTTTCCTCCCCCTTTTCTTTCAGTAATTCCAAATCCTCTTGTGTTAGGCATCTTTTTATCCATACATTTTTGAACTCCTCTTTTTCTATAAGATTCTTTGCATTTTTTAGTATCTCCTCCACAGTGTTTACACTCTGGAAAGTTATCTTTAGAGGTCTTGTCTTGCTTTTCTCGTATTTCCCTAACCTTTTGTGTTCCTCTATGTCTTTACTACAGATTTCCTCTGATACTTCTTTCAATAAGCTCATTACATTTGGCATCTCCTTTTTGTCTCTTGTGATCTTGTTTTTTACTTCTTCCTCTTCTATACCAGTGATTACTATAGATTTGTTGATATCTACTGAATCTCTGACTAACTTTGGATTGTTTTGGATTATTCTTTTCACTTCCTTTTTAATGTTTTTTTTCCTCCACCCTTGTTTCTAAGTCATTCTTTAGTTTCACCATTTCAGCATACGTGGTTTCCACATCACTTTTGTAGCTTTGCACAACTTCATTAACCTGTGTTATCTTCTCCTCAATATCACTGCTCTGGTCTATCAGACTGCTTACTTGCCTAATTGTCTCTGTATCACTTTTGAACTCTTCCATAATTCTCTCGTGGTTGACTACTGTACTTGCCATTTCACTCATTTTCCTCCTAAATGTAGTCAATTCCACTGTTAGTTCACTGATGGTTGTGTCTTTCTTGTTGACCTCCTTTCCTAGTTTTTCTATTTCTTCCTTTTGCAAGTGCATCTGCTTCTTTATTTCATCAATTTCATTCTGGAAAGCCGTTTTCAGTTTGTGTACACGTTGAACCAGTCTATTGTGAGTCTCCATTTCAACCAGTTCTTGGTAGAAATCATCATGTTTCTTTCTACCTATCCCTTTTGTTTTCCAAATTTGCTTTACTAAAGTATGTAGCCATTTTGCAATACTAAAAGCACAGAGTACTTACATTCCCTGGGGCAAACATCAGCTGACTGAGCTCATTCTTTCGGTACTTGGTTCTCTTTTCTGTTTAAACAAGTCTTGTTTAAACTTCTTCTTCTTCTTTTTTTTTTTAATGTGTGTGTGTGTGTGTGTGTGTGTGTGTGTGTGTGTGTGTGTGTGTGTGTGCAATGGACGGCCTCAGTTTCTAAATAGGAAAAAGAATTTGGCTATGCAATATCTCCATCCGGACCAGGTTTTAGGCTATGTGCCATCCCCGAGTAAACTAGTTAAATTAATTTTCAAGCCCAGCCGTTTATCTATATTTCATTCTTATCAAGCCAGACTAATTTATGCAACTTAGATGAAAATTCTAGAGGTCAATGGGTTAGTGATAATTTTCTGGAAATCAAATAAACATCTGGATGCATCATGCATTCTTGATATAATACACATAAAGTAACATGTCATTTGTTCCTTTGTCTTTCTACATACTTTATGTATGTTTACGTTCAGAATTTAACCCGCGGCGTCCCGTCGACGTTCTTTTATGTCCACACGTTTTGTCACTGCCAATCCCATCGACGTACATAAACGCGAAAAAATTGCAAGGTCCCTAATTTGCACAATTTTCAATTTTCGAGAGTCATTTTTGGTACGTATACACGTGACACCTTCCTCAACAAGATGCCAGGCAGGGACAATGCCTTACCCAGCATGACCTCCGCCCCCCCCCCCGCATGCCATTGTCTCAGCAATTCACCTGTTATCAGTGACCTGGGCAGTATAGCCATGTCATGCCACGGTACGAAATTCAGGGCCAGAGTGATTCCCCAATCAATGACAATGTGGAGGACAAACTTTACATAGCATTAGAGGAAGAAACAGTTAGAAATGATGATCAGGTAATGTGGCAAAAAAAGGTCAGGTATTAGTGAGTGAAACAATGCTTATGATGCCTATATTACTGGTTGAAAACCAATATACTCTTGTACTACATATAAATTCTTAACAGTAAATAAATAAATACCGTTTATGAGTGGTGTGAAATAGTTATCCTCCCATAGAACTCGTTTTCTTTGGTGCCAGCCTGATAGAAAACCCAGTAAGGTAAGGAGGCACTCCTACCTGTAATGAGTATTTTAAACCTCAGGTGAGCGATTTCTCTATGAATTTTCGATGTTTCTCACCAAAAGCGAAGGTTTGAGCCAAAAAAAAATTTTTCCTAAAATGGTCGGGATTGGGGGGAGTCATTGGTGGAAAAGTGGTCGGGATGGGGCGGGTTCAAAGTAACATGTTCTTTGTCCATTCCCTTCCAGTTAATGCAGCCTGTATTTCACTGGTAGCTCCACCAAGAAAGTTATGTTTTGAATCTGTTTGTCTGTATGTCTGTCTGGCCATTTGCAACTTCATAAAATAATATTGGATGGAATTGCATCATTCCTGATACGGACAACCAGTGGAACAATTAATTAAATTTGGTGTAAGAACTGTCTTACGTGATGGTCATGAGAAACATTAAAGTTCTGCCCTGGCGAATCTAAACAGTACTCGTATATGAGTGTTTTTGTCTTAAAATATTATCCCATTTCTGTTCACTTTGTTATAGACGGCCTTAGATGGGAAGTCTGAGACCAGATGGAGAAGGACAACCACATCTTGTTGATCTCAGTTAAGCAGCTGGGTTCTACTACGCAAATGCTCCTGGAAGGCAACACTGCACAGATATAACTGGACATTTGTCAGAGGAAGACAGTAGCTAGGGAGTTCACTAAAACAGGTCAGTACGTGAACATCAAGTCCAGTGTTATACCCTTTGAACTGTAGGGTTACGAGGCTGGGCTGATGCAGAAAGGCAACATCATACAGATACCAGTGGAGGAAACTAAAACAGTTAAAAACGTTGTAGTCCCACATTACCCACTCCAAGGTACAGGGACCGACGCTACGCTATCGCATGGTCCAAACATTATTAGTATGTTATCTGAGGAAGAGATTGGCAAGACCATCACAATAATGGGTAAAGGTTTTACCATCCTATTTTACCCCCTTTCAGTTATTTGGAGCCAAGGCTGGGCTAATGCATGAGAGGCAAAAAGATACAGATATCAAGGGACCTTTATCTGAGGCAGAGAATGTCAAGACAATTCACTAAAAAGTTAATATTCTATTTATACTTTTAAGTTTCATGTAATTCCTAAATGATCAGGCAAATGCCATATCATATTCTTAAAGAAAGACGCAAATCATTATTATTATCATCCAGCCCCTCTCATTAATGAATGGGGTAGCAAGTGCTATACCCTGTCAAATTTCTACATCACCATCTTCATCATCAAAACAAGAAGTAAATCTTCATCATCATCATCATCATTATCACGTTTTTCCCCTGTAATACACGTAGTCAGATATAAATGCAGTATTGAAACCAATATGGAAATCATCATCATCATCATCATCATCATTATCCTACCCTTTTTTCCCGCCAATATACGAGACGGCCAATGGTATACCACTTTTTCTAATTCACTATATAAATGCATGTTCAGTCTGGGCCGTATGTGGTGCATTCCTTCTCCGGTGTCCATGGCGGGGACTAAAAATAACCCTCTTATCGCATCTGTGGGTCGCAAGTTTAGTTCCGTTATTTCTTTTTCTTTTTTCTGTTTATTCCACCTATCATGCAAAGTCTTAGTGCCCATCAAAAGAGTAGAGGCCAGGGATCTGACTACTTGTAACACCCCCCCCCCCCGACAACTACAAGGTGCCAGGTTGACCAGTTATTTTTCCCTGAGCAGAATTATATGAACAAAAAAACCCAGGCAGTGCTTGGACTGAAACTTTTTGTTGTGCACATAATAATACCATGTCCAACACTTTATATAGTGTACTACATGAAGTTGGAGGGCCTTAATGAGCCAGACCATAACAGTAATTAAAGAAAATATCAGAGGCAAGTAATAACAATCCACGGAAGTTTTATGGCTTTATATTAAGTTTCTGTAAGGTTGGAAAAGATTTAAATCCAAATTTTTCCCTTTCATACCCGGCAGTGAAATAATGATCGGTGTTTATAGATTATTTACAAGTGCTCGTGGGCTGTTTGGGCCCCTCGCACTTGCTTCTGTGGAGGGCTTTCGCGTTTATGTGCTGTTCTAGTGTAACGTTGTCATTTGAATTTTTTGCAGCTAACCAATTGATCGTGTTATTTGCAGCTTCGGGAATGGAACCCAAGTTGTTCGAATGCAAGTCCGAAATACACACACATGCGCAGGGCTACAGCTGCAATATATATTAGTTCTACCGCTGGCCAAAAAATTTTTCGGAGATCCTATGCCGGGCTCCAGGAGCAACGTTTTTTGGTCAAAATGTGATCACTCATTAAATACAGTAAAAGTTTTTCAGTCGTGATGGAACCGAGTTTTTTCACATCAGCGAATTATTTGCGATTTTTGTGCCAACTTTGGTGCGATTTGAAGGTGTAGTTTTGGCTGCCCAAAGTACACACACACACACACACACACACACAGCTACTGCTATAGTATATTAGATTTAGCCCTTGAAATCTGATGGCCTATACTAGTATAGTTGTTTGTTCTTGTTACTACAGGACTATTATAAATTTATGGGGGTAATTTTTACAGTGAAGGGGATTTATTTCTGTTGGTGTTCGTGTTATTGTTAATATATTAAAAATAATAATACTTATTATTATTATTATTATTATTATTATCAAGAGAGCAAGAGGGTGGAAGTGGTGAAAGTGTTCAAGAGCGTGAGACATGCTGTGATGGCACTGTGTGAAACGAAGATGAGTGTGAAGTGGAGGAGTGGGAGAGTGTGAAATGTGTAAAACTGGGAATGAATGTGAGAGGAAGATGTAAGGAAGGAATTGCTTTGTTGATGAATGAAGTGTGGTGGAGTGGAATAAGAGACTACAAATGTATCAGCTCGAGACGTATAATTTTATCTCAAGTTCAAGTTTGAGAAGGTGAAAGCGGCAGTGATTGTAGCATAAGCACCGTGTGAGGACAGGAATGAGAGAGAGAAACACTAATTTTGGGATGAGATAGATGAAGTTATGGGAGACATGCCCAGGAGCTATAAAATGATCGTAATGCAGGATATGAATGGAAGAGTAGGCATTGGTCCTGAGGATGACATAATGGGTTGTTATGGAGTACCAGGAGAAAATGTTAATGGGAAGCAACTAAAGGATGTGTCAGGACAGGAGGTTATTCATTTGTAACTCGTATTTCAAATACAAAGATGCACATAAATATACATCGTATGGAGGGAACGAGATCGTGCTGACAGAAGCCTGATTGATTACGTGCTTGTAGAGAGGTCGATGATGGGAATGGTTGCTGATATGAGGGTCGTGAGAGGACGATGTGGAATTCTGTAAGCTCATATGACTGTGGTATGCAAGATCAAGCTGAGAAGAGTGAGGTGGATCAGGAGAGAAAGGAGCAGTCAGGGAGAAAGACTGAAAGTTGAGAAACTGAGGATCAAAGAAATGACAGAAGATTACAGGGCCAAAGTAGAGGAGGAGTTAGAATCGGTGAACTGGAATTTAATGGATCTGGACAGCCTGTGGAATGTGTACACGGATTGCTTAATCAGGGATGCTAAAGCGGTGTGTGGTTTGGCAAGAGTAACAACAGAGAAGAAAGGTATGGCATAGTGAGATGAGGGGGTTAAGACACCAGTGGATGAAAAAAGCAAGAAGTTGCTAAAGTGATTACAGGACAGGGGATTAGTTGAAGTGAAAACTAAATATACTGAGAGCAAGAAGCGCGTACAGAGACTAGTGAAGAGGAAAAAGAAGGAGGTAAATGATAATCTAGGAGGAAAAATTAATGCGAACTACTCTCAAAATAGGAAGTTATTCTGGAAAGAGATGTGGAAATGTAGAAGTGAAAGCGGAAAGAAATGTGATGGTGTGAAGGATGTAGGTGGTAGATTATTAACCCATGGGGATGAAGTAAGGACCAGATGGATAGAATACTTTGAAAGCCTGATGAATGGGAATGGAGACAGCAGAGCGGCTGTAAATATGATTGGTTTTGGGGGTGTGCAAAGAAGGAATTCAGTGCCAGGAGACGTGGCACTTGCACATGTGAAGAGTACTGTGAAGCAGTTGAAAAATGGGAATGCAGCTGGGGTTGATGAGCCTTAAGTGTAGTGGAGAGAGTGGAATGAAGTGCATGTTGGAGATATGTAAGAAGGCATGGGAGAGTGAAACTGTACCTGCAGATTTGGCAAAAGGCTGTGATTGTACCCTTGTAGAAAAATAGAAGTGAGTGTAGTGAGTGCAAGAATTATTGTGGCATAAGTTTACTGAGTGTGGTATATGCAAGAATTGTAGAGAAAGTAAGAGTGATTTCAGAAGTCCTAGTGAGTGATAAACAGGGTGTCTTCAGGAGTGGCAGAGGATGTGTGGATCGATATTTGCAGTGAGACAGACAGTGGAGAAGGCTTGTGAGAAGGACCATAAGGTGTTTATGGCATTCATGGATCTGGAAAAAGCATACGACAAAGTGGACAGAGAAGGATTGTGGAAAGTTTTCGCGCATGTACGATGTAGATGGTATGCTGCTAGGTGCCGTCTGGAGTTTTTATGATGTTAGTGAAGCATGTGTAAGAGTCAATGGGCACAAGTAATGGAGAAAGGAATGGCGTTAGTAATGAATGGTGATGGATGGAATATCTCAAATTTGTTGTATGCTGATGATGCAGTACTGCTTGCAAGTACCGGACAAGAACTTGGTAGAGTAGTCCAATTCTTTGCTGATGTCTGTGAGTGTTGTGCCTTGAGAGTAAATGTAGGAAAGAGAAAACTGATGCTTATTGAAAGAGAACGTGACTCCCAGGGCAATTTTACAGTGAATGGAGATAGACTGGAACTGGTGAGAGGGTTCAAATACCTGGGTACAGTGATAGAAAAGTGAGGAAAATATGCAAGAGAAGTTGAAAGTAGAGTGACACAGGGGAAAAAAGTAGCGGATGCAATGAAGGCCTTGATAAGAAACAGAGGCTTGAATGTTGCAGCTGCACGAGGCTTACATGCAAGAGTGTTACTGCCAACTTTAGCATATGGATGTGAGACTATGGTGTGACATGAAAATGAAAGGTCAAGAGTAAGAGCAGTGGAGATGGGATTGCTGAGGAATGTATGTGGAGGACACAGGGTGGATAGGAAACTAAGTGCAGGTAATGTGATTCATGAGAGATGTGGAGTGAGAAAGTCGGTGGACACCAGAATCGAAGAGAATGTACTGAAATGGTATGGTCATTTGGAGAGAATGAATAACAACAGAGTGGTGAAAAAGGTATATCTGAGAGAATTTGAAGAAGGGAGGAGACAAGGTAGGCCAAGGAGAAGGTGGAGAGATATGGTGGATCAGTGTCTGAGGAAGAAAGGTTTGGAAATCAGTGAGGCTAAGGAACTGACAAGAGATCGAGCTATCTGGATGAATGTTGTGAGAAGAAATGCATGATCAGCGATCTGGCACCTCTTTTACTGTGGCAGTGTCCAGACTGACTCAATTGGATGCCTTTATGTGAAGCGATAGAACGTGTTGAATGTTTTTGGTGTATCTGATAGAGCTAGGATTCCGGGAGCTTGAACGATGAGTGGATGGAAGCGTGGCCCATTGGATTGGGCAAATTTGGGCTGTCTGGACATTGCTACTCCTCATCCTGCCCTAAGGTGGGAAAAGCAGTCCAGATGATGATGATGATGATTATTTTTATCATTACCATAACGATAATAATAATATTGCAACTAATGATAATAATAATAATAATGATAATACAGTAATAATAATAATAATAATAGTAGTAGTAGTAGTAGTAGTATGATTATTATTACTACTACTACTGCTACTATTACTACTACTACAATTATTATTATTATGATTATGATGATGATGATGATTATTGTTGTTGTTGTTACTATTATTATTATCATTATTATTATTATTATTATTATTATTATTATTATCATCATCATCATCATCATCATCATCATTATTACCTCCATCAAGGAAGTTATGTTTTCACCCATCAGGTTGTTTGTTTGTTGGTTGGTTGTTTTTTGAGCAAGATTACACAAAAACTATTGGACGGATTTCCACGAAACTTGGTAGAAGAATGGGCCTTGGCTCAGACTACACTCCATTAATTTTTGGTGAGGATCCGGATGAATGTGCAGATCCAGGAATATTTTTCACTTTCTTTAACATTGCGAGACAGGGCGTTGGCAGATGTATGTGCTCTACTGAGAGCCATTCTACTTATTATTGCAGTAAGAATGAGAAGGGGACTTAAGAATTCATCTAGTCTGTAGTTCTTCCTGTAACGACAAATCTAGCTTTAAAAAATGAATCGGCTGTAAATATGTTTCTCAGTCACTGACCATGATCATTATGCTGCTGCATTCAAGAAAAATTCACTTAAATATTGTAGTTGTAAGAGTGAATAAAAATTCAGCGACACTTGGAAGTGCAATGACAACCTTAACCGCAAATGGCTTTCCTAAAGATAATTTTAATACATAAGCCCGGGTATTTTCAGGGGCTTACATACATCATAAATTTTAGAGTTCTTTGTTACTCGAACGTATGCAGGATTTCTAGGAAGAAAGCATAAAGATTATTTAAGATAAATTTGGTAAAAGCAAGAGCGTCTTAACCCCTTAACCACAGGGTGTCACTTTCGTGACCCTCGGGCGCAATGGATCATACCGTGGGGCGTCACTTTTGTGATTCTGTGTTATTTTGAATTTTCCCAGGCTTACAAGTGGTGGCTTGTATCATCTATCAGTACTGGCAATGTCCAACACTAGTCACCACTCCTAATCTCATCTGTACTCACATCCGTTGTTGACAATATAGCCATTTTTCCCCGGTCTTGACTCCCCTCCCTACCTCCCCTCCATTACCCTCTCCACTTGCCTGCCCGGCCACGCTGCACTAAGCAAATCTTCCCCGGAATTTTCCACTGATTTCATCTATTGAAATAAGCCCTATGCCCTATTCATATACAAAATAACATATACCAGAAAAAAGAAAATAAGGTAACTGATAGTGCCATACACCTGGAATTGGCTAATTATCACCTGACAACACCTCGTGTGCACTCATTCGCTAATTTCCCCTGGTAATTTCTCCTTGAAATATGCCGTATAATCTATTCTCATAATAAAAATATATATATATATATATATATATATATATATATATATATATATATATATATATATATATATATATATATATATATATATATATATATGAAAGGAAGGGAGAAGCCTAAGTGATATTTACATTCACCTGGAACTACCTATTTTTTTATGTATTGTCTAGATTTCCTACCAATCATTTCATAGCATGTAAATTAGCATCTGTCACCCTATTGACCTTGTCAACCCTTACCTTCTCATATACGCCGCAGGAATCAGTTCCTTGTCGTCCTCTGAGGTGAAACCATGTCGCACTCGCGCCCCGCCATTTCTGCCATTTCTGTGCCCATTGCAAAGGGCCCTGTGACATCTACCCTTAGAAAAATTCATGTGGGAAGCAGTAAAGGACTTAATGACTCAGCAGTGGAACGTGAACTGGCAGAATTGTCAATGATAATGATGGATAGTGACTTTGATCTTTCGGGTGAATTGTGTGATGATTCTGGGGAGGAAATCGTGACAGAAACTCCTAGTACGAGTGATTCAGTGTCCCAAGTTATCCTTAGCTCCAAAGGAAAGGAGCCCTTAGTGCAGCAAGGGAAGGAATTTGGGAAGGGGGTGAAAAGGCGGCGGGTGAGCCCCGGAACAATGGCCCTGCGTGACCCAGCCAGCCATGAGTCCTGAGGTGAATCACCTCCCTGCTCCCCCAGCCACACTTCACTAATTTCTTCCTCATCTTCAGCGGAATTGTTTCCTAAGCCTTCGTTGTTGGAGTCTCCACCAGCACCTACAGTGAAGGCAGGCTGTAGGGGACGAGGTAAATCCCTGACTCATAAAAGTAGTGTAGCAAGTACAGTAAGGGCTGCTAGTGCTACACGGCAACCTAGGGTCAGTGAGAGTGACCTTGAAACAGCCCAGTCTGCCTGACAGCCACCCTCCACTCTCACCCACCCTACACCGCCACGACAGGGAATCCTGGATGCCTTCGTGTGGATGGCAGGTTCCGATTTCGTCCCTGAACATCTCCTTTTCGATGAGAGTTCCTCAGGGATGCAGCCTGCCTTCACTCTTGACGAGGATGCTGAGTGTGTGGACTTCCTTTTGGCCTTCCTTGATGAAGTCATGCAGCACATATGTGATGAGACTAACAGGTACGAATCACAACGTGCTGCATGTGGTGCAGGTGCAGCGAAGATGCAACAGTGGAGTGTGCTGGGAGTGCAGGAGCTGTATGTGTTCTTCGCCCTCATGCTTCTCATGCCACACTCAAAGAAGCATGAGTTGGAAGAATACTGCTCAATGGACCCCTTACTACCCTCACCCACCTTCAGTAAGTACAGGGCCAGAGATCGCTTTCGGAACATCATGGGAAACCTGCACTTCGCCAACAACGATGTACCTTCCCAAACCGACCCACTCTGGAAGATCCGGAAGATTCTGAGCAAAATGAAGGATAAGTTTATGTCATTCTTCCACCCCTTTCAGAAGGTTGTCTTAGACGAATCCCTGGTTTTGTTCAGAGGACGTCTTAGGTTTGTGCAGAACATTCCAAGCAAATGCCATCGCTTTGGAATCAAGTTCTTTTTACTGTGCGACTGTAAGACAGGGTACATCCTTGACTTCATCATCTATTTAGCCAGCACTGACGATCTGGACAGAACACACCCCCTTTGCTTCTCAGGCTGTGTTGTGAAAGTGCTGCTTGAAAGATATTTTGGTGGGAATCATGTGCTGTATACTGACAACTATTATACAGCACTGAAACTTGCTAAATATCTTTCAGAGCACAGCATCGACTCTTGTGACACTGTGAAGAGCAATTGTGCCCACTTCCCCAATTTCCCAGAGGCAGGAAACTCGCAGCGAGGAGACGTGCACCTACGCAAGTCTGAGAAGATGCTGGCAATATGGTGGCATGACAAGACGGTTGTGCACATGCTCACCACCGTACACAAGGGGGAAATGAAAGACAGTGGGAAGGTCGACCGTAGGACAGGTGAACCTGTGAGGAAACCTGATGCTGTCATCGACTATAATATCAACATGAGGCTGGTGGACAAGTCTGACATAATGATTGGAAAGATCGACTGCCTCAGGAAGAATACTAGTTGGTACAGGAAAGTTTTTCTGCATCTCATTGACATGACGATGCTGAACGCCTTCATCCTGTACAAGATGAAGGTAAAGCCACCCAAGTCCTTCTCCCTGAAGTTGTTCACCAGGACTTGCGTTCTGCTGCTTGAGAGATATGGTGGGGTGACAGCAGCAACTCCAAGGCGCCATGCTGTAAGACTTCCCAACAGACTTGAGCAGAGGGCGTACATGGATCGGCACAGGCTGGTGCAAATGCCTGCCACAACCAAGAGGAAGGCTGCAATCCGCAGGTGCCATGTGTGTGCACATACCACCCAACGCACACCTGAGTACAAACGCACCTCTTGGCAGTGCTCTGAGTGCCAGGTTCCCATCTGCGTTACCTGCTTTTTTTATTACCACAGCCTGAAGCAGTTCTCAAAGTGCAAGTGGAAAATGTAAATAATGTGTAAATAATGAGTAAATAGCAAGTGAAACCAGTGGATGTAAATATGACAGAACAGTGTAATATAGTTTTATAATTTACTGCAAGTGACAGTGCATAACATAGTGTAAGTAAAATATAAGTGTTAATATTGAAAATACAAAAGAAAATGTAAATCTATCTATCTATTGCCAGACGCCTCAATCCCGTTTGGGGTGGCCACAAACAAATCGCCTCCAAGTCGCCCTGTCCCCGGTCATTTCACTGACCTGCTCCCAACTCACCCCCCCCCTCTCTCATATACCTCTCCACCCCATCCTTCCATCTCATCCTCGGCCTCCCCCTCCCTCTTCCTCCCTCCACCTCACTCACATACACTCTCTTTGTCAGTCTTTCACCCTCCATCCTCTCCACATGGCCAAACCACCTCAGTGTGTTCCTCATAACGCTTCCTATCACATCCATATCCACACCACAACGCTCCTTTATATCCTCATTCGTCAGCCTGTCTCTCCATGTGACTCCACAGGCTCCTCTTAACCCCTACACCGCGGGCTTGTTTACCAATGACTTGCGTGTCCCGCGGGGTTATTTGGGCTCCGACAGACTCTCAAAAAATATTTGCCAAAAATCAGTTATTAGTCCTAGAATAATAAAATTGTATATGCTTATTGCACATACCTTCAGCTTTCTCCTGGAATGATTGTTGAGCCTTCGTCAGTTTCTGTAGGACTTGTGGAGACCTCTGAAGTAGGGTAACTAAGTCTCCACTTTACACTTCCCGACAACCCGTTATATGATTACCACAGCCAGATACAAACACTATAAACACTATTCTACCATTTTCAAGTAGTTTGGGATCCATACTAAAAAAAAAACACTGTGAAAGCAATGGAAATTACGAGCGCGTCTGATCGCCGCACTTGCGCTAGTTCGCTCTAGGCACTCTGTCATTTATTATTCATAAAACCCCTCACACTTTATATTTCTATTACTATATCACACTTATATATATCTGGAGTCTTTCTCCATAAGTTTCCTTCAGTCGTATTATTTTATTGTCACTGAAGTCATTCAATTTTTCAGTCAGTAAAATACGTAGAGAGCCACGGATTCACTCTCACTGTTATAACATAAATTATTTGTACTCATATTCTTATATTACTAATTACTTACATTACTATTTACATTTTCTATTCTATTTTCAATATTTACCCTTCTATTTTACTTACAATATGTTATTCACTGTCACTTTCAGTAAGATAAAACTATAATACACTGTTCAATCATATGAACTGAACATCCATTGCTTTCACCTGCTATTTACACATTATTTACACATTATTTCCAAATAATTCTGCTTCCACACTTGCACTGTTAGAACTGCTTCTGGCTGTGATAATCGAAGAAGCAGGTTACACAGAGGGGAACCTGGCATTCAGCGCACTGCCAAGAGGTGCGTTTATGCTCAGGTGTGCGGCGTGTGGTATACGCACATACCTGACACCTGCGAATCGCAGCCTTCCTTTTCCCTGCGGCAGGCATTAGCTCAAGTCTGTGCCGATCCATATACGCCCTCTGCTCAAGTCGGTCGGGAAGTGTAACTGGATGGCGCCTTGGAGTTGCTGCTTGCACCCTACCATATTTTTCCAGCAGCTGCTGGACACAAGTCCTGGCGAACAACCTCAGGGAGAAGGACTTGGGTGGCTTTACCTTCATCTTGTACAGGATGAAGGCGTTCAGCATCGTCATATCTATGAGATGCAGAAAAACTTTCCAGTACCACGTAGTATTCTTCCTGAGGCAGTCGATCTCACCAATCATCATGTCGGACTTGTCCATCAGCCGCATGTTGATATTATAGTCCAACACAGCATCAGGTTTCATCACAGGTTCGCCTGTCCTACGGTCAACCTTCCCACTGTCTCTCATCTCCCCCTTATGTACGGTGGTGAGCATGTGCACGACTCTCTTGTCATGCCACCGTATTGCCAGCATCTTCTCAGACTTGCGTAGGTGCACGTCTCCTCGCTGTGAGTTTCCCGACTCTGGGAATTTGGGGAAGTTGGCACGATTACTTTTCACAGTGCTGCAGGAGCCAATGCCGTGCTCAGAAAGGTATTTGGCAAGTTTCGGTGCTGTATAGTAGTTGTCTGTATACAGCACATGATTCCCACCAAAATACTTTTCTAGGAGCACTTTCACTACACAGCCTGAGAAGCCAAGGGGGTGTGTTTTATCGAGATCGACAGTGCTGGCTGAATATATGACGAAGTCAAGGATGTACCCCGTCTTACAGTCGCACAGTACAAAGAACTTAATTCCAAAGCGATGGCGTTTGCTTGGAATGTACTGAACAAACCGAAGACGTCCTCTGAACAAAACCAAGGATTCATCAATGACAACCTTCTGAAATAGGTGGAAGAATGACATGAACTTATCCTTCATTCTGTTCAGAATCTCCCGGATCTTCCAGAGTGGGTCGGTTTGGGAAGGTACATCATTATCGGCAAAGTGCAGGTTTCCCATGATGTTCCGGAAGCGATCTCTGGCCATGTACTTGTTGAAGGTCGGTGAGGGTAGTAAGGGGTCCATGGACCAGTATTTATCCAACTCATGCTTCTTGCAGTGTGGCATAAGAAGCATGAGGGCAAAGAACACATACAGCTCCTGCACTCCCAGCATGGTCCACTGTTGCATCTTGGCTGCACCTGTACCACTAGCAGCATGTTGTGATTCGAACCTGTTGGTCTCATCACATATGTGCTGCATGACTTCGTCATCTAGGAAGGCCAAAAGGTAGTCGACACACTCAGCATTTTCGTCCATAGTGAAGGCAGGCTGAACTCCTGACGAGCTCTCATCGAAAACCAGGTTTTCGGGGACAAAATCTGACCCTTCCGTCCACGCGAAGGCGTCCAGGATTCCCTGGCGTGGCGGTGGAGGGCTGGTGGTGGTGGTGGTGGTGGAAGTTGGCTGAGAGGGAGGCTTTTCTCTGTCAAGGTCACTCTCACTGACCCTAGGTTGCCGTACAGCACTAGCAGCCCTTACCCTACTAGCTACACTACTTTTCACTCTCTTAGATCTACCTCTACCTCTACGGCCGGCCTTCACTGTTGATGCTGGTGGTGACTCCGACGACAAAGACTCCGGAGATAACTCAGCCGATGATGATGACGAGATGAGTAAAGCGGGGCTTGGGGAACGGGGAGGTGAATGCACTCGTGACTCATGGCGGGCTGGGTCACGTGGGGGCATTGTTCTGGGGCTAACACGCCGCCTTTTCACTCCCTTCCCAAATTCTTGTCCTTCCTGCACTAAAGGCTCCTTTCCCTTGGAGCTAGACACTAATTCACTGGTAGGAGCACTTGTTGTCGCTGTTTCTGGCGCGATAACTTCACCTGGCTCATCACACGATTCACCGGAATCGTCAAAATCACTGTCCATTATTATCATGGACAATTCAGCAAGTTCTCGTGCCACTGCAGAGTCACTGAGGCCTTTCCTGCTTGCCTCAACACTTTTCTTTGGCGTAGAGGTCACGGGGCCCTTTGCAATGGGCGCAGAAGCGGCAGGAATGGCGGGGCGCGAGTGCAACATGTTGTCTCTGCAGTGGAGGACAAGGAACTAAATGCCGCGCCTTATCTGAGAAGGGAAGGGTTGACAATGACACTTTAGGCTGACTGCTGCTAACTTACAGGCTAATTTTTTATAGGTAGAAAATCTCGGTAATAAATAAAGAAATAGGTACTTCCAGGTGAATGTAAATGTCAATTAGGAATCTCCCTTCCTTTCTGATATATATTTTTATTACAGACATCGATTACAAGGCATAAATCAAAGGGGAAATTACCGTGGTAATGTAGCGAATGAATGCACGTGAGGTTTTGTCAGGTGATAATTAGCCAATTTCTGGAGTATAACACTATCACTTACCTGTTTTTTTTTTGGTATATATTATTGGGTAAAAATATAGGGCATAGGGCTTATTTCAATGGATGAAATCTGTGGAAAAAGAAGGGGGAAATTTCCGTAGCGCAACGCGGCGTGGGAGGTGAGAGGAGAGGGTAATGGAGGGCAGGTAGGGAGGGGAGTCACGAAGGGGGTAAATTATCTGAGAAGGGAAGGGTTGACAATGACACTTTAGGCTTACTGCTGCTAACTTACATGCTAATTTTTTATAGGTAGAAAATCTCGGCAATAAATAAAGAAATAGGTTGTTCCAGGTGAATGTAAATGTCAATTAGGATTCTCCCTTCCTTTCTGATATATATTTTTATTACAGACATCGATTACAAGGCATAAATCAAAGGGGAAATTACCGTGGTAATGTAGCGAATGAATGCACGTGAGGTGTTGTCAGGTGATAATTAGCCAATTTCTGGAGTATAACACTATCACTTACCTGTTTTTTTTTGGTATATATTATTGGGTAAAAATATAGGGCATAGGGCTTATTTCAATGGATGAAATCTGTGGAAAGAGAAGGGGGAAATTTCCGTAGCGCAGCGCGGCGTGGGAGGTGAGAGGAGAGGGTAATGGAGGGCAGGTAGGGAGGGGAGTCACGAAGGGGGTAAAATAGCTAAAATGTCAACAATGGATGGGAGTACAGATGAGATTTGGAGTGCTGACTAGTGTTGGACAATGGCATTACTGATAGATGATACAAGCCACCACTTGAGAGCCCGGGATAATTCAAAATAACACAGAATCACAAAAGTGACGCCCCGCGGTATGATCCATTGTAGCTGAGCGTGACGAAAGTGACGCCCCGCGGTTAAGAGGTTAAATAACTCATTTCCACTGCTCTCACTCTTGACTTGTGTCCTTCCAACAACGTCCAAGCTTCACTTCTGTGCGTTAGAGTTGGTATCACAATACTGTCATGTAGTAACTTTTTCACTTCCATGCTCACTTCCCTGTTTCTTATCACTGCTTTCAAAGAACCAGCAACCTTTCATCCCTGCTGTACCCTTTCAAGCACTTCACCCTCCAAACCTCCATCCTTACTCATCACACTACCCAAGTACTTAAACGTACTCACATTCTCCAATTCCTCACCAACCAACCTCGCTGTACATTCACTGACTTCACCTCTCTCAAAGACCATCACTTTATTCTTCCCTACATTCACCTTTAGATTCCGTTTCTTACACACTCTCCCAAACTCATCCACCAAGCCTTGCAGCTCCCCTTCGTCTTCACTCGACAACACAGTATCATCTGCAAATGTAAATAGAAATGTAAATAATTAGTAATATAAGGATATGAGTACAAATACTTGAAGTTAGGACGGTGAAAGTGAAACCTTGGCTCTCTACGTATTTTACTGAAAGAGAAATTGAATGTCTACAGTGACAATACACTACTATTACTGAAGGAAACTTATGGATAAAGGCTCCATATATATATGTGTGTTATATAGTAATAGGAATATAAAGTGTGAGTGTTTTTATGAATAATAAATGACAGAATACCAGCGGGGAACGAGTGCAAGTGGGAGGATCATACGCACTCGTAATTTTTATTGCTTTCACAGTGTCTTTTTTTGGAGTATGGATTCCAAACTGTTTGAAAATCACAGAATTGTGTTTCTAGTGATAATATCAAGCTGTGGTAATCATATTATGGGGTGTCGGGAAGTGTAAATGGAGACTTCGTTACCCAACTTCAGAGGTCTCCACAAGTCCTACGGTACTCGATGAAGGCTCAACAAACATCCCAGGAGAAAGCTGACGATATGTACCATAATCATATTTAATTATAATACTCTAGGACTAATAACTGATTTTTGGCAAATATTTTTAGAAAGTCTGTTGGAGCGCAAATATCCTAACGGGACAGGCAAGTCATGCAAAACAACCCCGTGGTTTAGGGGTTAAAGAATAAGTATACCCTCATTAACATGGTTAATTTCATTACATGGGGCAATGGTGATGGAGGGAACAGAGCAAGGCACTGCTGTCCAAAAGGACGTGATAACGATGTCGGAGTGGGACAGGGAAGAGTCTGCAGATCTGAATTTCATTAAAGCAGTCTACCTATGTGCCACATGACATAAATGTACATATATGTACTGCATATTCGTTTCGTTTCGTTTTTAAAGGGTCCAACATGCTTCCATGCATCGGCCTTGGTCGCCTAATGGCGGCCGTCCATGCTGCATGATTCATTGCAGGCTCCCTGTTCAATCCCTTAACCCTGATGTCACACCTAATGACCTCGTTCCATGTCTTTCTCGGTCTGCCCCTCATAACCCCACCCCCAATATCAGCACTTTTCATCTTCCTCACCCAGTTATCATCCCCCATCCTCCCCACATGTCCAAACCATCTCAGTCTACCTCTCCTCATCACAACACCAATACACTCCAGTCCCATCCTACCTCTCAACTCTTTCATCATGAACCCGGCTCCCCCAGACCTTGCACACAGGGACGCACTACACATCCACCTAATCATTGTCATTTCTATACGTCTGAGCCGGCGAATATCCTCCTCCTTTACTGCCCAGGTCTCACTACCATACAGCATTACACTCCTAACACATGCTGCATACAAAGACCCCTTAGTACGGAGGGAGAGTCCTCTCAATGTCAGGAGAGGCAAGAGCTCCCTGAACTTCTTCCAACCACTTCTCACCCTAGCCACATAGCTAGCTCCAGCCCCACCTCCAGCACACAACATGTCCCCCAAATAACAAAACTCTTCCATACACTCAAGAGATTCACCAGCAAGTTCAATCCTTTCACGCCTGACAATCTCCACCTGCTCTCCCTGACACACCGTACACATAAAATCAGCATTATCTCGCAGTCTACCTCTGATACCACTACATCTCTTGTGCACCCATTTATCACAAACACCACACAAGATGGAATTACTTCCCACGCCCTTCTGGCAAACTGCACATGGCCACTCTCCCTTGCCTTTGGCAGTACCGCCACCAACCCTAGATAATATCACTTTTGTTTTATCTGCATTTACCCTTAAGCCCTTGTATCCCATACCATCTCTCCACTTCCTAAACCTTTCCTCCGCCTCCCTTTCATTCTCTGCAATCAACACCAAGTCATCAGCATACAACATCTCCCACGGAAGTCCGTTTCTAAAGTCACGTGAGAGGGCTTCAAGTACCAAGATAAACAACATGGGACTCAAAACTGACCCCTGATACACACCAACATTCATGGAAAACTCATCACTCAAATCTCCATTCTCTCTTACCTGGGTCCGAGCACCCACATACATAGCCATAATCACCCTAACCAACCACTCCTCCAAGCCAGGCTTTCTCATTTCCCACTTCACCATCTTTCTAGGGACTCTGTCAAAGGCCTTTTCCAAATCAACGAAAACAAAATACAGATCCTTTCTCCTACCAATATATTTTTTCTGAAGCTGTCGAACAATGAATATGGCATTAGCAGTTCCCTTACCTGGCATAAACCCAAACTGCATCTCATCAATATTCAATCTTTCTCTAATCATACCTTCTAAAACTCTCCATTACCTTCATTATCTGATCTAAAAGCTTTATACCTCTATAATTTCCTCTTTCCAGGGCATCACCCTTCCCTTTATTCACATTTACAGTTACACTCTTCAGCCAATCATCTGGGACAACACATTCATAAATAATCATATTTATCAGATTAGTGACTAACCTCACACCTATATCTCCTGAGGCCTTCAACATTTCGGCAGTCAACCCAGACACACCTGCTGCCTTCCCCGCCTTCATCCTACCTATTGCCTCACTCACAGTAGCAGCATCAGTCAATGGCCAGGGGCCAAGCACTGGATCTGTTGGCTCCAAACCTTCCTTGTCCCAAACTCCTCATTCAACAACCGGCTATAATGCTCTCTCCATGCATTTTTAATATCCTCACTCTTCACCACTACCCTTCCTTCATCATTCTTCACACACTGTTCACCTATAATATCCTGATTATCCCTCTTCATCTGATTTGCCACCTTAAATATCATATTTTTCCTTTCCCCATGATTTAGGTCATCAAGTAAAAGTCTATGTGACTCAGACTTTGTCCTGTATACCTCTCCTCTAGCCCTACGCTTGGCAGCCAAGTATTCCTCCTTGCTACCACCCTTCTTCCATTCCCGGAAAAGCCTTCTTTTCTCCTTAACTGGAGCTTCTACACCCTCATCCCACCACCAAGTTACTTTATGTCTTGGTGGTCCTCTTGTCCAACCACAGGTTGCATCAGTAACTCTCAAGAGATTGTTCTTGAGGGCTCTGTACTGTTCATTAACGCCTCTGTCTACAGCTCCCTGTTCAGGCACCACTCTCCTCATCTCGCTGTAGAAGGGATCGCTTACTACTTGGTTTTTCAGCTTCCATATTTTCCTCCTAGGTACATAAGTCCTCTTTTTCATCACCCGTTCGTTAAGCACCATATCACAAATCAATAGTTTGTGCTGCTGCACACACTCCTAACTTCCTATTACTTTAACATACCTCACTAACCTCCTATCAGCCCTCCTAACCAGAAAATAATCTATCTGACTGCTATTTCGCCCAGACTCATATGTAATTAACCTACTCTCTCTTTTCCTAAAATATGTGTTGCACACAATGATGTCCATTGCCTCCCCTAATTCGAGTATCCTTTCACCTTCTGCTTTCCTTATACCATACGCACATCCCCCATGTACTCCTTCATAATCTTGTGGTGCTTCACCTACATGACCATTTAAGTCCCCTTCCAAAACCACTATCTCATCATCTCACATACCACCTACTACACATATTAAATCATCCCAAAATCTATCCTTCCCTGCTTCTTCCAATCCTGCCTGTGCAGCATATGCTAATATAATTGCAGCTATCTTGCTACCAAATAGAATTTTCACAACCAATAGCCTATCACTTACTCTCATAACATTCATAACATATTTCACCCATTTCTCTGCAACCATCACACCAACATCATATCCGTCTGTCCCCCCCCTGCCAAAACAATTTATAGTAACAGTCCTTCCCAACAATCTCTCTGGCTGATTCATCCCTGTACCAGACTTCCTGCAAACACGCCACATCCACCCACCTCCTACTGAATGCCTCAGCGACTTCCCCCGCTCTTCCTCTCAAACTTCCCACATTCCGTGAACCCACCCTCATCCCCCTGGGTGATTTACTGTCCTCAGGCTTGCTTTAAACTTATTCTTGTGCTTTGCCATAGGCAGTTTTAATAAAGGGAGATAGACATACCACAGGCCCCACTCACTGCACAGTCCTAGGTCCAGGCAATGGATCTTGGACCCATAGCCCACCAGCTTACCAGTGGCTGTGGTAGTGGCCTTGGAGCACCCTGCCAGGACAGCTGCAGGGACACCCTCCAAGCGCGCCTTGGCACTGCAACTATCCCGCCATTATACACCCACTGGTAAGGCAGCCTCCTGTGGTGCTACTCCCAGGTTTGGGCCCCTCTCTATTGGGCGGAAGCGGCAGCCTGGGAACCGCAATGCCCTGTACTCTCTAGCACAGGTTCTAGCCCAATCTCGCCCTGGACCCATGATCTTTGCTGGCAGAACCCCCGTCACGCCTACCCCTAGAAGTCCACCACTGCATATTTGTATATACATTATTTGTGCATATACAAACCTATATACGTAAACGTACAACATTTTATCATATGTATATGTAAGTTTTGTAGAGTTTGGCATGCAGTTACTTTCTGACTTAATTGGAACATAATGCACTTTCAAAAATAATAATATCAGGTATAAGGTTTTACTCTTATGCTTGTGTTTGGTGCAACCATAGGGTAAAGAATGCAGAAGAGAAATTACTGACCGATTTGCCATAATGATGTACAGAACTTGTATTTCCTAGCAGTTCTCATTTTAGTGTGGAAATTTCAAGGCAAGGTTATGGATAACAGCAAACCATAATCCACTGTCATCAACATTCAACCACCTCTATACAAGTTTTTGTTTATATAAATTTTCATGTGTGATTAAATACACTTCACACATGTACATGTACAGTAGTTCCTTTCTTAAGCTTTTATTCGGCTATACATTACATATATATATATATATATATATATATATATATATATATATATATATATATATATATATATATAACCATTTTCATCAGTGTATAAAGACCATTACGAAAGAAAGACCATGGATTAAGAATGAACTGCAGGAAAACTATTTTTCTGAGTCACAAGAGATTTCCCCTCTCTTCTCTAGCCTTCATGGTCTGTTTAATACAAAAAGAGTGCAACACTTCTCTGTACGAGAGTGTGGTCATGGTTTCTGGAGAATAAATACCGAATTCCAGGGCTGACTGACTCACTGGCCACCTGACCCTTTGCGACAGACTGCCTCACTCTCCGCTGCCTGACCATCTACGCTGCACCGGTAGGTGTTGAGAGTGTGGCCCCGTGCTGATGTGGCTGACAGTGTTAATGTGGTGCTGATCTGGCTGACGGTGTTAGTGTGGTGCTAGTGTGGCTGACGGTGTTAGTCTGGTGCTAGTATGGCTGACGGTGTTACTGTGGTGCTGGTGTGACTGACGGTGTTAGTGTGGTGCTAGTGTGAATGAGTGTCAGTATGGTGCTAGTACGGTTTTTAAGTGCCATATCAAGGTTAGTTTTCTTGAATGTTGTTTTATTGGCTTTTGACACATCACTTCACCCACTGATAAGATGACCAAAGTCACGCTTTAAGGCAAGCCAGTCCCGCTTTCTGGACGTCCGTCCCGCTTTTTAAATTGTGACGAATGTCGTGCTTTTTGAGCAAATAGTCTTAATTGACCCGCTTTTAGAATCTTACTATTGCATTAGATATAACATGACCTTCTTTTATGAAATTAGGATGAATTAGAGAAATTATGCATAATCCTAACTAAATGAAATACTGAATTATTAATATAAAATCTGTAATGCACACTAGCTGGTAACTTTGGTCGACCCATTCACTGTACCGTACGGTATGTTCGGAGTTCGTAGAAGACGTTAGTGTTTGATTAGCATTAGTCTGAGGTGTAGCGCAGCAGCGGTCGCTGTCACATTGGTCAATATCTATCTGTCTATATATCTATCTATATCTATCTGTCTATTTGTCTATCTACCTATCTGTATCTGTATCTATCTACACACACACACACACACACACACACACACACACTCGTGCGTCCCTTTTTTAGCTCCAATAAATCTGGTCACCTTACCCACTAAACAAGTTGAATTTATAATACAGGCATTACCTGCAGCTAAAGTTTACGACAGAATCAAATTTGTAATTCAGAGATACAAAATTCTCTACAAGTAATCATTTGTGAATATTGACGAAACGGAAATATGTTATGTTTTTTTTAATGTAAAGATGTTAGCGTGGTTTAGCAAATGTATAAAGAAGAGCAGTATGTAAGATTAAAATGCAAGGGACTTGACACTGACGTTATGGCTTTTTCATATGCATGGCTATAAGAGAAATATTAGATCTTTTGGTCTTCTTAAGTACAGTAGCTGCAACGAAGAATTATGAAGGCTTGACATGGGAGAAGGAAGGTAGGTTCATTTGCTGGATATTCTGTCTGGAACTTCGTAAATTAGAATATGTCTAGTTTTTGAACCCTGCTTAAACTACGCACAGTACGCAACAAAAAGATGGGGTGGTGATGATGTAGCAGTATATCCTAGTACAGAAAATGATGCCCCATAACGAGGTTTTTCTGTTAGGTATGCAACTAATTTTATTGGTGATCGTGTCAATATGTATGAAAAGAGGACAGAGAGGAGGAAGGCCCTCCCTCGCCCACCACACCATTCGGTAAAAAAAAGGAAAGAGTTAGCAAAATAATCACACTGATGGATGGAAAGAAGATGGATATATTTATAGGGATGACATGAAAGAAAATACTATGTATTATGCAGTCTCTTCTTATCATCTACATAGATGTAGCTCTCATTTAATACCCACTGTTTGTAGGGGTTACTGTATCAGTGGTTCGATTTCAGGTTTTGTACTGAGAACAATATCACACATTAATGTTACTCAAACGACAGATGTATTGTATAGAACAGTAAGGCAGCTATGGTTGCAGAATCATCGTGTAATGAACAACACATCCAGTCTCTCGTCAATACTATATATCAGTCTTCTCTATCACATCCTAAGGAGCAGCCTCGCTTTGGGCACATCTGTCCCAGCCCAATAACAACCCTGTTTCCCACGACGCATCATCTTTCTTGATATCCTGTCTGATATTTACAGTTTGTTTTTCTTACGCCTTATCATATCCTTCCAACTCGCCAGTTTGACGATCCCTTAATTAGGTGTTTTGCTTTAAATGACTATCCATCACAATATTATAATGCCTCGTTAAATGTACTCACATGGTCCTCCAAGGATAGGAGAATGCTATGAATTTTCTCCAATCAATTATAATAGGTCTAAGATTCCTCAAAAACATACAAAAGAAAAAAAAAAATATGACTATGTCCGCACGACACATGAAAAACTTACAAGAGACGAACCTTAAAGAAATATTGACGCATAACTTTTTAAGATCCAGCATTGTCCCACACCGTTTTCAATATCCTCAATTAGGTGTTCAGTAACTGTCAGTACCTTTATAGTTATTCACTTCGTGCCTGAAGGCCAATATCATGTCAAATTATTTAACATAAACGGGAGACCTCAACAAAATTTAGATTTGTTGATGACAGAATCCTTTTTGGTGAAATTGGAGTCTTCTGTAGCTAAGAAGTCTGCAATTAGACCTTATGAAGAATCTAGTACCTGTGTATTAAAATTACGCTCAACTTTCTAAGAAAACAGGAGATAAAATGTTAGAATTCTTGACATACTAGTATAGGAAGGGTAGGTAGAACAGTCAGTCGTAGTTCATATAATAAAATAATGGAGTAAATAAAAATCAGACGACTTTTGGTAAATAGTATATCTATTTATCTATACCCAGACGCCTTAATCCCGTGAGGAGTGAGCACACACAAACAGTAACATAAAAGTTTGCTGTCTCAAACTGTATTGTAAATGTAAGTTAATATGCCTGATAAAACCTGGCTTCCTGGCTTAATTTATGGATCAGACAGCAGGAGTCTAACCAAAACTCTAATCTTCGTGACTGCTCTAAGAGAGGAAGACGATAATGCTAGGGAAATCCTAGCTGATTAGAGAATAAAAAAAATATTGTTGCTATAATGATATTTGTATATAAGAAACTGAATGAATGGCCATGGCCTAGCAACGTCATTCTTTTTTTATGCAAGAAAGAAGGAACCAAAGGCCTGGAGCCAGCAAACATTTCCTTCCAAGAAAAAAGGAAATACAAAAGAGAGCCAACTTCAAGATCCGTTAATTTCGAGATACCTAGACACACTGCTTTAGAAAGACTGGAGATCATAGGAAGTAGGAAATACAGACAGAGGGAGACAGTTCCAGAGATGACCTGTTGCATAAATGAAGGACTGGGAGTAATGGTTAACTATTGCATTAGAGACTTGGACAGAAAAGGGGTGAGACTTTGTTGTTAGACGTTTGCTACACACCCGCCGTAGAGGTGGAGGGATGCAAGCACACAGTTCAGAGGAACAGTGACCATTGAAGTAGCAGTAGAAAAGAGATATAGATGTAGCAGTGCAGCAAAGAGACAGAGGTTGAAGGGAGCCAGTAAGAGAAGGAGAATTGATGAGACGAAAAGCCTTTGACTCCACCCTACTGAGAAGAGCTGTATGTGGGGAGCGTCCCCACACACGAGAATCGTACTCTAAACAGGGCGAATAAAACCCGTGTATAAAGTCAAGAACTGTGCAGGGGTAAAGAAGGTATGAAGTCAGCTTAGCACAACTAATCTTTTGGAAGCAGATTTTACAAGAGATGCAATATGATCTTCCCAAGATAAGTCCTGAGTGAATTAATTCCCAAGCATGTTCAAGAATGATGCAGTATTGAGATGGATATTATTAAACATTAGTGGGCACTCATGTGGAAGATTGTGTTGGGTTGAAAGGTGTAATAATTGAGTTTTTGAGGCATTAAAAACAACAAGATTATTTTTACCCATCAGAGATACGAGCCAAGTCAGACATTAGGTTTGCCATAGCCTCATCCCATGTTTGTTGAAGTAACTGCTGAGATGGATGTTGCGGGAAGCGAATGAAAAGGTGAAGGGTGGACTCATCAGTGTACGAGTGGATAGGATTAGATGTACAGACGTCGGAATAAGTTCGTTTCCTTTTCCGTGGACTAAAGTGTTTGTAACACTGCTCGATGGAGAGGTATCCCCTCCTCATAGTCACACACTCCCACCCAACCGCCCCTCTTTTCTCTCCAACCCCATAACCCCACCCGGTACCCTCCATACTCTCACTCACAGCCAGCTAGGGGTTTCTGTACTTCAAGCACCATCTAAATTACGTGTAGTTTGAACAACTGATAAAGGAATAGTACAGTATAAATCATAAACCAAGTTAGGAAAAGGTTTACTACAGTGTGTGTGAGAGAGAGAGAGAGAGAGAGAGAGAGAGAGAGAGAGAGAGAGAGAGAGAGAGAGAGAGTTAAAAGACAGAGAGCAACAGGCGGAGAGGGAGAGCGAGTGGAAAAATGATAATTGAGAGGGCAGTTACGGAGAAAATAAAAAGAGGAGAGGCAAGGAGAGAAGAACGAGAGTTAAGAAAAGAGACAGAGAGTAAGAAGAAGAGACAGTGAGAGGTGAAATGAGATACAAGCAGTGTGAAAAGGAAAGAGAAAAGGGAGATGTTAATAGAAAGGCCGGGAGACAGGGAAGTAGAAACAAAAAGGGAGACAGCTGAGAGAAAATGGGAATGGAGCAAACACAGATATAGGGATAACAAAAGGAGAAAGTGGGAAAGACAGCTACGAAACGGAATACTGAGAACGATAATGAGAAAAATTAGAAAAAGAGGCAAGGTAACAGGGAGGAGGAGGAAAGTGTGTTATTCTGGCAAGGACGCAGGGAAAGAACTAAGCAGGATAAGATGAAAGCATTGAGGCTGAGTAGAACGAATGACATTCAAGTAAAAAGGGAGGGAGAGAAACAGAGAAATTAGAGAAATTTGCGGAGAGAAAGTAGAGGTTAAGGGTGGGAACAAAATAGGTTAATTCTTATGGCAAGAAAGAGGAGGGGGATGGTAAGAAGGGAAGACAAGGGGAGGGAGAGGGAGGGAGGAAGGGAGGGAAAGAGAGAGGGAAGAGCGGAATGAAAGAAGATATTTCGGGTGACAGGGAGAGACGGAAAGAGGAGAGAGAAAAAGAAGCATGCAGTTATTACTGGGTAAAGAAAGCAGTGAAGGAAATGGATTTAGTACAAATAAAGAAATACAGAGAGAGTAATGGAGAACGAAAGGTAAAACATGTGACAGATGAAAAAAAAGTAAGACAAAGTTGTGACACAGGGAGGGAGAAAGAAGAGTGAGGTAAGGAGGGAGTGACAGAGGGGGAGACAGACGAAGGAAAGGAAAGAGAGAGGGAGGAAGGTAGGGACTGAGCAGATAGCTATAAAGAAAGAGGAAGGAGGGAAAAGGAAACTGGGGATGAGACAAAGGATCCAGAGAGAGAGGGGGGGGGAGGGGCAATACACAGACAGGCACAGACGGATAGGTCGACAAATATTCAGAAAGTGTGCGTTTGTGAGTGTGTGTGTGTGTGTGTGTGTGTGTGTGTGTGTGTGTGTGTGTGTGTGTGCTTGCATCCGTCCCTGTGTCACTTCTATAACACTGTTTCATTCTTTCACCTGCGTGTTTTCCTCTTCTCTGCTTCAGTTTCTCCCCTCACTCACTTTTTTATTTTTTTTATCAGTAATTCTCTTGATTTTTCTCACCATTCCAAGTCTCTCTCTCTCTCTCTCTCTCTCTCTCTCTCTCTCTCTCTCTCTCTCTCTCTCTCTCTCGGAATAAAGAGATTGTTCTCACAGTCTGTATCTCCTTAATACGGCCACTTCCTGACTTGCTGTGGAATTTTGGTTGCTTGAAAAAGACAGACGTCGACTTAAAATGAGTTCAGGAGACTAAGGTATCAGGTTCGCCTGAGGGCTGTGGGACTTTTTTATTAGAAACTCGTAGACTACGAGGTCAGCTCATTAAAGTGTTAAAATCTGAATGGGTTTCAGAATCATTACATACAAATTTGCTTACTCTTAACACGGACTCAGCACACAACCATGGTTGGAAGCTGTAACTGAGAAAATTTTCCAGCAGAATTACGTGAAAACATTTTCACGTGCAAGATCTGCTCCACATGGAACTGACTCAATATGGACGTCGTTAACACTACAGTAGAAAAATTTAAGTGATTCATCGGCAGGATCTTACACTAGAATCAATGTGAACTGGATATGCATTCCCAGTTAGACAAGAAGTATCTCCACAGTATGGGCTGCATAGTCATTAAGATCCTAACTTTTCCTTGTAACTCCTGTGTGTGTGTGTGTGTGTGTGTGTGTGTGTGTGTGTGTGTGTGTGTGTGTGTGTGTGTGTGTGTGTGTGTGTGTGTAAAAGAGGTGTCTATTATCGCAACATTTAATTACAGCAGACTTATTCTCTCTCTCTCTCTCTCTCTCTCTCTCGGTGTGTGTGTGTGTGTGTGTGTGTGTGTGTGTGTGTGTGTGTGTGTGTGTGTAAAACCGGTGTCTATTATCGCAACATTTAATTACAGCAGATTTATTCTCTCTCTCTCTCTCTCTCTCTCTCTCTCTCTCTCTTACACACACACACACACACACACACACACACACACACACACACACACACACACACAAACACACACACACACAGAGTAGTAAACCTTTTCCTAACTTGGTTTATGATATATACTTTACTATTCCTACATTAGTTGTTCGAACTACACGTAATTTAGATGGTGCTTGAAGTACAGAAACCCCTAGCTGGCTGTGAGTGAGAGTATGGAGGGTACCGGGTGGGGTTAAGGGGTCGGAGAGAAAAGTGGGGGGATTGGGAGGGAGTGTGGGACTATGAGGAGGAGAGGAGGAGGGGATGCCTCTCCATCGAGCAGTGTTACAAACACGGAAAAGGAAACGAACTTATTCCGACGTCTGTACAGCTCAGAACGTCATTGATGAATAAAAGAAAGAGAGTTGGTGATAGGACAGAGCCCTAAGGAACATCATTGTTGATAGATCCAGAAGAACGATGGCCGTCTAGAACAGTGGCTATAGAATGACCAGAATGAAAGCTAGGGATGAAGGCACAGACAGAAGGATAGAAACCATAAGATGGCAGTTTGGAGATTAAAGATTTATGCCAGACTCGATCGAAATCCTTTGAGATGTCAAGTGCAATGACAAAGCTTTTGCCAAAGTCCTGAAAGGAGGATGACCAGGAATCTGAAAGGAAGGTGAGAAGGTCGCCAGTGAAGCATCCCTGACGGAACCCATAATGACGATCAGAAAGTTGTGAAAGGAAAATGCTTTAACCCCTACACCACGGGGATGTTTTTGCGCTCTTTGCCACGTCCCGCGAGGATATTCGCGCTCCAACTAACTTTTTAAAAATATTTGCCAAAGATCAGTTATTAGTCCTAAAATATTAAAATTAAATATGCATATGGCACATACCTTCAGCTTTCCCCTGGGATGTTTGTTGAGCCTTCATCGTCTACCGTAGGACTTGTGGAGACTTCTGAAGTTGGGTAACAAAGTCTACATTTTACACTTCCTGATACCCCAGAATATGGTTACCACTGCTTGATATTATAACTACAGACACTATTCTATGAATTTTAAGGAGTTTGGAATCCATATTCCAAAAAAAACACTGTGAAAGCAATGTAAATTACGAGCACATACGAGCTTTCTTGCCTTGCTGGTTCCCCGATGGTATTCTGAGGCGGAGCTGTCATTTATTATTTATAAACACACTCACACTTTATATTCCTAGTACTTTATTACACTTATTTATATATACAATATTTATCTATAAGTTTCTTTCAGTACTAGTAGTTTATTTTCACTCCAGGCATTCACTTTCTCTTTCTGTATACTTGTGTAGAGAGTGATGCTGTCACTTTCAGTACTCCCAGCATTCATACATGCTAGAGCGAAACTTTCTCTTTCACTTTCACTGCTCCTAGTATATATACTCGTATTCTTATATTACTACTTATTTACATTTCTATTTACATTCTCCATTTTATTTACATTATATACATTTCTATTTTATTTACACTATGTTATGCACTGTCACTTGCAGTAACTTATAAAACTATTTTCCACTGTTCAGTTATATTAAAACATTCATTGCTTTCACTTGCAGTTTACACATTATTTACATTTCCACTTGCATTGTTTTAGTCACCAGAAAGATTGTAGTCATTGTCCATCATTATCATTGATAAATTAGCCAGTTCACGTTCCACAGCAGAGTCACTTAGCCCTTTACCCGTTTCCACACGAGGTTTAGTAGGGGTAGAGGTCACAGGGCCCTTTGCATGGGGCTAAAAATCGGCGGAATTGGACAGGCGCGAATCCGACGTGGTTTCACCTTGAAAGACAACAGTAAACTGAATGCTGTGGCCTAGGGGCAGTGAAGGGTTGTCAATGTCAGCGTGGTGACAGCTGGTAATATATACTCTATGAAAATAATGATTGGCAGGAAATCTAAACAATACATAATAAATTAGGTAGTTCCAGGTAATTGCAAATATCACTTAGGCTTCTCCCTTCCTTTCTTATGTATATTTTTATTATGAGAACAGGTCATACGGCATATTTCAAGGGGAAATAAACAGGGAAAATTAGTGAATGAGTGCATGTGAGGTGCTGCCAGGTGAAAATTAGCCTATTCCAGATGTATGGCAGTATCAATTACCTTTTCTCTTTCTTTTGTATATTATTTTGTATAAGAATAGGGCAAAGGGCACATTTCAATGGATAAAATGAGTGGAAAAATCCATCCAGCATTTGTGTAGCAGAGCGCAGCTGGTCAGGTGGGAGTAGAGGGTAATGGAGGGGAGATAAGGAGGGGGGGAGTCAAGGACAGGAGAAAAATGGCTAAATTGTCAACGGTGGATGGGGGTGCAGGTGACATTAGCAGAACTGAGTATAGCTGGACACTGGCAGTACTGATAGGTGATACAAGCCACCACTTAAAAGCCCGGGTGAATTCAAAATAGCACAGAATCACAAAAGTGACGCCCCGTGGTATGAGCCCTTGCTCCTGGGCGTCACGAAAGTGATTCAAAAACTTTTGAGACACAGGATGTTAAAGCAATTGGACTATAGTTAGAGGGCTGGGATTTGTCATCGTTCTTTAGGACTGGGTGAATGAGAGCAAGCTTCCAGCAAGAAGGAAAGGTACAAGTTGAGAGACAAAGGTGAAAGAGTTTTCCTAGGCAGGGTGTAAGTCAGAGGGGGGAAGTGATGGAGGAACAGCACAAGAATCATCTAAGGTGGAATTGGAGGAGAGAGTCTGAGCAAAGAGATCTGCTTTATCTATAGAAAAATTAGCTACAGAACCATCAGAATAGGAAAGAGGAGGGAAGGATGATGATGCAATGTTGTTAGAAGGGTTTTTAGCAAGGTGCCAGAAGGAGCGGAAAGAATTCGATTTGGAGAGGTGATAGCATTTAGTACAGTTGAAATTATTTTTAGCAGAGCGAAGAACAGACTTAGCATGATTCCGGTCAGAAACATAAACAAGATGTGATTCAGGGGTGGGTTGGTCTGGTATCTTTTATAGGCCTTCTTGTTGCGGACAGGATTAGTCTATCTAACTATCTATAGCCCGACGCTCTAATCCCGCAAACGGTGGCCGCAGACAAAACGCCTCCAAATCACTCTGTCACCCACCATTCGACTACCCTCCCCCCAACTGACCCCCCCCTCCCTCATATACCTCTCAATTCCATCCCTCCACCTCATCCTCGGTCTACCCCTCCCTCTCCCTCCCTCCACCTCACCTACATACACCCTCTTAGTCAGTCTTTCATTCTCCATTCTCTCCACATGTCCAAACCATCTCAATGTATTTCTCCTAATCTTTTCAACCACATCCACATCTACCCCACAACGTTCCTTCACTTCTTCATTCGTCAACCTGTCCCTCCACGTCACTCCACATGCTCCTCTCAGGTAACTCATTTCCACTGCTCTCACTCTTGACTTGTTCCCCTCTTGCAAGGTCCACGCCTCGCTTCCATACGTCAGGGTAGGGATCACAATACCATCATGCAGTGACTTCTTAACTTCCATACTCACCTCCCTATTTCTCATCACTGCTTTCGTTTACCAACAACCTTTCTTCCCTGCTGTACTCTTTCACGTACTTCATCCCCCAAAGTTCCATCCTTACTCATCACACTACCCAAGTACTTGAATGCACTCACATTCTCCATATCCTCACCATCCAACCTCACTGCACACTCTGTGACTTCATTCCTCTCAAACACCATAACTTTACTTTTGTTTACATTAACTTTCAGATTCCTCCTTCTACACACTGTCCCAAATTCATTCACCAAACCTTGCAACTCCCATTCATCTTCACTCAACAATACTGTATCATCAGCAAACAGCAACACCGGAAACTTCCAAATCTCACCCTCATTCATTAGGGCCACCCCCACATCCACTGCCCTACCTTGCACCTCCTTTACAACCCCATCCATATATATATTAAACAGCCATGGAGACATCACACACCCCTGTTTCAGTCCCACATTGAGATCAAAGAACTCACTCAGCTCACCGTCCACTCGCACCGTAGCCCTAGCTCCCTCGTACATACTCTTCACAGCACTCAACAATTTCCCCTCCACTCCATATATTCTTAATACCTTCCACATACTTGCCTATCTATTCTGTCATAAGCTTTCTCCAAGTCCATGAAGGCAGCATACACTTTCCTTCCCTTCTCTAGATACTTCTCCACTAAACATCTTAGAACAAATATCTGATCTACACACCCTTTTCCCTCCCTAAATCCCCCTTGTTCTTCTCCAACTAGCTCCTCTGTCATATGCCTAACCCTATCAATAAGTATTCTACCATATATTTTACCAGTCACACTAAGAAGGCAAATACCCCTATGGTTACCACATACTTCTCTCTCCCCTTTTCCTTTGTACAGAGGAACAATTATACCTGATTTCCAGTCCTCTGGAACCCTTCCCTCTTCCCAAGCCAATCTACACAACTTCCATATCCACTCCACAACAATCTCACCCCCATACCTAAGCATTTCACCACACACTCCATCAATTCCTGGGACCTTTCCCAGCTTAATCTTCTGAATCGCTTCCACTACTTTCGACCTACTGATCTCTTCCTCCCTCCTCTCATCTCTTCTTCTCCCAGCCATTCCCCAACCACTTATACTCACACTGCTCTCACTCTCTACATTCAACAAATCCTCAAAGTGCTCCTTCCATCTCCTCAATTTCTCTCTCTTCTCCACCAACAATCTATTATTCCTATCTTTCACTCCCCTACTATTTCCCCTTTCACACTGCCTTACTTTCTTTACCTCCTTCCAAAACAATTTCTTACTCTCCCTCCATTTCACACTCAGATAGGATTAGAACAAGCGTAATTAAACCAAGGCTTTCTTGCAATAGTCAGAGGATATGAGAAGGGAGTGTATGCTTCCATGCCTGAGAGATTAACCTCGGTAATGCGCAAGGCACACTCAGATGGTTCCTCGCCACGGAAGCAATAATCATTCCACAGAAAATCAATGAAGTACTGCATGAGGGCATCCCAATCTGCAGCTTTAAAGTGCCACAGACGACGTTTCCTTGGAAGTTCCATAGGCCGTAACGGAGCGATAGGACAGGTTAAGGTAATAAGGTTATGATAGGAGGAGCCCAAAGGAGAGGAAGGATTATAAGTGTAAGCAGAAGGATTAGTTGTAAGGAAGAGGTCAAGAATGTTGGAGCTCTCTCCAAGGCAGTCAGGGATATGGGTAGGGTGCTGTACAAGCTCCTCTAGGTCATTAAGGATGGAAAAGATGTAGGCTTGTTCACCAGGTGGACCAGTGAAAGGAGAGGAGAGCAAAAGGTGGTGGTGGACATTGAAATCTCCAAGAATGGAAATATCAGAGAAAGGAGAAATGGATAGAATGTGTTCCATTGTAGAAGTAAGATAGACAAAGAATTTTTGATAGTCAGTAGAATCATGAGATAAGTAAACAACGCAGATATATTAGTCAGAGAATGGCAAGAAAGCCGAAGCCAAAGAGTAGAGAATTCAGAAGAATCAAGTTCAGGAATACGAGAGCAAGATATTTAGTTGCATTGATATACACAACAGCCACCTTTGGCTTTGAAATGAGTATAGAGAAAGTAGGAGGAAACAAAAGGGTTTGCTCACTTGCCTCAGACAACTGAGTCTCTGTGAAGAAGAGTATTTGAGTGAATATAATTGAAATACTAAAGTAATTAGGTGACATCCAGGATGTGGAGTAAATGAGAAGGATGGGAAGAGAAAACTCTGAGAATACAGCTCACTGAGCAAACACAAAAGTAACTAAATGGGTTCAAGATGGATAGTGACAAGGTGGGGTGGGAAAAGAAAGCTCCGTGAATATATCAGAGTGAGATAGAAAACGGTTGGTTGCATCAGTAACTCTCAAGAGATTGTTCTTGAGGGCTCTGTACTGTTCATTAATGCCTCTGTCTACAACTCCCTGTTCAGCCACCACTCTTCTCATGTCGCTGTAGAAGGGATCGCTTACTACTTGGTTTTTCAGCTTCCATATTTTCCTCCTAGGTACATATGTCCTCTTTTTCATCACCCGTTCGTTAAGCACCATATCACAAATCAATAGTTTGTGTTCCTGCACACACTCCTCACTTCCTATTACTTTAACATACCTCACTAACCTCCTATCAGCCCTCCTAACCAGAAAATAATCTATCTGACTGCTATTTCGCCCAGACTCATATGTAATTAACCTACTCTCTCTTTTCCTAAAATATGTGTTGCACACAATAATGTTCGTTGCCTCCCCTAATTCGAGTATCCTTTCACCTTCTGCATTCCTTATACCATACGCACATCCCCCATGTACTCCTTCATAACCTTGTGGTGCTTCACCTACATGACCATTTAAGTCCCCTTCCAAAACCAGTATCTCATCATCTCACATACCACCTACTACACGTATTAATTCATCCCAAAATCTATCCTTCCCTGCTTCTTCCAATCCTGCCTGTGCAGCATATGCCAATATAATTGCAGCTATCTTGCTACCAAATAGAATTTTCAATACCAGTAGCCTATCGCTTACTCTCATAACATTCATAACATATTTCACCCATTTCTCTGCAACCATCTCACCAACATCCCCATATCCGTCTGTCCCCCCCTGCCAAAACAACTTATAGTAATAGTCCTTCCCAACAATCTCTCTGGCTGATTCACTCCTGTACCAGACTTCCTGCAAACACGCCACATCCACCCACCTCCTACTGAATGCCTCAGCGACTTCCCCTGCTCTTCCTCTCAAACTTCCCACATTCCATGAACCCACCCTCATCCCCCTGGGTGATTTACTGTCCTCAGGCATGCTTTGAAACTTATTCTTGTGTTTTGCCATAGGCAATTTTAATAAAGGGAGATAGACATACCACATGCCCCACTCACTGCACAGTCCCAGGTCCAGGCAATGGATCTGGGACCCATAGCCCACCAGCTTACCAGTGGCTGTGGTAGTGGCCTCGGGGCACCCTTCCAGGACAGCTGCAGGGACACCCTCCAAGCGCGCCTTAGCACTGCAAGTATCCCGCCATTATACACCCACTGGTAAGGCAACCTCCTGTGGCGCTACTCCCAGGTTTGGGCCCCTCTCTATTAGGCGGAAGCGACAGCCTGGGAACCGCAATGCCCTGTACCCTCTAGCACATGTTCTCGCCCAATCTCACCCTGGACCCATGATCTTTGCTGGCGGAACCCCCGTCACGCCTCCCCCAGAAGTCCACCACTGCATATATGTATATACATTATTTGTGCATATACAAACCTATATACGTAAACATACAACATTTTATCTTACGTATATGTAAGTTTTGTAGAGTTTGGCATGCAGTTACTTTCTGACTTAATTGGAACATAATGCACTTTCAAAAATAATAATATCAGGTATAAGGTTTTACTCTTATGCTTGTGTTTGGTGCAACCATAGGGTAAAGAATGCAGAAGAGAAATTACTGACCGATTTGCCATAATGATGTACAGAACTTGTATTTCCTAGCAGTTCTCACTTTAGTGTGGAAATTTCAAGGCAAGGTTATGGATGAGAGCAAACCATAATCCACTGTCATCAACATTCAACCAGCTCTATACAAGTTTTTGTTTATATAAATTTTCATGTGTGATTACATACACTTCACACATGTACATATACAGTAGTTCCTTTCTTAAGCTTTTATTCGGCTATACATTATATATATATATATATATATATATATATATATATATATATATATATATATATATATATATATATATATATATATATAAAACCATTTTCATCAGTGTATAATGACCATTACGAAAGAAAGACCATGGATTAAGAATGAACTGCAGGAAAACTATTTTTCTGAGTCACAAGAGATTTCCCCTCTCTTCTCTAGCCTTCATGGTCTGTTTAATACAAAAAGAGTGCAACACTTCTCTGTACGAGAGTGTGGTCATGGTTTCTGGAGAATAAATACCGAATTCCAGGGCTGGCTGACTCACTGGCCACCTGACCCTTTGCGACAGATTGCCTCACTCTCCGCTACCTGACCATCTACGCTGCACCGGTAGGTGTTGAGAGTGTGGCCCCGTGCTGGTGTGGCTGACAGTGTTAATGTGGTGCTGATCTGGCTGACGGTGTTAGTGTGGTGCTAGTGTAGCTGACGGTGTTAGTCTGGTGCTAGTATGGCTGACGGTGTTACTGTGGTGCTGGTGTGACTGACGGTGTTAGTGTGGTGCTAGTGTGAATGAGTGTCAGTATGGTGCTAGTACGGTTTTTAAGTGCCATATCAAGGTTAGTTTTCTTGAATGTTGTTTTATTGGCTTTTGACACATCACTTCACCCACTGATAAGATGACCAAAGTCACGCTTTAAGGCAAGCCAGTCCCGCTTTTTGGACGTCCGTCCCGCTTTTTAAATTGTGACGAATGTCGTGCTTTTTGAGCAAATAGTCTTAATTGACCCGCTTTTAGAATCTTACTATTGCATTAGATATAACATGACCTTCTTTTATGAAATTAGGATGAATTAGAAAAATTATGCATAATCCTAACTAAATGAAATACTGAATTATTAATATAAAATCTGTAATACTCACTAGCTGGTAACTTTGATCGACCCATTCACTGTACCGTACGGTATGTTCGGAGTTCGTAGAAGACGTTAGTGTTTGATTAGCATTAGTCTGAGGTGTAGCGCAGCAGCGGTCGCTGTCACATTGGTCAATATCTATCTGTCTATATATCTGTCTATATCTATCTATCTGTGTATTTGTCTATCTGCCTATCTGTATCTATATCTGTCTATCTACACACAGACACACACACACACACACACACACACACACACACACACACACACACACACACACACACACACACACACACACACACACACACGCACGCACGCGTGCGTCTCTCTTTTAGCTCCAATAAATCTGGTCACCTTACTCACTGAACAGGTTGAATTTATAATACAGGCATTACCTGTAGCTAAAGTTTACGACAGAATCAAATTTGTAATTCAGAGATACAAAATTCACTACCAGTAATCATTTGTGAATATTGACGAAACGGAAATATGTTATGATTTTTTAATGTAAAGATGTTAGCGTGATTTAGCGAATGTATAAAGAAGAGCAGAATGTAAGATTAAAATGCAAGGGACTTGACACTGACGTTATGGCTTTTTCATATACATGGCTATATGAGAAATTTCAGATCTTTTGGTCTTCTTAAGTACATTAGCTGCAACTAAGAATTTTGAAGGCTTGACATGGGAGAAGGAAGGTAGGTTCATTTGCTGGATAATCTGTCTGGAACTTCGTAAATTAGAATATGGTTTTTGAACTCTACTTAAACTACGCACAGTACGCAACAAAAAGATGGGGTGGTGATGATGTAGCAGTATATCCTAGTACAGAAAATGATGCCCCATAACGAGGTTTTGTGTTAGATATGCAACTAATTTTATTGGTGATCGTGTCAATATGTATGAAAAGAGGACAGAGAGGAGGAAGGCCCTCCCTCGCCCACCACACCATTCGGTAAAAAAAAGGAAAGAGTTAGCAAAATAATCACACTGATGGATGGAAAGAAGATGGATATATTTATAGGGATGACATAAAAGAAAATACTATGTATTATGCAGTCTCTTCTTATCATCTGCACAGATGTAGCTCTCATTTAATACTCACTGTTTGTAGGGGTTACTGTATCAGTGGTTCGACTTTAGGTTTTGTACTAAGAACAATATCACACATTAATGTTACTCAAACGACAGATGTATTGTATAGAACAGTAAGGTAGCTATGGTTGCAGAATCATCGTGTAATGAACAACACATCCAGTCTCTCGTCAATACTATATATCAGTCTTCCTCTATCACATCCTAAGGAGCAGCCTCGCTTTGGGCACATCTGTCCCAGCCCAATAACAACCCTGTTTCCCACGACGCATCATCTTTCTTGATATCCTGTCTGATATTTACAGTTTGTTTTTCTTATGCCTTATCATATCCTTCCATCTCGCCAGTTTGACAATCTAAGGTGTTTTGCTTTAAATGACTATCCATCACAATATTATAATGCTCCGTTAAATGTACTCACATGGTCCTCCAAGGATAGGAGAAAGCTATGAATTTTCTCCAATCAATTATAATAGGTCTAAGATTCCTCAAAAACATACAAAAGAAACAAAAATATGACTATGTCCGCACGACACATCAAAAACTTACAAGAGACGAACCTTAAAGAAATATTGACGCATAACTTTTTAAGATCCAGCATTCTCCCACACCGTTTTCAATATCCTCAATTAGGTGTTCAGTAACTGTCAGTACCTTTATAGTTATTCACTTCGTGCCTGAAGGCCAATATCATGTCAAATTATTTATCATAAACGGGAGACCTCAACAAAATTTAGATTTGTTGATGACAAAATCCTTTTTGGTGAAACTGGAGTCTTCTGTAGCTAAGAAGTCTGCAATTAGACCTTATGAAGAATCTAGTACCTGTGTATTAAAATTACGCTCAACTTTCTAAGAAAACAGGAGATAAAATGTTAGAATTCTTGACGTACTAGTATAGCAAGGGTAGGTAGAACAGTCAGTCGTAGTTCATATAATAAAATAATGGAGTAAATAAAAATCAGACGACTTTTGGTAAATAGTCTATCTATTTATCTATACCCAGACGCCTTAATCCCGTGAGGAGTGAGCACACACAAATAGTAACATAAAAGTTTGCTGTCTCAAACTGTATTGTAAATGTAAGTTAATATGCCTGATAAAACCTGGCTTCCTGGCTTAATTTATGGATCAGACAGCAGGAGTTTAACCAAAACTCTAATCTTCGTGACTGCTCTAAGAGACGAAGACGATAATGCTAGGGAAATCCTAGATGATCAGAGAATAAAAAAAAATATTGTTGCTATAATGATATTTGTATATAAGAAACTGAATAAATGGCCATGGCTTAGTAACGTCATTCTTTTTTTATGCAAGAAAGAAGGAACCAAAGGCCAAGAGCCCGCAAACAATTCCTTCCAAGAAAAAAGGAAATACAAAAGAGAGCCAGCTTCAAGATCCGTTCATTTCGAGATACCTAGACACACTGGTTTAGAAAGACTGGAGATCATAGGAAGTAGGAAATACAGACAGAGGGAGACAGTTCCAGAGATGACCTGTTGCATAAATGAAGGACTGGGAGTAATGGTTAACTATTGCATTAGAGACTTGGACAGAAAAGGGACGAAAGTTTGTTGTTAGACGGGTGCTACACACCCGCCGTAGAGGTGGAGGGATGCAAGTACACAGTTCAGAGGAGCAGTGACCAATGAAGTAGCAGTAGAAAAGAGATATAGATGCAGCAGTGCAGCAAAGAGACAGAGGTTGAAGGGAGCCAGTAAGAGAAGGAGAATTGATGAGACGAAAAGCCTTTGACTCCACCCTACTAAGAAGAGCTGTATGTGGGGAGCGTCCCCACACACGAGAATTGTACTCTAAACAGGGCGAATAAAACCCGTGTATAAAGTCAAGAACTGTGCAGGGGTAAAGAAGGTATGAAGTCAGATTAGCACAACTAATCTTTTGGAAGCAGATTTTACAGGAGATGCAATATGATCTTCCCAAGATAAGTCCTGAGTGAATTAGTTCCCAAGCATGTTCAAGAATGATGCAGTATTGAGATGGATATTATTAAACATTAGTGGGCACTCATGTACAAGATTGTGTTGGGTTGACAGGTGTAATAATTGAGTTTTTGATGCATCAAAAACAACAAGATTATTTTTACCCATCAGAGATATGAGCCAAGTCAGACATTAGGTTTGCCATAGCCTCATCCCATGTTTGTTGAAGTTTACTGCTGAGATGGATGTTGCAGGAAGCAAATGAAAAGGTGAAGGGTGGACTCATCAGTGTACGAGTGGATTAGGTTAGATGTACAGCTCAGAACGTCATTGATAAATAAAAGAAAGAGTTGGTGATAGGACAGAGCCCTAAGGAACATCATTGTTGATAGATCCAGAAGAACGATGGCCGTCAACAACAGTGGCTATAGAATGACCAGAATGAAAGCTAGGGATGAAGGCACAAATAGAAGGATAGAAACCGTAAGAGGGGAGTTTGGAGATTAAAAATTAATGCCAGAAAATAGAAGGATAGAAACCGTAAGAGGGGAGTTTGGAGATTAAAGATTAATGCCAGACTCGATCGAAATCCTTTGAGATGTCAAGTGCAATGACAAAGCTTTTGCCAAAGTCCTGAAAGGAGGATGACCAGGAATCTGAAAGGAAGGTGAGAAGGTCGCCAGTGAAGCATCCCTGACGGAACCCATACTGACGGTCAGAAAGAAGGTGAAAGGAAAATGCTTTAATCCCTACACCACAGGGATATTTTTGAGCTCCTTGCCACGTCCCGCGAGGATATTCGCGCTCCGACTAACTTTTTAAAAATATTTGCCAAAAATCAGTTATTAGTCCTAGAATATTAAAATTAAATATGCATATGGCACATACCTTCAGCTTTCCCCTTGGATGTTTGTTGAGCCTTCATCATCTACCGTAGGACTTGCGGAGATTTCTGAAGTTGGGTAACAAAGTCTACATTTTACACTTCCTGACACCCCGGAATATGGTTACCACTGCTTGATAATATAACTACAGACACTATTCTATGAATTTTAAGGAGTTTGGAATCCATATTCCAAAAAAAACACTGTGAAAGCAATGTAAATTACGAGCACATACGAGCTTTCTTGCCTTGCTGGTTCCCCGATGGTATTCTGAGGCGGAGCTGTCATTTATTATTTATAAACACACTCACACTTTATATTCTTAGTACTTTATTACACTTATTTATATATACAATATTTATCTATAAGTTTCTTTCAGTACTAGTAGTTTATTTTCACTCCAGCGTTTCACTTTCTCTTTCTGTATACTTATGTAGAGAGTGATGCTGTCACTTTCACTTTCAGTACTACCAGCATTCATACATGCTAGAGCGAAACTTTCACTTTCACTTTCTCTACTCCTAGTATATATACTCGTATTCTTATATTACTACTTATTTACATTTCTATTTACATTCTCCATTTTATTTACATTATTTACATTTCTATTTTATTTACACTATGTTATGCACTGTCACTTGCAGTAACTTATAAAACTATTTTCCACTGTTCAGTTATATTAAAACATTCATTGCTTTCACTTGCAGTTTACACATTATTTACATTTCCACTTGCATTGTTTTAGTCACCAGAAAGATTGTAGTCATTGTCCATCATTATCATTGATAAATTAGCCAGTTCACGTTCCACAGCAGAGTCACTTAGCCCTTTACCCATTTCCACACGAGGTTTAGTAGGGGTAGAGGTCACAGGTCCCTTTGAATGGGGCTAAAAATCGGCGGAATTGGACAGGCGCGAATCCGACGTGGTTTCACCTTGAAAGACAACAGTAAACTGAATGCTGTGGCCTAGGGGCAGTGAAGGGTTGTCAATGTCAGCGTGGTGACAGCTGCTAATATATACTCTATGAAATTAATGACTGGCAGGAAATCTAGATAATACATAAATTAGGTAGTTCCAGGTGAATGCAAATATCACTTAGGCTTCTCCCTTCCTTTCTTATGTATATTGTTATTATGAGAACAGGTCATACGGCATACTTCAAGGGGAAATAAACAGGGAAAATTAGTGAATGAGTGCATGTGAGGTGTTGCCAGGTGAAAATTAGCCTATTCCAGATGTATGGCAGTATCAGTTACCTTATCTCTTTCTTTTATCTATTATTTTGTATAAGAATAGGGCAAAGGGCACATTTCAATGGATAAAATGAGTGGAAAAATCCATCCAGCATTTGTGTAACACAGCGCAGCTGATCAGGTGGGAGGAGAGGGTAATGGAGGGGAGGTAAGGAGGGGGGGAGTCAAGGACAGGAGAAAAATGGCTAAATTGTCAACAGTGGATGGGGGTGCAGGTGACATTAGCAGAACTGAGTATGGCTGGACACTGGCAGTACTGATAGGTGATACAAGCCACCACTTAAAAGCCCGGGTGAATTCAAAATAGCACAGAATCACAAAAGTGACGCCCCGTGGTATGATCCTTTGCTCCTGAGCGCCACGAAAGTGATTCAAAAACTTTTGAGACACAGGATGTTAAAGCAATTGGACTATTGTTAGTGGGCTGGGATTTGTCATCGTTCTTTAGGTCTGGGTGAATGAGAGCAAGCTTCCAGCAAGAAGGAAAGGTACAAGTTGAGAGACAAAGGTGAAAGAGTTTTCCTAGGCAGGGTGTAAGTCAGTGGGGGGAAGTGATGGAGGAACAGCACAAGAATCATCTAAGGTGGAATTGGAGGAGAAAGTCTGAACAAAGAGATCTGCTTTATCTATAGAAGAAATAGCTACAGAACCATCAGAATAGGAAAGAGGAGGGAAGGATGTTGATGCAATGTTGTTAGAAAGGTTTTTAGCAAGGTGCCAGAAGGAGTGGAAAGAATTCGATTTGGAGAGGTGATAGCATTTAGTACAGTTGATATTGTTTTTAGCAGAGCGAAGAACAGACTTAGCATGATTCTGGTCAGAAACATAAACAAGATGTGATTCAGGGGTGGGTTGGTCTGGTATCTTTTATAGGCCTTCTTGTTGCGGACAGGATTAGAACAAGCATAATTAAACCAAGGCTTTCTTGCATTAGTCAAAGGATATGAGAAGGGAGTGTATGCTTCCATGCCCAAGAGATTAACCTCGGTAATGCGCAAGGCACACTCAGATGGCTCCTCGCCATGGAAGCAATAATCATTCCACGGAAAATCAATGAAGTACTGCATGAGTGCATCCCAATCTGCAGCTTTAAAGTGCCACAGACGACGTTTCCTTGGAAGTTCCATAGGCCGTAACGGAGCGATAGGACAGGTTAAGGTAATAAGGTTATGATAGGAGGAGCCCAAAGGAGAGGAAGGATTATTAGTGTAAGCAGTAGGATTAGTTGTAAGGAAGAGGTCAAGAATGTTGGAGCTCTCTCCAAGGCAGTCAGGGATACGGGTAGGGTGCTGTACAAGCTCCTCTAGGTCATTAAAGATGGAAAAGATGTAGGCTTGTTCACCAGGTGGACCAGTGAAAGGAGAGGAGAGCAAAAGGTGGTGGTGGACATTGAAATCTCCTAGAATGGAAATTTCAGAGAAAGGAGAAATGGTTAGAATGTGTTCCATTGTAGAGGTAAGATAGTCAAAGAATTTTTTATAGTCAGTAGAATCAGGAGATAAGTAAATAACGCAGATATATTTTCAGAGAATGACAAGAAAGACGAAGCCAAAGAGTAGAGAATTCAGAAGAATCAAGTTCAGGAATACGAGAGCAAGATATTTAGTTGCATTCATATACACAACAGCCACCTTTGGCTTTGAAATGAGTATAGAGAAAGTAGGAGGAAACAGAAAAGGGTTTGCTCACTTGCCTCAGACAACTGAGTCTCTGTGAAGAAGAGTATTTGAGTGAATATAATTGAAATACTAAAGTAATTAGGTGACATCCAGGATGTGGAGTAAATGAGAAGGATGGGAAGAGAAAACTCTGAGAATACAGCTCACTGAGCAAACACAAAAGTAACTAAATGGGTTCAAGATGGATAGTGACAAGGTGGGGTGGGCAAAAAAAGCTCCGTGATTATATCAGAGTGAGATAGAAAACGGTTGGTGAAGCCTTTCGCTTCACAGAGAACTTTCATCGAATACTACTGCTACTGCTGTTGTGATTTGTTTCGCAGTTGGATAATCAAACACCTAGTAATTCCTGTTTTTTTTTTTTTAATGACATAAAAAGGAAGGAAAAACAAATGAATAAAGAAAAATAATCCTTACACCAGATTACTGGCGTCCTCCATTCATTAATTATCTGTAACTGTTGGACTGGAACAGCTGTAGGGGGAAATAATTCCTGGAGAACGAGCTCCAGAGAGATGCAGTTTGGGGAATAACAGAATTCTGACAGGCAGAAGTTCTACAATATGGCTGTGTGACATTCCAGTCATGAGTGCCATCATTTGCCCATGTAGCAAGAAGGAAGGCATGGAGAGGTGGCACAATGGATGCAACTTCGTTTAAGCATTTGCCATAAAAATATCTGTAAAATAATGCAAGGGAGGCAACATTCCTTCTTACTTGTAGGGGAAGGAGTCTATTTATAAAGGTTGGGTTATTATTCAGTACCAAATGAGCTGTGAGTGGGGAAGGTACTGCGCTGTTCTGTTCCTTTAAATTTCCACTTTTACCTCCGTCCCGACTGTGCAACATATTTCACTATACCAGTAGTGCTTATGTATAGTGTTTGAGCACTGTTGTGATTAGATTTGGTGTTTGTAATAGGAAATTTGGTGTTTGTGAAGCATTCCTGGTCGTTATCAGCCATTGGCCCAACAAAGATTGTGCTAATGTTTCTAATCAACTACACTGCCTCTACCCTGCACCAAATGTGAGTATTCAGCTATAAAAACTAGTGAGAGCGAATCATGTGAATATAATGTGCATATCTAGTGTACAAAGAATTGGTGAAATATGTGCAATAGCTTAGAGGAAGGCAGGAAACCGCCTTACAGTCACGACATGGCATGCATACACTGTAGTTTTTTGCATTTTTCTCGAACACTTTGAGGCCTACGATCACCTTCTTGGGTTCAAATGAGAGCCAGTGAAATTCTGCATAGGATGATAAAACAAAAACATAACAGTGGCGAGAAAAGTTTTTTGCTAGAGCTCCCCAAATAAAAAAAATCTGTTGTCTGTTGGAAATGGGTTTTACTTTTTCGCTTATTACTCAAACACCATACCTCGCATCAAACTGGGACCTCCTGCATTCGAAAGATAATAAAAAACTCTTTCCAATGATTGTATAATATGTAGAGATTGATTGGCAAACATTCGACTTATTATATTGGAAAGTGAGATGTATGCTCCCGAATGTTTATTCACACGGCCTTAACGTATGTATGGTATTTTTTTTCTTATCGTGTAGAACAAACATCAACGAATAGAAATATGTGAGTTTTGTGGCAAAAAATACGTTTTGTGGTGAAAATAAGCCGAAAATACTGTACACATTATTGGAGCACGCAGAGGGCGGGGGGGAGGGAGGAAAGCCGGCAGGTCATGTCGCAGAAAACTTATTAACTTATCCATGCGTGAAAGGGTTAATATTTCCAACAGCTTTGTTCTGAATTTTGTGTAGTTGTTTCAATGCAACCTCTCCACATCCATTCAACAATGGTGAGCAATATTCAAGCTGAAAGCACACATGACTCTTATAAATTATTGGTAAATGCTCATCAGTGAAGAAGTTACGGGCCATGTACAATAATCCAAGTATCTATGAGGCTGTTTCAGCCAGTGATCTGACATGAGAGGTCCAGCTGAGGGCATTAAGTGAGAAACCGAGAATTCAATACTTTTGGAGATGGAAATATTAGTAGCATTGAAGGTAATATACGAATCGGTTATCTGTCTGTTAGTAAATTGTATAAATTTGATTTTACTAGCATTAAATGAGACAAGTTTGTTTTGTCCCAGTTCACTGATCTTAGATAGGTCTCGATTTATGGAGATGGCTGTACTGAGTTGAGAGTTAGAGATATTGTTATGTCCCTGTTCACTGATCTTAGATAAGTCTTCATTTATGGAGATGGCTATACTGAGTTGAGAGTTAGAGACTTTAGACTTTGTAAATGGGTGTTTGAGTGTGAATGAAGTATGAAGTGTTGAGTCATCTGCATATGAATTGATGAGATTGTGGGTGTGTGATAAGAGATCATTAATATGAACCAGGAACAGGGTTGGCATCAGAACTAATCCCTGTGGCACGCCGGCATTATTTGAGTGGAAACTGGAATGTACATCTTCTACTTTTACTCCTATTTTTCTGTCACTGTGATATGAGGGAAGCAGAGGAACAAAAGACGTTCGTCCATAACAAGGGAGTTTAGGCAGCAGGGAATCGTGCCACACGGTCGAAGCTTTAACCCGCGCCGTCCCGAGGACGTACTTCCACGTCCTCACGTTTTGTCACAGCTAATCCCGAGGACGTACTTCAACGTCCTGCAATTGCAAGATTCATAATTTCCACGATTTTCAATTTTCGCGAGTCATTTTTGGTACGTATACACGGGACACCTTCCTCAACAAGATGCCAGGCAGAGACAATGCCTTACCCAGCATGACCTCCTCCCCCCCCTGCATGCCCTTTTCTCAGCAATTCACCTGTTATCAGTGACCTGGCCAGTATAGCCATGTCATGCCACGGTACGAAATTCAGGGCCAGAGTGATTCCCCAATCAATGACAATGTGGAGGACAAACTTTACATAGCATTAGAGGAAGAAACAGTTAGAAATGATGATCAGGTAATGTGGCAAAAAAAGGTCAGGTATTAGTGAGTGAACCAATGCTTATAATGCCTATATTACTGCTTGAAAACCAATATACTCTTGTACTACATATAAATTCGTAACAGTAAATAAATAAATACCGTTTATGAGTGGTGTGAAATAGTTATCCTCCCATAGAACTCGTTTTCTTTGGTGCCAGCCTGATAGAAAACCCAGTAAGGTAACGAGGCTCTCCTACCTGTAATGAGTATTTTAAACCTCAGGTGAGCGATTTCTCTATGAATTTTCGATGTTTCTCACCAAAAGCGAAAGTTTTAGCAAAAAAAAAAAAGGTCGAAAATTGCCCGGGATTGGGGGGTACCAGTGGTCGAAAAGTGGCCGGGACGGGGCGGGTTAAAAACATCAATGGCTGCTGCATGAGTTTCTCTATGTTGGTCCATTGATTGATGGATGGTATGACTCAGGAGACTGAGTATGTCAATGGAGGATCTTTTGTGGCAAAAAACATACCCGGTATTGTTTATCACTAATTAAGTTGTTGGATTCAAGATGTTGAGTATGTGCTTATTAATTACAATTTCAAATACTTTCCCAAGAGAAGATGAGACAGCTATTGGTCTATAATCAGAGGGGTCAGAGGAACTTCCTTTCTTTGGTATTGAGTGGATATTGGCTTCTTTCCATGAATTAGGGAATGAAGAAGTACATATGCATAGTGTGAATAATTTACCTAAAACAGAGACAAGTTCAGGGGAACACTTTTAAAAACAACTGGGGGAATTCCATCCGGGCCTGGAGCTGTGTTGGTCGGTAAATTGACTAGGATGGATTTTATGTATCTTCCTTGTATTTTCAGTGGAAAAATTTCAGGAGAGTCAAGTTCTAGTACTGGGGCATTCTGGCTGAATTCCTCTATGGTAGAGATTCTGGCAAAAATACTGCCAAAGATATTCAGTTTCCCACACAGGTCATTTGTAACGTTGTCATCTGAAGATTTTAGTGGGGGAATGAATGACGACTTCTTACAATTATTACTGAAAGAATTCAGAGTTGATCAGAATATTCTTCAGTTAATCTATATAATGGATAATGAAATTATCCCTTTGAGAATATTGTACCTCTTCTACTTATCAAAACTAAAGACAAGCAGTGAAGAAGTAAAATGTTACTAAAACGAAAAATTTAATTTAACTGCGTATATAATTTTGATCGTTCTTAATGCGCTGCAGTTCAGTCGAAGAATTATGACAGTTCAACAAGCCAACATACTGTAATGTTCTAAAAACTTTGGGTAGGCTCAAAGATGAATGAAATAACATGGTTTTTACAGCCATTGCTCACTGCCGTGCTAATTATCATAAATGAGTATGTCGGCATTTATGTCCGAAACTGTGCAATATAACTTGGAATTGGTTTCACTGCACAGGCAATGGTTAGTTCGACGCCTCGCCCGTTCTGTAGGAAAACCAAGATAGTTGAACGTGAGCGTTTTGTATTGCTGTGGAAGGAAGGTCTGTCCCTGAGAGACATAGCCATGCAGACGGGTAGCAGTGCAACCACAGTGGGCAGGTGGATCAGGCACTGGCGAAAGGTGGGTGACTTGCGATCCAGGCAGGCCCACAACGGACATTATCGTTCCTTGCTGAAATGCATGGAGAAATGGGATCCAGAATATTGCAGCAGAATGAATATAAGGCTGTATACATGGGAACTAATACCTTACATTCAGTTTTTGTTGTATTCACAGTATATGCATCATTATATGTATGAACGACAAAGTTTATTTATACCTTGGTAATAAGATGGCAAGTCTATATGAGAGCACTGGTACTGTAACTATTCAGCTGTAGAGCTTCTGAATGTATATATGTTCAGAAATATAAGTGTTAGTTGAATATGAGATTTTGTTATTTGCAACTGGTTATAATCTATATTCTGAAACCTTTCATTTCTGTTGCAATATTTAATTTTGTTCTTCCTATATCCAGATGATATTTTATTCTTGTCAAGGTTGGCTTTTCAAACTGCAAAGATTAAATCTAGTTATACAGCTTACAATTTATTCTTTCCTACTTGAGTGCTCTCCCGTATTCAGTAAAATAGCCTTGTAGGAAATACACAAACACAAACACACACACACACACACACACACACACACACACACACACATATATATATATATATATATATATATATATATATATATATATATATGTGTGTGTGTGTGTAAACAAACCTCACCTTCTCATCATAACTGAGACTATCTGTCTGAGGCAACTGATAACAAACCCTTTTCTGTATCCTCCTATTTTCTCGCTACTCATTTCACAGCCAAAGGTGGCTGTTGTGTATATGTACGCAACAACTTACTTTGCTCTCGTGTCCCTGACCTTGATTCCTCTGCATTCTCTACTCTCTGACTTTGGCTTACCTGTCATTCTCTGACTAAATATATCTGTGGCATTTACTTATCTCTTAATTCTACTATAAAAACTTCTTTGACTATCTTACTTCTATAATGGAACACATCCTATCCATTTCTCCATTCTCTGAAATCTCCATTCTAGGAGATTTCAATGTTCCTCACGAGCTTTGGCTCTTCTGTCCTCTCATGGACCACCTGGTGAAGAAGCTTACATCTTTTCTAATCTTAATGACCTAGCACAGCTTGTACAGCACCCTACCCATATCCCTGACTGCCTTGGAGAGAGCTCCAACATACTTGACCCTTTCCTTACAACTAATCCTTCTGCATATGGTGTTAATCTTTCCTTTGACTAATGTAAGAAAGCCTTGGTTTAATCACACTTGTTCTAATGCTGTTCACAACAAAGAAATGGCCTATAAAAGGTACCGAAGCCAACCCACCCCCTGAATCACATCTTTTTAATGTTTCTGCCCAGAATCATGTTAAGTCTGTTCTTCGCTCTGCTAAAAATAATTTACCGTACTAAATGCTCTCAACTCTCCAACTCGATTTCTTCCTGCTCCTTCTGGCACCTTGCCAAAAACCTTTTTAACAATTTTACCTCAACATCCTTCCATCCTTTTTCCCACTCTGATGGCTCTGTAGCTATTTCTTCTGCTGATGAAGCAGATCCCTTCACTCAGAGTTTCTCCTCCAATTCCATTTTTGACGATTCTGGTGCTGTTCCTCGATCACTTCCCCCCCTCTGACTTCCTCATGGCTGATATTAAAATTTCTTCAGCTGAAGTATTTTCTGCCATCTCTGGCTTCAATACGAACGAGGCATATGGGCCTGATGGAGTCACTCCTGTTGTCCTCAAGAACTGTGCTTACACAATGCTTAAGTAAATCTTTTGCCTTTGTCTGTCAACTTGCACCCTTCCTTCTTGCTGGAAGTTTGCTCTCATTCAAGTAGTCCCAAAGAAGGGTGACCATTCCCAACCCCCTAACTATCACCCAACAGCTTTAACATCCTGTGTCTCAAAAGTTTTCAAATCTATTCTTAATAGAAAAAAATTAAAGCATCTTTCCTATCATAACCTTCACTATGATCATCAGTATGGGTTCCGTCAGGGACACTCCACTGGTGATCTTCTGACTTTCCTTTCAGACTCCTGGTCATCCTCCTTTCGGGACTTTGGCGAAGTTTTGCCATTGCACTTGACATCTCAAAGGCTTTTAATCGAGTCTGGCATAAATGTTTAAGTTCCAAACTGCCCTCTTACTGATTCTATCCTTCTATCTGTGCCTTCATCTACAGTATAGCTTCCTTTCTGGTTGTTCTATATTTGCTGTCATAGACGGCCATTGTTCTCCTAGATCTATCAACAGTGGTATTCCTCAGGGCTCAGTCCTATAACCAACTCTCTTCCCGTTATTCATCAATGACCTAAGTTGTTCATCTAACCCTATCCAATCATACACTGGTGATTCCACCCTTAACCTTTGCATTCAGCTCTTGCAATGTCCATCTCAGTAGTCACTTCAACAAACAAGGGGTGAGGCTATGGTGCACCTAATGTCTGACTTGGTTTGTATCTCTGACTGGGGTATAAATAATCTTGTTTTTAATGCATCAAAGACACAGTTCTTACACCCATCAGTGCAACAATATCTTTCACAGGGGTGCCCACTAATGTTTAATAATATCCAGCTTCATCCTGAAACATACTTGGGGTTTCATTCTCTCCGGAACTTATCTTGGAAAGATCATATTACATCTCTTGTAATATCTGCTTCCAAGAGATAAGGTGTGCTAAACCGACTCCAAACCTTCTTTACCCCAGGGCAGTTGTTGACTTCATACACGGGTTTTGTTCACCTCTGAGTAGAGTACAACTACCAAGTGTGGGTAGGCTCCCCACATTCAAATGTTCTCAATGGAGTAGAGTCAAATTCTTTTCACATCATTAACACTCCTCCTCTTACTGGCTCCCTTCAACCTCTATCTCTTCGCCACACTATTGCATCTTCATCTCTTTTCTATTGCTACGTCAGTGGTCACTTCTCCTCTGAACTGTGTGCTTGCATCCCTCCACCTCTACAACGGGCGCATAGCAACCATCTAGCAAGAAACTCTGATCCCTTTTTCTGTCCAACTCTCTAACCGTTACTTCCAGGCCTTCACTTATGCAACAGTTTAACTCTGGAACTGTCTCCCTCTGTCTGTATTTCTTAATTCCCATGATCTCCAGTCTTTTAAATGCAGTGTGTCCAGGCATGGAAAAATCAATGGATCTTGAATTTGGCTCTCTTTTTTATTATTTTTGTTTTATCTCTTGGAAGGAACGGTTTGTGGGCTCCTGGCCTTTGGTTCCTTGCATTATATATATATATATATATATATATATATATATATATATATATATATATATATATATATATATATATATATATACTGTATAGCTCAAGGCTAGGATAATATGTATACATGTTTGTCTTTTCCGTGGCAACAAACATTGGTGATGGTTCAGAACTATATATTCATTGCAGAATAGGATGTATAGTATAATGAAATGGCTTTAATTTTTTTTTTGATAATGATCAGTAAGACTTTTTTAACCCGCCCCATCCTGACCACTTTTCCACCACTGACTCCCCCCAATCCCGACCATTTTTGGAAAAAAAATTTTTTTGCTCAAACCTCCGGTTTTGGTGAGAAACATCGAAAATTCATAGAAAAATTGCTCACCTGAGGTTTAAAGTATGCAATACAAGTAGCAGTACCTCCTCACCTTACTGTGTTTTCTATCAGGCTGGCTCTAAAGAAAACGAGTTCTATGGGAGGGTAACCATTCCACACCACTCATAAATGGTATTTATTTATTTTTTTGGTACGCATTTATATGTAGTACGAGAGTATATTGGTTTTCAAACAGTAATATAGGCAATATAAGCATTGTTTCACTCACCAAACACATCAACATACCTGACCTTTTCTGGCGACATTACCTGATCATTTCTGATTGTTTCTTCCTCAATACTATGTAAAGTTTGTCCTCCACATTGTCATCAATTGGGGAATCACTCTGGCCCTGAATTTTGTACAGTGGCACGACATGTCTTTAATGGCCAAGTCACTGGTAACAGGTGAATTGCTGAGACAATGGCGTGAGGGGGGTGGGAGGTCAAGTGGGGTAAGGCATTGATCCTGCCTGTCATCTCGTAGAGGAAGGTGTCCCATGTATACATACCAAAAATCACTGGTGAAAATTGAAAATAGTGCAAATTAGGGACCTTGCAATTGATTCACATTTATATACATCAATGGGATTGGCAGTGACAAAACGTGTGGACATTTATTCACATCAGCGGGACAGGGCGGGTTAAAACTATTTTCATCCAGTTATTAATCATACTTTTACTCGGACAACTACAGTTACAACCTACAGATCACCTTGATAATACACAATATTCTTTTTGTGTCTAAGATATTACTGAAATAAAATGTACAATTAAATGTGATTATTACTTTTGCCCTTGAATATGAGCTGAATAACATGTTCACACTGACTGTACATAGAGAGGTTCTGATGATAACAGAAATCATGGAGAGTATCACTGACTAAATGTTATCGTATTTGGCCAGTCTTTGCACTAATAATGAAGAAGTTTCATGGATTAGTCTCTTTTATTCTTATTACAGTCATATAATTTTATTCACCTAATGACAGACTCTCTAATCATCAATTAACACATCCCGTCCAGGTGTCATGTATAGATGTCCTCCTGGGGCCGTTCAGGGGTCATGTATACATGATCTAGTAATTCGCACCCTTGTTTGAATATTCAGCTGGTTATTTCCACCACACGCAGCCACTGGCGGCCCTCCTGCATGCATCCCAGTCATGCCCTGCCTACCTCCATCATGGATAGACCTATGGAAAAATATTTCCTGTGTCCAGGCCCTTGGTTGACCGCCCGCAACTGCCAACTTCAACACCAATGAAGACCAAAGGCCCTAGAAGGAAAGGCCTTAGTGATTGTGTGATAGAGAGAGAGTTGGATCTGTCATTATAAGCAATAGTGGGTGGGGAAAGTGCCTCCTCCTCTAAGGAAAGTGACATTGCCATGCTAAGTGTGAAAATGTACATGTCAGAGGAGGAGAGTGACTGTGAATTCTCCACTGTTTTTTTTTTTTTTTTTTTTTAATGTAAGTAAGAAGGAACCAAAGGCAATGAGCAATATCTTCCATCTGCACAATCATCAGCATTTTCTGATTATGAAGAAGGGTCAAATGTTACTGATGATCCTCCAGAGGGGGATATTTGCACAGTGGAGAAGGTGGAAGGGGAGGTAGGGAGTTAAGAAAGGGAGGAAGTGGAGGATGGTGGGAAGAGGAAACGCTGCAGGCTGAGCTGCGCACCAGAGTGGCCTACCATGGAAAGTTCCACCCATCCTTCATCAACACTAGCCTCTCACACATGGCCTGCATCTGTACCACCATCACCATGTGCCTCACCATGCTGGCCTGCCTCATTACGTGCCTTGCCATGCTGGACTGCCTCACAATGTGGCTTGCCATGCCAGCCTGCCTCATCACATGCCTCACCACACTGGCCTGCTTCACCAAGTGGCTACCATGCTGGCCTGCCTTACCATGTGCCTCAACATGCCGGCCTGCCACACCATGTGCCTCGGCACACTGGCCTGCCTCACCATGTGCCTCACAACACCAGCCTGCCTCACTACAAGCCTCGCCATGTCAGCCTGCCTCACCACATGCCTTGCCACACTGGCCTGCCTCACCACGTGCCTCATCATCACTGCCAAGTACATCGGGCTATGTTGGTGCATGTGCATGTCGGCTGGCATGTGCCCACTCGTGCTTATCATCATCGCCATCACGACCATGATCACCATCACCAGCATCATCACCTGCCTCATCTAGTGATGAGTTAGCTGACATGCCACCTCACCACCATGCTAAGGGCCATGGCAGGGCACGGGGCAGGCCACGTGCACGGCAAAGGCAGGAATCAGAGGTGGGTACACTGGAGACTTTTGCCTAGGAGGAAGGGACGAGCTTACCCAAAATACCTGTGTTTGATGACACAAATGCAGATGTACAGCCAGAATTCCCCTGTAATCAATCTTCTTCTGCAGTGGAATTCATCCTTGCTTTTTTCGCAGCAGCACTGATGGAGTTCATTGTGAAAGAAGTGAATGCATTCAGGGAATTCTGCTGCAACTGGGTGAAACCTAGCACCTAAGAGAGTGCAAAGATGAAATAATGGACTGTGACAAATGTCAGTGCTATGTATATCTGGCTTGCATTGAGTATGTTGATGCATCATGTAAGAAGGCACAATATACATGATTATTGGCTCTTGGATGATATTGCAGCTTCCCCCCTATTTGATAAGTATATGTCACAGGACCAGTACGTTGTCATCCTCAGGTACCTGCATTTCTCCACCAATATTGGCCCTCATCCTAACAATAGGCTGTGGAAGATTCACACGATTTTGGAAATGAAAGAAAAATATTGATCCTTTTTCAGGCTATACCAAGAGGTTTTTATCTATGAGTCACTTGTTCTGTTCAGGGGACGTCTTGCCTTCATTCAGTACGTTCCCTCAAAGAGACATCGTTTCGGAAAAAAAATTTTTTGTTTTGTGTGGTTGCAAGACTGGGTACGTGTTATATTTTGCTGTGTATACACCGAGTGATGCATTGTTGTGGAAGGACGATCCCCATGACTTCTCTGGCTCAGTTGTCAAAATGCTGATGGACAGGTACTTCAGTGGCAACCATATCCTGCTCACCGATAATTGTTACACTGCACCAAGTCTTGCAAAGTACCTGCAAGAGCACAGTATTGGATCGTGAGGCACTGTCCGTGCAAAGAGGAAGCACTGGCCATCCTTCCCAGTGGCACCATGAAGCGGGAGTGTAGGACCTTAAAATCAGGTAAACTCCTTGCAATTCACTGGCATGATAAGAGAAATGTACCTGTAAATGTCCTCTCCATGGTCTTTGAAGGTACAGTGGGGCACCAATTTTTGCGCGTAATTGGGTCCAAAAATAATGAGCGAAAGTGGAATTAGTGAAAGTTGGGGCATTGTCTTTATGGCAAAAAGGCTAATTGGTTCCCGGTTATCCTAAAGTAACATCAGATTTTCATTTTCACTTGCAATACAGTACATCAAATCACTATTGTACATTGCATTGTGAGATACAAACAATAAAAACTGTACAGTACACATTATATGAGGAGAAACATACCACAGAGACCAGGTTGAGGTGTTTAACCCCTACACTGCGGGCTTGTTTACCAATGACTTGCGTGTGCCGCGGGGTTATTTGGGCTCCGACAGACTCTCAAAAAATATTTGCCAAAAATCATTTATTAGTCCTAGAATAATAAAATTACATATGCTTATGGCACATACCTTCAGCTTTCTCCTGGAATGATTGTTGAGCCTTCGTCGGTTACCGTAGGACTTGTGGAGACCTCTGAAGTAGGGTAACGAAGTCTCCACTTTACACTTCCCGACAACCCGTAATATGATTACCACAGCCAGATACAAACACTATAAACACTATTCTACAATTTTCAAGTAGTTTGGGATCCATACTAAAAAAAAAAAAAACACTGTGAAAGCAATGGAAATTACGAGCGCGTCTGATCGTCGCACTGGCACTAGTTCGCTCTTGGTACTCTGTCATTTATTATTCATAAAACCCCTCACACTTTATATTTCTATTACTATATAACACTTATATATATCTACAGTCTTTATCCATAAGTTTCCTTCAGTAGTATTAGTTTATTGTCACTGTAGGGATTCAATTTCTTTCAGAAAAATACGTAGCATTCACTTTCTCGTCCTGTATACTGGCATTGAGAGTGAATGTCACTTTCATCTTCACTCTCATAACTCATAGCATTCAGACATGCTAGAGTGAAACTTTCACTTTCATTACTCCTAGGGTATATACTCGTATTCTTATAATACTACTCATTTACATTTCTATTTACGTTCTCTATTTTATTTACGTTATTTACATTTCTATTTTATTTACACTGTGTTGTGCACTGTCACTTGAAATAACTTATAAAACTATTTTCCATTGTTCACGTATATTTACATTCATTACTTTCACTTGCTGTTTACACATTATTTACACATTATTTACAATTCCACTTGCACTGTTTTACTCAATAGAAAGATCGTAGTCACTCTTTTATCAATTGTCAGCCCTTTACCTCTTTCCACACGAGGTTTAGTAGGGGGTAAAGGTCACAGGGCCATTTGCATGGGGGTGAAAAAAGGCCTTGAAGTCAGCAAGAAGAAACATACGTACCCTCGCTTCGGAAGATGAGAGTAAACTGATAACGGAGGGCCAGCGTGGAGGCCTGCTTAGGGGTTATTCAGAGTTACCAATATTAGTTCTTGAAACAGCTAAGTCTAGCACTGATATGATTGGCAGGAAATCTAGACAATACATTATAAATTTGGTAGTTCCAGGTGAATGTAAATATCACTTAGGCTTCTCCCTTCCCTCCTTACATGTATATTTATTACGAAAATAGATTAGAGGCCTACTTAGGAGATATATATTCAGAGCTACCAATGTTAGATCTTGAAACAGCTTTGTCTAGCACTGATATGATTGGCAGGAAATCTAGACAATACATTATAAATTAGGTAGTTCCAGGTGAATGTAAATATCACTTAGGCTTCTCCCTTCCCTCCTTACATGTATATTTATTACGAGAATAAATTATACAGCATATTTCAAGGGGGAAAAAACAGCGAAAATTAGCGAACGAGTGCACGTGAGGTGTTGTCAGGTGATAATTAGCCAATTCCAGGTGTATGGCACTCTCACTTACCTTATTTCTTTCTTGTATATATTATTTGGTATAAGAATAGGACATAGGGGTTATTTCAATGGATGAAATCAGTGAAAAATTCCAGGGAAGATTTACTTAGCGTAGCACGGCCGGGCAGGCGAGAGGATAGGGTAATGGAGGGGGGGTAGGGAGGGGAGTCAAGAACGGGGAGAAATGGCTAAATTGTCAACAATGGATGGGAGTACAGATGAGATTAGGAGTGCTGACTAGTGTTGGACATTGGCAGTACTGATAGATGATACAAGCCCCCACTTGGAAGCCCGGGTGAATTCAAAATAACACAGAATCACAAAAGCGACGCCCCACGGTATGATCCCTTGCTCCCAAGCGTCACGAAAGTGACGCCCCGCGGTTAAGGGGTTAATGGATGTTGGGGGTATGTATCCGAGGCGTTTCCTCCCGACTTTGAATGTCCCGGCCACTTTTTATCACCACCACTGCCTCCCGGCCCTCCCCCCACACCACCAGGCTCTCCCCCCACACCACCAGGCCCTTTCCCCACACCACCAGGTATAGTATAGGCCATTGAACCGTGAGAATCCAACACAATGGAGCTAGCACGCTCGTACACAATGGCGGGAATGGGTGGACAGAGTGTTGACATGACGTCATTCAAGATGGTGGTGGGTTGCGGGCGGGCAGTGCAGGAAATTCAAAGTTCAAAATATTGTCCCAAACCCAAAATTTGTGCGCGAAAATCGATTTCTTTCAAGCGAAAGTGGAAGTTAGGGAATATTTGGTGCATGCTGCGAAAGTGGATTCCGCGAATCCTGCTGTAGCGAAAGTTGGTGCACTACTGTACAGTAGGTTGACTGACACAGGCAAGGTCGACAGGAGAACGAGGCAGGCACTCTTCAGGCCTGATGCCATTATTAACTATAACGTGAATATGTGACTTGTCGATAAATCTTATATGTAGATTGGCACCATGGACTGTCTGAGCAGGTGCTGTAAGTGGTATAAGAAAGCATTCTTACATGTACTGGACATCTGTGTACCGAATGCCTTCATTCTGTACAAGGAAGTTATACAGACCAGCACATCCCTTAGACAGTTTGAGAAGGATGTAATTTATGGCCTTCTGGAGAGATATGGCCAAGTAATGCCTTCTGTGAAATGGAGGCACAATGTTCAGCAACTGCCTGACTGGATGCAATGCAGGGACTACCTCAGTAGGCATTACATGGAAGCGCTGCATCCAACACCTGCAGGCAAAGAAACCTTCCAGCATTGCTATGTTTGCACCAATTCATTGCGCCGACCACGCAATGCCGTACGGTGAGGTGGTGGTGTGCTGAATGTGAGGTGGCACTGTGCACTAACAGTTTGTTCGATTTTCTCTCGGAGATGAAGTGGTAGAAGTCTGGGTATTAGATATAAGTCAGTGTTAGTTTTGTAAATACCGGTATGTTGTTTTTTGTGTAATTTGAAAACAAAGATTTTACTGTTCTGTGTACATTTATGTGAATAATGGAAGCAGAAAGCTTGTTTCATGATAAGGTCATTGCCTTATTTTACATTGAAAATATTTGTTAATACATTGTTGTTATGATGAAAAAGTACCAATCACAGGCAAGAAAAAATTATATTGGTAAGCGTTTCCGATTATCGACAGTAAGTTAATAACTACCGGCACTATATTCACAATATTTTTTTTAGTTTTTTTGTAGTTGTACTTGTAGTGGAAGTTGTAGTGGTAGTATGTGTAGTAGGTGTGGTAGTAATAATAGTTGTAGTTGTGGTAGTGTGGTTGTAGTAATAGCAGTAGTTGTAGTAGTAGTAGTAGTTGTGGTAGTAGTAGTAGTAGTTGCAGTAGTGGCAGCTGTAGTATTAGTAGTAGTTCTAGTAGTGGTAGTTGTAGTAGTAGTAGCAGTAGTAGTAATATGAGTATTATTTGTACCAGTTGTAATACCCAGACTTCAAGTCGCACAACGGTGTCAGGATCAAGTGACAATGCAAGCCAAACATACATCTCCATATTTTCTTACCTAATTGTTCTTACCTAATTGTATCTTTACAGGAATGAGTCAAGCTCGTACTGTCCCGCGTCTTAAATCATATTTATCATACATATCCTTATATTTGTGAATTGTTTTGGCACACACTATTTCATTCGGTAGTGCATTCCACTGATCAATTGCTCTATTTGGGAAACTGAATTTCCTCACGTCTTTATCACCTCTCTTCTTATGCAGTTTTTTGCAGTGTCCTCTTGCTGATGCTTCCCTATATGTTAAGTAATCATTTATGTCTATTTTCTCCTTCCCTGATATTCATTTATATAGCATTATCATGTCACTTCTTTTCCTTCTCTCCTGTAGTGTTGGTAGATTCAGTTTATTTAGTCTTTCTTCGTAGCTTCGATCTCTTAAGCTTGGTATCCATCCTGTAGCGGCCTTTTGAACTTTTTCAATCTTGTCTATGTGTTTTTTGGGATGAGGACTCCAGACTACTAATGCATACTCGAGGGTTGGTCTGATGAATGATGTTATTATCCTTCTTAGCATGTCTTCATTTAGGTATGTGAATGCTATTCTCATATTTGCAAGCAGTGTATACATGTTCCGTACCTTCTCACTGATGTGGTCAGCCGGAGATAGTCTGTTATTGATAATCACACCTAGGTCCTTCTCTCTTTCTGATGTGTGTAGGGTTTTATTTCCTAACTTATAATCCCAATCAGGTCTTTTTCCACTTTTACCAAACTTGATTACATGACACTTGTCCACATTGAATTCCATTTGCCATACATTACTCCATTCATGAAGCTTATTTAATTCTTCTTGTAGCTCTTTAAAAGAGTCTGTGTTAGTAATTCTCCTTTGTATTTTTGCATCATCTGCAAACATATTAAGATAGCTTTCATTTCCAGTGTTACTGTCTATATCATTTATATACACTAAAAACATGATTGGTGCCAACACTGAGCCCTGTGGTACTCCACTAGTCACTTCTTTCAATGATGAGTAGTTTCCCCTTAGTAATGTTCTCATTTCTCTTTTTATGAGAAAATCTTTGATCCAACAAAACAGTTTGCCTCGAATTCCTCCTTGATGGTACAGTTTCCATAAAAGTCTTTGATGTGGTACTGTGTCAAATGCTTTCTTGAATTCTGAATAGATACTGTCCACCCATCCTTCTCTTTCCTATATTGTGTCTGTTACTCTGTCATAGTAGCTCAACAGATTAGTAACACATGATTTTCCTTTTCTGAAACCAAACTGTCTTTCTGTTATCACATTGTGTTCTTCTAGATGATTTACCCAAGCTTTTCTTATAAGCTTTTCTAATACCTTGCTTACAACACTGGTCAGTGATACTGGTCGGTAGTTGAGTGGATTTTGTCTATTCCCTTTCTTGAATAAGGGGACAATATTTGCTTTCTTCCAAATATCAGGTAGTTCACCTTGACTCAAGGATTTCTTGAAAATAAAAAATAATGGTTTACTTAACTCCTTTGCACATTCTCGTAGCACCCAACATGAAATTTCATCAGGACCATTTGCTTTTCCTCTGTCTAATTTACTTAACTCCTCCTGTATTACTTTTTCTGATATTTGTATATCTGGTAGTATGTGTTTGCATGCATGTGCCACATAGTCCCTCTCAAAATTTTTTTCTTCTGTAAAAACTGATTGGAAATTCTTATTTAGCGCTTCACAAATATCTTTCTCTTGTGTATAGGTGATTCCCTCTTCCGTAATGGATTGTATTATATCTTTTACTTTGGTTTTGCTTCTGATGTAGCTATAAAATAGCTTCGGTTGATCACTACTTTTATTTATTATATCCTCCTCAAACTGTTTTTGGGCTTCCCTCCTTATTCTTGTATAATCGTTTCTTGCCTGTTTGTAATTATTATATGCCCTTTCACTATTGTGTCTTCTATATCTATTCCACAGAAATCCCTTCTTTCTTTTGATTTTTTTATATTCCGTATTGAACCATTTCTGTATTTTGTTATCTGCTTCTTAGTGCTGTGGGATGTACTTCTGGACTCCTATTTCATAAAATTCACAGAATCTTTTATATACAGCATTTATATCTTGTCCTCTAAGCTCATTTTCCCAGTCAACTTCTAAGAAATACTTCTTTAGGTCATGATAATTTCCCTTTTTATAGTTTAGGCTCTTTTTGTAACTTTCATTGCTGTTAACTATGTCATATGCTATCCTGAAGTTGGAATTTAGTACTGCATGGTCGCTTTTGCCGAGTGGAGGGTGATATATTAAACTCTCAATATCATTTTCTTGCCTAGTAAATATGAGATCTAGCACTGAAGGTACATCAAGTCCTCTTTTTCTGGTGGTTTCCCTCACATGTTGCGTTAGGAAAAGCTCTTGCTCGAGATCCAGGAGCTTTTGGTCCCAACAGCTTTCTTGGCTTATTATATCTAGAGTATTCCAGTTTATATTTGTATTAAAATCTCCAGTTAGTATAATTCTTTCCGATTTCTCTTCCATTTTATGTAGTAATGCTCTTAAACTCTGAATTGTACTCTCTGTCAGGTCTTCATATTCGTCTCTTTCCCATGTGATTGATCTAGGTGGCATGTACAAATTGGCTACAATTACTTTCCCTTCAGATGTGTTGATCTCTACTGCAATCAGTTCTATTTGTGCGGGTATATCTAGTTTTATTTCATTGACTTTTAGATTTATTTTAGTTAATATAATTCCTCCTCCTTTTTTAAAGTTTCTATCTCTTCTCCATATATTATATTCCTCTAAGATTAGTGTGTCATTTGAAATCCTTGGTGTTAATTTTGTTTCAGTTAGGCATATTATAATTATGTGGTTCATTTTCTCTGACATAATCATTCATCTCTAATAATTTCGATACCATTCCATGCACATTTGAGTACATCAACTTAATCATCTTGTTTATATACTGTACTTGTGATGACATGGTTCTACTACCTTCCTCCATTTTATTCTCTCCTGGTTATGTACCAATTTCGTACCTGCAATCCTGTTACTTTGTAAAAAAATGTGTTCTTCTCTTCTGATCTTCCCTCATTTTTTGTTTTTGCTTGCTCCCTCTTCTCATTCAGTAATTCCAGTTCCTCATGTGTTAGGCATCTTTTTATCCATACATTTTTGAACTCCTCATTTTCCATAAGATTCTTTGCATTATCTAGTATCTCCTCCACGATGTTTACACTCTGGAAAGTTACCTTTAGAGGTCTTGACTTGCTTTTCTCGTATATCCCTAACCGTTTGTGTTCCTCTATGTCTTTAGTACAGATTTCCTCTGATACTTCTTTCAATAGACTCATTACATTTGCCATCTCCTTTTTGTCACTTGAGATCTTGTTTTTTACTTCTTCTTCTTCTATACCAGTGATTACTATAGATTTGTTGATATCTACGGAATCTCTAACTTTGGATTGTTTTGGATTATTCTTTTCACTTCCTTTTTAATGCTTTTTTCTTCCACCCTTGTTTCTAAGTCTTTCATCATTTCAGCATACGTGGTTTCCACATCATTTTTATAGCTTTGCACAGCTTCATTCACCTGTTTTATCTTCTCCTGCTCTGGTCAATATCACTGCTCTGGTCAATCAGAATGCTTACTTGCCTAATTGTCTCTGTATCATTTTTGAACTCTTCCATAATACTCTCGTGGTTGACTACTGTACTTGCCATTTCACTCATTTTCCTCCTAAGTGAACTCACTTCCACTGTTAATTCACATATTGTTGTGTCTTTCTTGTTGACCTTCCTTCCTAGTTTTTCTATTTCTTCCTTTTGCAAGTGCATCTGCTTCTTTATTTCATCAGTCTCATTCTGGAAGGCCATCTCCAGTCTGTGTACATGCTCCACCAGTTTATTGTGAGTCTCCATGTCAACTAGTTCTTGGTAGAAATCATCATCCTGCTTTCTACCTTTATCCCTTTTCTTTTCCAAATTTGCTTTATTAAAGTATGTGGTCATTTTGCAATACTAAAAGCACAGAGTACTTACATTCCCTGGGGCAGTTGTAGTCTAAACAAACAATCAGCTAATCGTGCACATTCTTTCACTACTCGTTCTCTTTTCTGTTTGAACAAGTCTTGTTTAAACTTCTTTTTTTTTTTTTAATAATAAAAAAACCATTTAGTCTAACCTGGTACAGAGCTTGACTCATATAAAGATACTGATTTAGGTAATATCACTGGCCGTGCTGGCTCGGTATGGAGCGCTGTCGGCCCGCGTCTGCACTCGTTGGTGTCTCCTGTGTGTGTGTGTGTGTGTGTGTGTGTGTGTGTGTGTGTGTGTGTTTTATGTGCTCAACTCTGGGCATAGGCTTCACAACCTGCTCCCAAGGCCCAGTAGTCTTCCCACATATCCCACATCTCTACATGTCACATGTGTTGTGTGTGTGTGTGAGAGAGAGAGAGAGAGAGAGAAAGAGAGAGAGAGGAGCATGAGAGTGTCTGTCTGTCTGTAAGGCGGGGTGGCGGTGGTGAGGCAAGCAGGCAGCCTGCCTCAAGGTCGTTTCTATGGTTACCTGCCTCCCAGCACCAAGTACTACTGATTATGGAAAAAATTTCAAGTAAATTGTGTTTGTAAGTGTTATCGAAGTGTTATTAGTGTGGAAGGCTAGTCTAAGCCTTAGTTGTGTCATCGAACCTGCCACTCATATGGACACTGGCAAAAATACAACAAAAGTTGTCCTTATTCCTCACTTACTCACTCTCCCTACAAACACTTCATGGATCATCTGATTCAATCAGCTTGAAGTCGAAGGATTGATGAGTATTATGACACCTTGTTATTTATATTTGGTTAGTATTAACTGAGATATGAAGGTTTAAAAATAGACGGTTTTCATGGTTTCCCTCGGGAATGCGCGGCTATGGAAAGGGTTCCTGGAAACATCTGCCAGACAGGATGGGTTAACTACTATAATGTGAGGTTTTTCTTACACCAAGTAAAACTATGATTATTGGAACTAGAGAATACAAGGCGACTACTTTAGAGACTGATTGTCCAGTATATTTCAATACAATCCTCCCTCTCATCTTTGATGCGTGCCAAAAGCTTTCTCGTGTAATCACTTATTCTCTTTTCTGGAGTAATTTATCAATGTTTTGTACATGCTAAATCAACAGTAACATCGTTTGTCTGTAAGGCTACATTACTTACAACTTTAACGTTATCTTAGGATTTACATTATTAATCGCTTTCTGTGGTGACTATTTTGCTTCTGTAGCTCTTTATATTGCCCATAGATTTAGTAAATCCTCGTCATGCATCACCTTTCATTAAACGCTTCTTCCTATTCAACCCTAAGTAGATTACAAAATAATTGCTTATTATAGTTTCAGGTTGCTTTTTATCACATATCAGGTTCCCCCACTTAGTAGTACCAATTAGGGAGCTTTCACTGATGACATCAGGATGTAAACTCCGAGGTGTAGGCAATAGAGACAAGTGGCGGGATATGATGCAGGTTAACTTGCCACGTGCCAGTGCTGTTTTAAAATGGTCTGACATAATTCTGCGGCCAGTGCCAGTGCCGTTTTAAAACGTTTTAAAATAAACTTCACTGTGACCGCATTTTTCAAGATTCTCGGTTGAAAATTTGCAGGCATGTAAGGTAACTGTTCCTCTACCATTCCTTAGGCTGTCAAGGCCATACAATCACTCGCTCCCCCCCTCATGGTCACTCTACCTCACTCTGCCTGTGTGCCTCATCCAGTGCTGTACATAGTGAATCCATTTTGTAAATATTTTCATGTAAGTGTAAGTTGTAAATATTTTCTTGTAAGTGTAAGGACTATATAATGAAATCAAGTTGTAAATACCTTCTTGTAAGTGCCAGGACTGTATGTAATGAAGTCAGGTTGTACCTATCTTCAAATAAGTGTAAGATAATGCATTCACAGTGAGAAAGACACTTAAATTTTGATAGATGCTGAAGTAATGAGTAATCAGAAAAGTGTACTGAACATTGCTATACCTTCCCAGCATAAATACCTGAGTATACCTTACACAGAAAACAGCTTTCTCTCACGTACGTGGTGAGCGTGAGAGAGCGGCTATACCATAACTGTACATGAGTATGCAGGACTCAATAAAACTAATTTCCGAGCCTCGGTGAGCATTTTAATGACGAAATTCGTTGTTTCCTTATCAAAATCTGTCATTTTAGCCAACAAAAAAAAGTTCATAAAATGGCCGGCACTGGGGTGACTCACGGGGCTAAAAATAGCTGGCACGTCGCGGGTTAATAACATCCAATGAATTTTTTGTGGTTATTATGCTGAAAAAAATGAAAAATACTGAATGCACATTGTTTCAGTCCAGCTACGTATTATGCTCATGCTCTAAGTTAAGTCCGGCCATATGGTACCTTAGCGACCACAGCTAAGTGGTACTTCCCTGTGGTAAATTTTCATACTTCAGCCTTCACCTTGACATCATTATACCCCTTGTCACTGCCATGTCACACACCCTTAATGTTTTCAATGCTTTGTCCTGGTATTATAACTTTATCTAATTATTATGAAGAATGTCTCTTAGGACCATAACATCATAATTCAGAGAAGCACCATAATCTGTAATTTTGCCATATGCTGTCTGTTTATAAATAACCTTCTCCAAAGTAAGTCTTGTAATGCTTACAAACAGCATTTGGATTTCAAATCTGATGAATTTCACAAAACAATAGGGCCTTCGTGCTCGAGTCAAGTGCAATCACTAATTGATCATTGTTTTTCACTGACCCAACCTACCCACTAACCTAACCTGACCAAACCCCTATCATTAAATTAACCCAACCTAATCTGACCTGAACCATACCAAACAATGCAATCCTAACTTTACCTCATCTCACCCGTTAACCTAATCCTAACATTACCTTAACAGTAATCCCTCCAATATCCGATGTAATAGAGCCATAGGCAGGTGTGGATAGTGGTCCTGTCCGGATATTGGGCCCTAGCTTATGGACTTGTACTTATGGACCCTAACTCAGAGAAACACCTATACAGCTCCCTCTGGACATGTTTTGCACCTATTTAAGACTCAAATCACACCAATAAGGGACATAAAAGACTGAAATAAATGCAAAAGAACCATAAAATGAGGTTTGAGAGGTGAGTTTATACAATATTAAACATTCTGGGTACTTACAAGTCCCTGGCTCCTGGACTGGTTTGAACCGCCAGTTTGCAGTCCACAGTTAATCCTCTGCACTCTAAATTCTAATTTCTTACCATTGCACAACACTGTAAATTCCTGTGTGTTCTAGTGGTGAGGTATTGCAGTTTATCCACTGTTTATTCACAAAAAACAAGCACCTGTGGCTTGCACTGCTATGAGCATCTGCCCTCGATCAGAGTTAGGCTGCGACTGTTGATGATGGCGGGGTAACAGAGTTGCCAGATCGCAACATCCACATTACCAATCTCCTCAACATTCATTACCAAATTTAACTTTTCATTACCAAATTCGTAAAGCTAGCATATATTCTTCACTGATTATATATACAAGTGGAAATACATGTAATCACTCTCCTTATAATTAACACCATGTTGATTATTTTCACGCTATGTAGGGTAGCAGATTAATCAGAGAGAGCAAACAATCCACCATCTCCATCCTGTGTGTCCTCATACATGTGAAAAATCCATTTCGTAATGCATTATTCTGATTCATTACCAAACGAATTTTTCATTACCAAATTGGCCCACACTTGGTAATGAAAAATACCATATGGCAACCCTGACAGGGGAGGGGGAAGGGGGAGGAGGGAAGGGGTGAAGGGACCATGGTGTAACAGCTGTTCGATGTCAGGCGGCAATTTCAAATTATGGGTGGGAAAAAAGTCAGATTTTTTTTTAATTTTTTGCGGTTTTTGGCCCATTTTGGGAATATTGGATCCCAGGACGATTATGTCCGGTCAGTGGGGATGTTCAGATATTGGGCGTTCGGATATTAGAGGGATTACTAACTCGATCTAACCTAAATCTACTCGTATCTTAAACTAACCTAATCTTGAAAATCTTAAAATAACTAGTCTAATCTAGTTCATCCTGAGAAACGGCAATATAAAAGCCGGATCTTTTGCATACCATGAAAACATAATCATCTCCTAAGCAGGGTAGTGCATTTATTTCCTTTCCATTTTTTTTAAGGATATGGGTCAAACATTAGAATGTTATTTATTCTATTTTAGCTTTGTTATGTATCTTGCTGTAGACTGACAGCTTACTCCCCAATCAAACTGAGAAGAATCTTGTTTCTGTCCAATGAATCACCCATTATTTAAACACATGATGAAAACAGGCTGTCAATGTTTTGCCTACATCTGATTGGTGATGGCATTTGTTTACTAACGTGAACGTTCCCATATGGAATAGTTGTGCTACATCACTGACTTAAAGGAATGGCAGCGCAATTTTTTCAGAACAATGCTCTTTTAAGTGATTTAGAAAAAAAAAAACATGATGAACAAAAATAAGACAATTAAACATAAGTGAGGAAGTATAGTCACTTGTAAGGAAGGAGATTGTTCCACAAAAAACTAGAGGGGAATCGTGACAGACTGCAGGCAGTTTCTATGCTAGAGAAAACAAAGTTCTCCTTGCACCCAATAAGTTTTGAATAAAATTGTTATGTCCTCGTCCCACATTGCCACAGGCTCCAACAGCAGTAATTAAGAATAGGAAGGACGTTGTCCAGTGAGTTGTTCTTCCTTTGGTTAGCCTTTCGGTGTGCAACAACAAGATCAGCTCAGGCATTGTAAGTAAACAGTGGCTTCTAAAGTTCACTGTCTTTGATTTCCACAAAATTACACTTACTGCATGCCATCTACTGTACACTTCACTGTTTTCACAAGTGCTGAAACTATACAATCTTCATTTACTGCACTGACACTGAACTAAACTCGGACTGAACTGAGACGAAACTGACTCCCCAAGACTCTTCCACCTCCATATATAGCCTTGAATTACACCCGTGGCTTCTAGATTAGCACCTACCGTTACAAAATCAGAGACAGTCAAAACATACCAGAGTTTTCTTACACTTCAAAACACTCTAAATTATTTTGCAAGCAGAGATTAATCTCTAAAAGATGGGAGTCTGCATATGCTTTCCAAGGGTACTAGGGCCAAAAAGATAGGTGTCCGCATATGCGGTCACACCTTCCCCACATCCCAAAATCCACCCCACCCACCCCATCCCCCTACCACGACACCCACACACCGCCTGCCACCCACCCTCCTTCTCACATCCCCACCCCTCCCCTCCTCCCTCCCCCTACCACCCCACCCCCAAACTCCCACTGCCCCCAACTCCCCCACCATCCCCCAATACATTCCACAGCCCTCTACCACTCCTAACCCCCACCTTCCCACCACCCCTACCCTCCCCCCCACAATCCCCAATACCACCAACCACTTCTCGACCATCCCCTACTCCCCCCACCATCCACCCGCACCCCCTCCACCCACCAACATCCTCCCACCACCCACCACACTCGGTCCCTCACCCCCTAACACCCTCCCCCTACCCCCACTCCCTAACACCCTCCCCCTACTCCCACCCCCTAACACCCTCCCCCTACCCCCACTCCCTAACACCCTCCCCCTACCCTCCTCCACCCCCACCCCCATACCCTCCAAGCCCCCACTCCCTCAAACCCCCCACACACCCCAAACAACCACATCCTTACAACCCGCACCACCATCCCCACCCTTTCCCCCCACCCCTTCTAGATCCCCCCACTTACCATCCCCACCCATCACAACCCCACCGCACCCTACCCCTAACCCCCACCCCGCACCTCCCCGAAGCACAGAGTCCCCATCCCCACACCACCCCACAAACCCCACATCCCTTCACACCTCTCCCCCCACAAATCTCCCACCATATCGCATCCGCCGAATATGCCAGTCCTGAGCATGTCAAAATATTATGATGCTCATCTTCTAAGGATTAACCTGTCACGTCCCGACCGATTTTCCACCACTGACTCCCTCCAATCCCGACCAATTTTGGAAAAAAAAATTTTGGCTCAAGCCTCCACTTTTGGTGAGAAACATCGAAAATTCATAGAGAAATCGCTCACCTGAGGTTTAAAATACTCGATACAGCTAGCAGTACTCCTTACCTTACTGAGTTTTCTATCAGGCTGGCTCCAAAGAAATCGAGTTATATGGGAGGGTAACTATTCCACAACACTCATAAATGGTATTTATTTAATTATTTGGTGTGAATTTATATGTAGTATGAGAGTATATTGGTTTTCACACAGTAATATAGGCAATATGAGCATTGTTTCACTCACTAACACATCAACATACCTGACCTTTTTTGGCAACATTACCTGATCATCATTTCTGACTGTTTCTTCCTCTAATGCTACGTAAACTTTGTCCTCCACATTGTCATCGATTGGGGAATCACTCTGGCCCTGAATATCTTTATAGGCCAAGTCACTGATAACAGGTGAATTGCCGAGACAATGGCGTGCAAGGGGGGGAGGTCATGCGGGGTAAGGCATTGTCCCTGCCTGACATCTTGTAGAGGTAGGTGTCCCGTGTATATGTACCAAAAATCATGCCCAAAAATTGAAAATTGTGCAAATTATGAACCTTGCAATTGTGCGATGTACTGCTACATCGATGGGACTAGCTGTGACAAAACGTTGCGATGTGCCCATACATCGACGGGACGCCTCGGGTTAAAGTACATAATTTAACAGTCACATAAAAAAACATTACAGAGAAAAAGAGCACAAATATTTATGTACAACTTACAAAACAACTCTGCTCACAATAGCAAGCTAACTTGTAAATCTGACATGTGACTGAAAAGTACACGCAATACTGAGAACCTCCCAGTACTTAATATTTAGCAAATCTTGCATCTCAACACAACCCTCACCCTAGACCTTCCTCATCCTGAAAAAACTACACAATACTTACAGACATAACCCTTAATCCAAACAAACATTTGATTATACACAAAATGATCCTTCAACTTATCAGGTCTTCTCCTGTGCCACTTCTGACAATGTCCCTGCTCCTCTTCTGACAATGTCCCTGCTCCTCCACTCAGTCCACTCCTCCTGTAATGACTTGAGCCTCTTCCTGATTCACTTCCTTAACTGTCAGCATCCTATTGCACTTCAACTCCTTGGTCCTCCTCAACATCCTCAGCTGCAGGAGAGCACGATTCCTCGGAGACTATACAGCTGTACTATCCTGGCCCATGGTACTGCCACAGACAATTCACATGTACCACCTTTGGACGAGTCTTCCTGCCTCACAGAATCTGGTACGTTACATCTGATAGGTGGTCCAACACAGTACAAGGCCTATTCCACGGGCTCTGCAGCTTTGGTGACTGTCCCTTCTTCTGCTGAGGATTATATAACCAAAATTTGTCACCATCCTTGAAGCTCACCTCATTTACCTTGGGATCATACTTGCACTTTATCAGCCAGGATAGGCTGGGTGATGTACCTCAGGCAGCTTTTTCTGAAGATGCTTCACACAGCTGGAGGTGTCTGTTGGCAGCTCTTCACAAGGTGGACTTCGCATTAACCTGCCACGTCCTGAGCTATTTCACACCTTCGACACCCCCCAATCCCGAGGTATTTTCTATTTCTTTTTTTTGGGGGGGCTAAAACCTCCGCTTTTGGTGAGAAACATCGAAATTTCATAGAGAAATGGCTCAGCTGAGGTTTAACCCGCGCCGTCCCGGCGACGTGAATTAACGTCCGCACATGATGTGCACTCATGTCCCGGCGACGTGAATTAACGCAGCAACATTGCAAGTTGCATAATTTCACATTTTTCAATAATCGCGCCTGATTTCTGTTTCGCCCGCCTACGCAAGCCTCACCTACTCCCCGCCAGGCAGATAATCCCCTAGACCCAGATTAACCTCACCAGACCCCTTGATCCTCCACTTACCTCTCAGCAGTCACCCAGGTCAGATATGGTGCATCGTGGGCTGTCAGAGGAGGAGATACAAGTCGCCCTGGATACCTTTACAGGGGATAGTGATTCCCCAATGGACGATGACACCCTCGATGTCGATTATGTGCAGCCTGAGGAGGTAACCAGCAGCAGTGATGAGGAGGTCCCTTCCCCAAGGAAAGTCAAAAATATTACATATAGGAGGGCAGGGGACGGCCAGTCTGCACCACATGCTGCATCTAGGCAGCAACACCTACCATCAGATGAGGACGAGGACGAGGAAGCAGTACATGGTGACGTATTTTCCTGGCTGGGGAAGGAAAAGATATCGCCACGTGGGACTGGGACAGACAGCACATCGCGACTGTTCCACAGGTATGTTCCTTTTATGTGTTCTGTGGCAGGAAGTAGTGGTGTGGGGATGGTTAGGGCAATAGAAAGTGAAAGTGTTGGGGTGGGAGAGCTCAGACAGATTCGTGAAAGCGAGAGTGGTGTGGGGGAGGGAACACGTTAACGTGGTGTTCATGTTAGGCGTAGTGTGAGTTAGCAGAAGGTGAAAGCACTTGTCTAACATGTAAATGGGTAATATGTTACATTCGAAGTATTATAAAAGGTGAATAACTAGATTTTGCGTTGAAAAAATAATGACGGTACCTGAAGTCACGTTGTAGCGCTATTGCTATGCTCATTCTTTTCGTAAAGCATGTACATCTATAAAAGCAATTGTATAGTTACTGTAAAGTTAGTATGTAAGTTGAAAAATAGTCTAAGTTGAAAGTCATACGACAGACATTCAGTAAGTAAATAAGCGCTAGGAAGAATTCTGTTCACGGTGTAAGATGAGTGGAAAATTCCCCAGTGGCTCCTAATTTAGCAACCAATTATGGGATAAGCTGTCTCCCAGTGGAAGACCATCCCACCTCTCTCTCTCTCTCTCTCTCTCTCTCTCTCTCTCTCTCTCTCTATATATATATATATATATATATATATATATATATATATATAACATGTAGAGGGGTAATATGTTATATTGGAAGTATTATAAAAGGTGAATAATTAGATTTCGAGTGACCTGAATTCACGTGGTTACGCTATTGCTATGCTCATTCTTTTCGTAAAGCATGTACAGCTGGCCGCACTCCCGCGAGGGCCACAGCGTTGTCAACTCTGGCCAAGATATTGACTCTGAAACACTAGTAGAGAGATGCGTTCGAAGCATCGACAGCCAGTAAGAGAGAGTCGTACAGAGAGAGTTTGGGGGGAGGAAGTGGGTTTGAGGAGAGTGGGGCGATACCTATGCACGAGAGGTGAGGGATGACGTCTGAAACAGATGAGTGGAAGGCTGGAAGCTATATATAATAAAAATCTACAATACCTGGTAACAAATCATATATATTTTAATACCTTTATTGTCAAGTTATTACCGCTGTGAATAGTGGCACAGTTAATGCTTGGAAACCATAAAGCATAATGCTATTGAATATAGCAAATGTGAATCCTTAATACTTCATGCGGTAATTGCTGACACCCCTAGCACACACCTCCGTATCCTCCTTATCAAGCGTTTCCTAACACCCGACAACAAACACCGCATTTAGGGATGCTGTATCACTCTTTTACCTTACTATTTTTTCTACATTCTGATTAATGATACTAAACGCTAAATGCTATAGTCAGATTTTGCTATGTAAAAATTTACATAGTACGAGATAGGCAAAGAGGCACGGACACGATGGCAACAGATGGTTGTTTGTAAAAATGAAATTATGGGCGTCTTGACCAATGAGGCTTTAAACAATTTGTGATCTCTCTCTCTCTCTCTCTCTCTCTCTCGCTCTTGCTCTCGCGCTCTCTCTCTCGCTCTTGCTCTCACTCTCTCTCTCTCTCTCTCTCTCTCTCTCTCTCTGTATCTATCTATCTATCTATATATATATATATATATATATATATATATATATATATATATATATATATATATATATATATATATATAATCTGCTATCATGTGAAGGTGATTGGGAGCCCTGATAACTCCACGATGCGATGACGCAACGATGCGATTTTAAACTGCTTGTTATGTAACGCTAGATATGGGCGATGTTGATATGTGCCAGTGGTGTCAGCAGCTGCCACATTCCGGATGAAGTTACTTACATTTGTTACATGTGATAAATAAACAGCATTCTGATTCATTATTTTCAGGCAGTTTTTGTCTGTATTTTACAGCGTCCATTGCTTGGAAACGACAATAAAATAAAATACGATTAAAGTCTACAATTATGAATCTTGATCGGTTGTCTTTGTTTTGCAGTATAATATTTAAAGTTGATCTTTTTACTTTTCATGATGGTAGAAGTAACACCGAAAAAAAAAAAAATCTTTTAATAAATATTACACTTTTCTGTCGCCTCAACAATCGTCATATCTCGCCTCTCGTGTACAGGCACCCACCTACCCACCTCAAACCCGCTCCCTCCCTCAGTCCTGTGAATGCTTCGATCAGAGCTCACTACTAATGATTCGCGGTTACTATCTCGGCCAGCGTTGCCAACACTAAGGTGGCCCTCGCGGGAGTGCGGCCAACTGTACATCTATAAAAGCAATTGTATAACATGTAAAGGGGTAATATGTTATATTGGAAGTATTATAAAAGGTGACCTGAACTCACCTGGTTACGCTATTGCTATGCTCATTCTTTTCGTAAAGCATGTACATCTATAAAAGCAATTGTATAGTTACTGTAAAGTTGGTATGTAAGTTGAAAAATAGTCTAAGTTGAAAGTCACAGAATATAGTCAGTAGGTAAATAAGCGCTAGGAAGAATTTTGTTCACGGTGTAAGAGGAGTGGGAAATTCCCCAAGGGCTCTAAATTTAGCCACCAATTATGGGATAAGCTCTCTCCCAGTGTACCACCATCCCACCTCTCTCTCTCTCTATTAGGATAAGGCTTACTGTAAATCGTGTACTACTGTGAAAGCAAATGTCTGACATGGAAAAGGCCAGAATGTAATGTGAGAAGTACTATAAAGGTGGAGAAAATAAATTCAGAGGTGAAAAAATAATGACATGATTTACCTACGTAAATTAGCGCTACTTCTATGCTAATTCTTTTCATAAAGCATGTATTTCTGTAAAAGCAATTGTCTAACATGTAAATGGGTAATATGTTATGTTATAAGTAATCAAAAAGGTGAAAAAATAGAATCTGAGTTGAAAAAAGCATGAAAGACCAAGTTGTCACTTGGTAAATAAACGCTATTCTTATGCTAATTCTTTTCGTACAGCAAGTACATCTATAAAACTAATTGTATAACATGTAAGTGGGTTATATATTATAAGTAACCTAAAAGGTGAAAAAATAGAATCTGAGTTGAAAAAACATGACATAAAATAATCTCACTTGGTAAATAAGCGTTACTTTTATGCTAATTCTTGTCATAATGCCTCAAAATATGTACAAACAATTATGTAAAGTTGAAAAAGGTATGATGTAATTGTGGAAGTAGTATGGAACATGAAAAAATACAATAGCTGATGAAATAACGATGTTTGCTACCATCGGTGACATAATCGACCGATTTCCCTAGGGTCGCACAATGGTACATACCTTATTTCTCAGTTTTTTCTGTATAAAACCCAATATACTTGTGGTACACATATTTCCAACATATGAATACATGATAATAAACGTATACTGCATCAGTTCAGAGTACCCGTGCCGCCATAGAAAACGTACGGCGAAAAGACTACTCATAGAGCATGGCAGTACCTGTCAAACTTACCTGCTCCAGGTAAGCCATTTCTGAACCCAAGGGACACCTTTCTTTGTGATTTTCCTTAGTTTCTGACCAAAAACGAATGTTTGAGGGAAAAAAAAAAAAAATGGTCCAAAAAAAGCCGGGACTGGGGCGGACCAAAGCTCAGAAAACGTCGGGATTGGGCGGGTTAAAATACTCGATCCAGGTACCAGTACCTCCTTACCTGACTGGGTTTTCTAACAGGCTGGCACCAAGGAAAACGAGTTCTATGGGAGGGTAACTATTTCACACCACTCATAAATGATATTTATTTATTTACTTGGTACGAATTTATATGTAGTATGAGAGTATATTGGTTTTCAAACAGTAATATAGGCATTATAAGCATTGTTTCACTCACTAACTCATCACCAGACCTGACCTTCTTGTGCCACATTACCTGATCATCATTTCTGACTGTTTCTTCCTCTAATGCTATGTAAACTTTGTCCTCCACATTGTCATTGATTGGGTAATCATCTGGCCCTGCATGTCTTTATTGGCCAGGTCACTGGTAACAGGTGAATTGCCGAGACAATGGCGTGTGGGAGGGGGGGGGAGGTTATGCTGTGTAAGGCATTGTCCCTGCTTGGCATCTTGTAGAGGAATAGAGGAAGGTGTCCCGTGTATATGTACGAAAAATCACATGCAAAAATTGAAAATTGTACAAATTAGGGACCTTGCAATTGCACGACATACCAGTACGTCGTCGGGACTGGCAAATGCAAAATGTTGCAACGTACCCATACGTTGACAGGACGGGGCGGGTTAAAAGGTCAATGGGTAAATGTAACTCGTGGCCCAGTATTAGTTTTGCAGAAGTGTAGCCGGCAGACTCGTGGGATGCAGACCAACATGCCATCAGCAACGCAGGTAATTTCTGGTTCCAATCCATTTGTCCCTCCCTACAATACTTGGCCAGTTCTTGTCCCAGGGTCCAGTTGAATTTCTCCATCTGACTATGGCCTTGGGTCAACCTGGTCCTCTTGATCCCCAGTAACTTGCAGAGCTGACGGAACCCAGAAGATTCAAAGTTTCTACCCTGATCTGAATGTACCTCCTGTGGCATCCCAAAACAACAGAAAAACTGGTCAATAAACACCTGAGCATCAGTTGCAGCCTCTTGATTGGGGATGGTATAGGCTTCTCGCCACTTTGTGAAGAAGTCAATGGCGACACAAATATACCAGTTTCCTCTTTCAGTGAGTGGTCGAGGTCCAGCAGTATCCACCCCAACTCTTTCCATCAGAATCCACCCCAACTCTTTCCATCAGTGCACCCACCTGGTACAGCTGAAGATGGGCGCAACCACGTTTCTTGGGTCAGTTCTTGGCACAACATACATCACAGGCCCAACAGCACTTTTCAACGTCCTGATGCACGCCAGTCCAGTAGAACCTCTGTCGCAGCTGACTTACAGTTTACTTCACTCCCAAGTGCCTACTAGTGATCAGGATGACACTCATCCAAGATCTTGGACCTCATTTTCATTGGAACCACCAGGTGCCAATACTTGTTGAAGCCATCAGGTGTCTCCCACTGACTCTCCATTGTCTGTTGTTCAAACGAAGAAGGTCCCACTGACTCCAGTAGCTCTTAGTCACAGTGCTGATACTGGAAACTCTTCCCAAGATGGTTACACTGTACTCTACTGCAGCCACTCTAGCATTGGTTGTAAATCTGATCCTCCACCTGCATCCTCTTCAGATCATCAACTGACACTGGCTCTGTCACCGCAGTACTGCTGCATTTCTTGCTATGCTCTTCTTTTTTGTTACACTGCAGACATTCTTGGTCACAAGGCCGATGACTCAGGCTGTCAGCAGTGCCATGTGCCCGCCCAGGACAGTGCTGAACCTCATAGTTGTGCTGATCAGTCTTCTCAAGCCAGCATGCCAGTTGTCCTTCTGGATTCTTTAACATCTTCTGCCACTTGAGTGCCATGTGGTCCGTCCTGATGATGAAGTAGGACCCATACAAGTAGGGATGGAAGAAATCAAGGCTCTTCATCACTACAAAGAGCTTCTTACAAGTCTTACAGAAGATGCTCTCTGGTAGGCTGAGGTTCTTGCTGTAATAAGCCACCACATGCTCTTTTTCATCCTTCTTTTGCAACAGGACTCCACCAATACCTTGGTCACAAGCATCAGAATCCAGGATGAATGGCTGACTCTGATCTGGATATGGTAACACTGGAGAGCTCGTCAACGCATGCTTGAGCTCACTGAAGGCATTCTGAGTCACTACAGTCCACGTAAACTTTTGCTTCTTCCCCAACAACTTGTGCAAAGGTGCAACTGTTGTTGCAAAGTCCTTGATAAAATGCCGATAGTAGGTGCACAATCCCAGGAAACTCCATAATTCCTGTACACAAGTTGAAATAACCTATTTTTCCACAGCTGCCACCTTCTCTGGGTTAGTGCGGATGCTGCCAACGCCTACAATGTGTCCCAGGTACTTCACTTCCTTCTGGAACAGGTAGCACTTCTTGGGGTTTAGCTTGAGATGCACTGTTCAAATCCTGATGAGCAACTCTGCCAGGCTTTCCAATTCCTGTTCAGTAGTCGATCCACAGATTACATCATCCAGATATATAAGAGCTGTCTGCCAGTGCAGGCCTTCCAGTATACAATCCAAGAGATGCTCAAAAATAGCTGGGGCATTGCATAGGATAAATGGCATCACTTTAAACTGCCATAAACCCCTTTCTATCTATCTATCTATTGCCTGACGCCTTAATCCCGTAAGAGGTGGCCACAAACAAATCACCTCCATGTCGCCCTGTCCCCCACCATTTCATTGCCCTTCACCCAGCTCACTCCCCCCTCTCCCATATAACCCCACTTCATCCCTCCATCTCATCCTTGGCTTCCCCCTCCCTCTCCCCCCCTCCACCTCACTCACACTCTCCTTGTCAGTCTCTCACTCTTCATCCTCTCCATATGTCCAAATCACCTTAGTGAGTTTCTCCTAACTCTTCCTATCACATCGACATCGACACCACAAGGATCCTTCACTTCCTCGTTTGTCAATCTGTCTTTCCATGTGACTCCACACGCTCCTCTCAAATAACTCATTTCCACTGCTCTCACTCTTTCTGTCTCTTCAACAAGGTCCAAGCTTCACTTCCATACGTTAAAGTTGGCATCACAATACTGTCATGTTGCAGCTTTTTCACTTCCATGCTCATGTACCCGTTTCTTATCACTGCTTTCGAGGAATCAGCAACCTTTCTTCCCTGATGCACGCTTTCAAGGACTTCACCTTCTAAACTTCCATCCTTACTCATCACACTACCCAAGTACGAAAATGCACTCACATTTTTCATTTCCTCTTTATCCAGCCTCACTGTACATTCACTGACTTCACATCTCTCAAAGACCATAACTCTCCCTATATTCACCTTATGATTCCGCTCCTTACTCACTCTCTGAAACTTAACCACCAAGCCTTGTAGCCCCCCTTCCTCTTCACTTAATAACACAGTATCATCTGCAAACAACAGTACATGGAGTTTCCAAACATTGCCCTCTCTCACTAGGGCCAGTCCAACATCCACTGCCCTACCTTATATCTCTTTTATAACCCCATCCATATACAGATTGAACAACATGGAGACATGACACATCCTTGTTTTAATCCAACCTTCAAATAGATAAAATCACTTAGTTCACTATCCACAAGCACTGCAGCCTTTGCATCCTTATACATACTCTTCGTGGCCTTGAACAGCTTCCCATCTGCTCCGTATATTCTTAATACTTTCCACAATCCTTGTCTATCCACCCTGTCATATGCGCTCTCCAAATCCATGAAGGCCACATATAACTTCTCTCCCTTCTCTAGAAAGTTTTCCACTAAAGCTCTAAGAATGAATATCAGATCTACACAACCTCTTCCCTCTATAAAACCGTCCTGTTCTTCTCCATTTAATTCTTATATTTTATCCTTAAGTCAGTCCATACGTAACCTACCATATACTTTTCTTAATACACTAAGAAAACAAATGCCCATATGATTACTACAGACTTCTTTTTCCCCTTTCCTTTGTACAGGGAAATAATTATAAATGACTTCCAACCCTCTGGGCCTCTACCTTCCTCCCAAGCCAGTCTGCACATTTTCTATATCCATTATACTACTGTCTCTCCCGCATGTTTCAGCATTTCACCACACCCTTCATCAATTCCTGGGCCTTTCCCCATTTTAACTTTCTTCAGTGCTTCCACAACTTCCATCCTACTGATTTCTTCCTCTTTTCTCGCATCCCTCCTTCTCCCAGCCATTCCCCAGCCACTTATACATGCATTACTTTCATTCTTTCTGTTCACCAATTTTTAAAGTGTTCTCTCCATCTGCTCACTTTTTCTCCCTTCTCCACGAGTAATGTACCATTTTTTATGTCTCACTCCCTAACTAACTCCTTTTGCTCCCTGTCTAACTTTCTTTACCTCTTTCTAGAACATTTTCTTACACTCCCTCCACTTTACATTCATGTTCCTTCCAAATTCTTACTGTCTCTTCCTAATCTTTTCACCTTTCTCTTTTTCTCTAAGTATAACTGTCTCTTCTGTCTCTCAACTTTTTCCACACCCCTGTTTCTCATCCACACTTTCTTTTGTGCCACAGCCTCTCTCCCCTTTTCAGTCCACCATGCTGCTCCCTGCACCCCCTTTAGTCTTCTCTTCACCCCACACACCACCTCACATGCTGCACAGATTTCTTCTGTGAACACCTTGCACATTCCCTCGACGTCCCCCATCTCCATAAACTCGCCCGAAAGAAAAGACTGTTTTCTCTATGTCCTTCTGTATGACCTCGACCTGATGATATCCTGCCTTCGTGTCTAGCGTGAAGAACCACTTGGCACCTGACAGAGCATCCAGGGTGTCATCAATTCTTGTCACTGTCACTTCATTCAGGGCTCAGTAATTTACACAGCACGTTACTGAGCCATCTTTTTTCTTTACCAGAACCCTTGCTGATGCCCAAGGACTGCTGGGCTTTTCTATTACTCCTTGTCTCTGAAGAGCCTCCATCACCTCCATTTTTTCCTGTTTGTATGGCACCATCCTCTGCACTGACTGTTTAATTGGGCAGTGATTTCGGTGTCTATACAATGCTCCTCCAGATCAGTGCACCCTAGGTCTAGGTCACCAGTGGAAAAGACATCAGCAAACTTCATCAGCAACTGCCTCAACTTCAGCACTTGCGAGTCATCTAGTCATTGGCAACTCCATGAAAGTAGGTCTTGTAAGTGGTCTGGGAGATATCCATCTTCACTGACTACACTCTTTTTACAGGCTTCCTCTGATGCAATTCAGGGTCCACTCCCTGGCATAGGCCCACAATTTCTCCCTCGTTGATCTTCTATGGCTCTCGGGAGATTTTGGGTGTCACAACCAACACCTCACTTGCACCTGTTTCCACCAAAATTCTCCTCACCATCACTCAAGCCTTCGTCTTTCCATGTGACTCCACTACCCCTAGACAGCTGTCAGAAGAACTACTCATCCTGCACTGGAGCAACAGCTCTGATTTTGGGGGTATCATTATAGTGCAAAGCACCCTCACCTTGCCACCACAACTGGTACATCTCACTGCCATGAAGGCAAACTGACTTTCTTCGAATCCTCAGCTTTATGGAGCAGAAGTTCAGCTCACAACCCATGGGTATCAGATAGTCCAGACCAAGAAGACAAGGATCCTCCATCTCAGCTACATAGATTGGAAGCATGGCCTCTTGCCATACCACCTCAATCTGGACATCCAAGGGTCCTCTCAGTTCTGTGCAGTGCCCAGTTACTCCACACAATTGCTCTAGTGACTCAGGCGGATACCGATGGTGTAACACATCAGGCCTCACTAAAGTCTTCTCTGAGGCTGAATCAATCACCAAGGAACACTTCATGCCGTCCTGTCTTCTGTCTATTCGCACACTGTTAATCGAAGTTCTTTTGCATTCTCTCAGTAGTAAGGGTACTTGGGAAAAGCTGGCTGGTGGTTGCCCCTTACCACCAGCCTCCACTAGTTTTCCACTTCTTTCTGGTCTTCTGCAACCTTTTTCTTATCCTACTTTTTCTTCTTTCGACACCCAGAATTGAAGTCTCCCACCTCACTACATGTCCAACACCCATGCATTGCAATTGCAGATTTCCTTGCACTGCTCTGTTCCTGTTCCTTTTTCCATTTGTAACAATCCTTCTTCTTGTGTCGCAGCTTCCTGCAGAACCAGCAACCTCCTTTGGTCTTCTCCTGTTCTGTCTTGCACTTGTAGCAGTCATCTTTCCTATGTCCTTGCCTTTCAGAGTAGTACCAACTTCCTTCAAAATTTTTTGCTTCATGTATCTGCCCCTTTCTTGCCTTGAATCTCACACTACGACCTGCCTGAAAAGTGGATGTATTGGACCTGACATAGTACTCAAATTCTAGAGCCCTTGCTAGTGCTTCTTGCATGCTTCTGGGTTGTGCCTGCTTCACTTGAACTTTCAACTCTGTGCTATCAAGAGTGTCGATGAACATGTCTCTCAGAAGAATTGATAACAGGTTAGGTGCTTCTCCAGGGTGTACCTTGTGTGCAATACTTTCCAGGTCATGAGCAAACTGCCGTAGGGAGTTGCCTCGAGCCCATACACAGCTCTCGAATTTTGCTCTGTAAACCTCAGTCTGGTACATGGTCCCGTATCTGTGCTCCAGTACTTCTACTAAGGACTGATAACTGTTCCTCTCCTCTACTGACATATGACCCAGAATTTCCACTGTGGCACCCTTGAGGCTAGTAGCAAGCTGTACTGTCCTTTGCCTATCATCCAAATCATTCTGATCAGCAGGTAACTCAAACTGCGCATGGTAAGCTTCCCAAGATATCTTGCCATGAAATTCCTGAGGTTCCTTTTTAATTGGACCCCCCCCATTATTGCCATGCACTTTACTGATTTGGGGCCTAAAAACTAGGGCCTCATAATTAAGACCAGGACTTAAAACTTCTACATTCTGATTATTCAACCCTCTTGTTACCTTTAGATGCTTGGGATCCATCAAGATTCACTATATACTGTCCATTCTTTTCATATGCTCCCTATACACTAACCTAAGGCTTGTGTTGCAATATTTCTCTACAGCCTCAATTTTCTCACTAATCTTCACATGACTGACTACTTGCTTCAACTGGTTATCTACATGTTGTCTGCACTCCACCACTATTCTCTCACTAATCTTCAGCTGGTTGTCTACTTGCTATTTGCACTCCATCAATATTCCTCCATTGATCTTCAGCTGGTTGTCTACTTGCTGTCTGCATTCCAGCACATTGTTGATTACCTTATACTTCTGTTGCCATAGCTCAGTGTATACTTCCTCCTTCAACTCTTGTTGTTCTTCCTTCATTTCCCCCATTAAGACTCTAGCTGTCCTTGCATCCTCAGTTGTAGCTCCCTCATTTGTTCCAGCAATGTCTTTAACCCTTATCTGCCGGTTGACGTGTATGCACGACAGGATTCAGGGTGCGCAGGGCCGCTGGTTGCCTTGCTATACCGCACTCACCTTCCCGCCACTGTTTGAGTGCGGGACAGTTTTCTGTGATACCTGCAGGGTAGGTAGGACCCACAGGTACCCTGCGGTTGTGCTGTTCAGTCTGTACTCGGCAATGGTAGCGAGAGGAACCATGTCATCTTCCTCAACGTCGTTCGATTCTGTAACACCGCATGAAGGGCCGATCGCCTCATCGATCCCCGTTAAAGTCATGCCCTTTGTGCCAGGGAAAGGGCATAGTGATAGTGCCATAGGATGTGCCCTAGACGAAACTGTGTCATCTCGAACACTGAGTGAGAGTACGTCATCAGAGGGCAAACAAAACTACCACGTGGAGAGCGAGCTCTCTCGCCCTCTATCCCCTACTCGCTCTCCAATGCCAGAGAGGGCTCTCCGAATTCTACAGGAGGAAGGGAGAGCCTACGACAGCGATGATTTTGCTGATGAGGAGGCGGTAGATGACCAAGGATATCGGGAAAGTGGCCATGGACCTGGCGGACATCTGCAGAAAAAATGCCACAGAGCCATTTCCCCCACACTCTCACCACCTGCTCGCCGACGTATCTTCCTCCACCGCTCCCCCACACCTCAGCCTACCACTTCAAGGGCAGAATCACCTCAACCAGGCCTTTCAGGAGTTGTATTGCCTAGATGGGAGCCATGTGATGATATGCAGCACCGAGCGTCTTCAAAGGAAAGTTCCGTGTCAGGTGAGTCATCACTCGCTTACTCCCCCACCTCTCCTTCTCCCTCTTCCTCTCCCTCTCCCTCTCCCTCTCCCTCTCCTCCCCTCCCCCCTGCCCGTGGCCGTGCACGTGGTCGTGCACGAGTGCTTGGAAAACGAAGTGCAACTGCCAGACAGCCTGCTCTACCACGTGTGGGTAGAGTAGATACATTTGTGTGGGAGGATGGTGCCGGCTTTGAGCTGTCTGTGCCGGCATTTGATGAGGAGGGTGCAGGTGTGCAGGAGGATGCACTTCCTCCCAGGCCTTGGACTATTAGTAGTCTATTCAAGCAATTTTCACGACTGCAATTATGCAGTACCTGGTGGATGAAATTTAATTTTCACCAGGCTATGTGCGTGCGTTGGCTGGACGTACCTGCTAGCGAGAGCATGCACTTGTGTGAATGGTTACCTGTAGAGGTGGAGGAGATGTTTGTGTGACTCGCCCTGACCATGCTGATGGCACACGTAAAAAAACATGTGCTTCACGATTATTAGTCAGTGGATAAACTCGTTGGCACACCTGTCTTTGGAAAATACATGGTCCATGATAGGTACCTGGCAATCCTGAGGTTCCTACATTTCAATCAAAATTACAGGCCTGCACCGAACGACAGGTTTTGGAAAATAAGACCAATCCTGACAATGCTGAAAGAGTCATTATCCAGGGTTTTCCGTCCGTTCCAGAAAGTGGTTATTGATGAGTCGCTGGTGTTATTCAGGGGCAGGCTTGCATTTATTCAGTATGTGCCATCAAAGCGTCACAGATTTGGCCTGAAATTCTTTGTGCTTTGTGACTGTACAACTGGATATGTGCTGGATGTAATAGTTTACTCGGCGACAGATGTTGATATACCTAGTGATGATCCTCATGGATTCTCTGCATCTGTAGTGAAAGTTCTGATGGAAAGATATTTCAACAGGCACCACATTCTGTACACCGATAATTATTACACAGCCCCGGTGTTGCTTGACCATGGTACTGGGTCCTGTGGAACTGTTAGGGCCAACAGAAAGAATTTCCTAGTATTTCCGGCAAATACTGAGAAAGGAGCCCTTCTGACAAAGAAATGTGGGACCATGGTAGCCCTTCTCTGGCATGATAAGAGACGGGTTAACATGTTGTCTAGAGTTCATAAGGCTGTGCTGGAGGATACTGGTAAAACAGACTACAGAACCAAGGAACCCATGGTAAAGCCAGATGCAGTCAATGATTATAATATCAACATGGTGGTTGATAAATCGAACATGCTAATTGGTGAGGTAGATTGCCTAGGTAAGTCCTGCAGGTGGTACAAGAAGGTGTTCTTACACCTTCTTGATATCGCCGTCCTGAAGAGTTTTATACTGTTCAAGGAGCTTGTCAGGAAACCTCTCTCTTTACGAGAGTTTGAGAGAGAGCTTGTACGCAAACTCCTTGAGCAATATTCAATTGCTCAGGTGACAGGTGCTAGGCGAGGGACAGCAGCTCCAGTTGACAGGCTCAGCTGTGCTGAGTATTTCTGGCGGCACAAGATTGTGGAGATAGGGAGAACAGCAGCAGATCGTCTGGCATACAGGTGGTGCCATGTCTGCCGCACAACCAAACGCCGTCCCCCAGCACGAAAAGAGACCTCGTACCAATGTGCAGAATGCAAGGTCCCCCTATGCCCCAAATGCTTCTCAGAGTATCACTCCGAGTGTGAGTACTGAGCAGGTGTGTGGGGAAGAGTATATAATGTACAGTAATGCACAAGTTTGTGTATTTTCATAAATGAGTGAAAAGTGTGAAAGTATGAGTGAAGTATAGTAAGTGCTAAGATTTAAGTCATTTATAATAAGTTCATCAAGTGCAAATAAGTTATTTATAGTAAGTGGAATACAGAAATTGATGCTGTGTATTAGATATTGGTTTGAAAATTATTGGAAATACTTTGCTTTTGCCGACGAGTTACCTGAAAGAAAACCACTTGTGAGCTGGCCACACAAAAAAATACCTGCTTGGCTATACCTAAATTATTTCACTCAATACTCAGGGAGATTATGCCAAATATTAGCATCAGTGTATCTGTGATGTGATGTGCAGTCACGCTTCCTAATTTGGACCCACCCCGAGCCAAGCCCAGAGCTGAGGGAGGCAGTAACCACGGCTCTTAAACGAACGCGTTTACTACCCCCCCCCCCAATTCTTCCCTCAATCCCCATCCCTCTCACTATCGCCATTCAACGATCATTCTATACCTTACTGCATTCCCTTCCACTCTCACCTCTTACTGAAACAATCATTTACTGAAGAGGACAGTGCTGGACGGAATTATATAGTAGATTTGGGAAAACATAGGGTATGAAAAAAAGTAAGACCTGAATATATTTATACGTCTCTTAATAAATTACCTCAAGGGAAATGTTTACTGAGGCTTGTTGAGGGGTATTACCAAAAGAGCATGTAAGATATACTCCCTTAGCTCTGGTCTTGGCTCGGGGTGGGTCTAAATTAGGGAGCGTAACTGTACAAATAATGTTCATTGTGTGAAACATTTCTATGATTTTCACTATAACCCTGAATAGTACAAAGCAGTATGATTTACAGTACAAATAATTGCCTCATACTCTACGAAAATGAGTGAAAGAGCAACAACATTTACTTGTCAAAGTGTAATTACGCATAATGGTGATGTACAGTGCAGTTCTAAGTGTCATAGTAAAGGGGAAATATGATTACTTACGGAAGAAGTGAGAACAGAAAAACGAGGTAAAGGAGAAATATTCCTTACGGAAAAAGTGAGTACAGAAAAACGATGATATATTTCCTTTCTCACACACCTATGGGGCATAGAGGCATTATGGAGCGGGTGGTATATCCCTGGGTGAGCCACATGAACCGGGTGAGGACTCATTCTCACGGCGGTGAGTAAGGAGCAGTGGAAAAAACGAGTGGAATCTTCTGCATTCCTTCCAAGGACGCACGGGCAGTGTTACAATCACCACTCCAGGCAGTGCTGCCAACGCTAGCTGGCTGGGCTGAGGCCGCAGCCAGTGGCGCGCGCTTGGAGCAGCGCGCCCAAACATGGAAAACCACTCGTCTTCAACTCATCCTTACTCATCGACGGGACCACCAAGAGACCGTGGGATACCATCATTGGAAAGAGGAAGAGTTATTGAGTCTTATGAACTTTTATTTGAATCTCTAGCTATTACAGTTTGTCAGATATGAGGGTTTGAAGTAAGGGTATTTTTTCCAAAATCTTGGAAATCGCCTGTAGGGAGGTGTGTGCCGCGGCCGGGAACCCCCCGGTGGCTAAGGGTTAAGAGTCATTCATACCGCTCTTTCTGTTCTTCTCTCTGCTTCTAGCTGTGTCTGCACACCCCCTTGTTCCATGTCGATGATAAGACTCACTGCCACACTTTTCTAAAGATTCACACTCCTGACACCGCAGTTATGTCCCCAACCCACACTGCCACAGGCTCCAACAGCAGTAATTCAGTATAGGAAGGACACTGCCCACCGGGTTGTTCTTCCTGTGGTCAGTCTTTCTGTGTGCAAAACAAGATCAGCTCAGGCGTCTAAACAAACACTGGCTTCTTAAGTTCGTTGTCTTTATTTTCCAGATAATTAAGCTTAATGCTTGCCACCAATACTGCACTGTTTTCACAAGTACCGGAGATATACAATCTTCACTGCATTAACACTGAACTAAACTCAAACTGAACTGAAGCGAAACTAACTCCCCTAGGCTCTTCCATCTCCATATATAGCCTCGAAACTTCTGGTTTACTCTTTATCCTACAGTTACCAAATCAGAGGCATCCAAATCACGACAGAGTTTTCTTGCACTGCATACCACTAAATTATTTAGCATACAGACTGAGATAAAATTACATAATTAAACAAAAAATCACACAAATGAAACTTTATAGAGAAAAGGAGCACAAAAATGAATGTACAACTTACAAAATAACTCTGCTCACAATAGCAGGCTAACTGGCAACTCTGACACGTAGCTGAATAGTCCAAGAAATACTGAGAACATTCCACTATATCCCATCTAACAAATCCTGCTTCTCAACAATATATTACATAGATAGCAAAAATAATTATTTTATGGAGATTCTTCTGTTAAGGTTTCCTAATGTGTAACTGCTGTTTCAGTCAGTGTGACCTTACTGTCTTCTTTAAAACTTGCTACATATCAACGGTTACTCAGCTACAAAACAACAAGAACTTCCGTCAAGTTAAAGTGGATAAATTAAAGAGAACCTTATTTTATGATAGACTTGAATGGTGAGTGACTTGAAGCATGACTCGTTGGACTGGGCAAATTTGGGCTTTCTAGACATAGCTACTCCTCACCATGCCGTAAGGTGGGAAAGGACCCCCCCCTGGGGGTAGGTTTTTTTTTTCAAGAATACTCCCCCAGTATCCCTCCTTGTCGTAAAAGGCGACTAAAAGGGTTGGCGGAGGGTTAGTGCCCCTCCCCGGAAAACAACTAACTAAAAAGACAAACAATAAGCCTCAGACAAGGACTGACCAAAAGATGACGACCAAGGACCGGACAAAGGACATGGTAATAGTTACTTGGAATGTAAGGGGAGCGAATGATGAGGTGAAAGAGAGAGAGATTGTCCAGGTGCTTGAGGGTGTGAAAGTTAATGTATGCGGAATAACTGAAATGAAATGGAGAGGCGAGAGTGTGAGAGAATGGGAGTATGGATGGGGTATATGTGCAGCAGTAGGTGAGAATGAGAGGGCAAAAGGAGTATGTATAGTTGTGAGTAAAAGATGGAAGAAGAGCATAAGAGAGTATGGATCAGTTGGGTCAAGGATTGTGTGGGTAAGATTGAAAGTTGGAATACAAATGTGGGCAATTGTGTGTGTGTATGCGCCAATGCAAGATCGTGCAAGCACAGTGAGAGAAGAGTTCTGGACAAATGTGGAAGTGTGCATGGAAAAGTTTGGAAGGAATGAGAGAGTGTTTTTGACCGGTGATGTGAATGGTAAAGTAGGGAATGTGAAGGTGGATGGAATAGTTGGTGAGTGGGGTGTGCCTGCTGAGATAGATGAGAATGGCAGTGCGTTAGTGGACATTTGTGCTGGGAGGGGGTTGGTGTTAGCCAATACCCTCTTCAGGGACAAAATGATCCACAGTTATACATGGCGAGTGATGAGAAGAGTGGATGGTGAACTGAATGAAAGAAAGGCAATGATTGATTATGTGTGTGTGGATGAAAGGATGCAAAAATATGTAATGGATGCAAGAGCTTATAGAGGCTGGGGGAGTGGACTTTCTGACCACTACTTGGTGGTGGCCAAATTCAAGATCCAATTACAATGGAGAAATAGAAGAAGGGAAGGACGGGAAGAAGGAGTATTTGTAAGGAGAGTGGAAAGGTTACAAGAGGATGAGAAAAAGGCAGAGTATAAGAGAGAAGTGGAGGAACGATTGGGCAAATATGAATTGGAGCAGATGGGGGACGTGGAAGGTGTGTGCAGGATATTTACAGAAGAAATATGTGCAGCATGTGATGCGGTGTGCGGGATGAAGAGAAGACGGAGGGTGTGCAAGGAACAGCGTGGTGGAATGAAGAGGTGAGACAGGCTGTGGCACAAAAGAAGAAAGCATATAATGAATTGATGAGAAATACGGGCGTGGAAGAAGTTGAGAGACGGAAGAGAGAGTTATATGTAGAAAGAAAGAGAGAGGTGAAAAGATTAGTAAGAGAGAGTAAGGAGAAAGCGGATAAGGAATTTGGAAGGAACTTGAGTGTAAAGTGGAAGGACTGTAAGAAAATGTTCTGGGAAGAGGTAACAAGAGTAAGACGTGGAAGTGAAGTTAGCAGGGGAGTGAAAGATAAAAATGATAGATTACTAGTGGAGAAGGGAGAAAAAGTGAGCAGATGGAGAGAACACTTTAAGGAATTGTTGAACATGGAGGATGGAAGTAATGCGAGTATAAGTGGCTGGGGAATGGCTGGGAGAAGAAGGGAGGTGAGAAGACAGGAAGAAATCAGTAGGATAGAAGTTGTGGAAGCAATGAAGAAACTTAAATTGGGGAAAGCCCCAGGACTTGATGGAGTGTGTGGTGAAATGCTGAAGTATGGGGGAGAGATAGTAGTAGAATGGATGTGGAAAATGTGCAGATTGGCCTGGGAGGAAGGTAGAGTCCCGGAGAAGTGGAAGTCAGGTATAATTATTCCCTTGTACAAAGGAAAAGGGGAAAAAGAAGTGTGTGGTAATCATAAAGGCATCTGTCTTCTTAGTATAATAGGAAAAGTTTATGCTAGGATACTTATTGACAGAGTTAGAGAAAGAACAGAGTAATTAGTTGGAGAAGAACAGGGAGGCTTTAGGAATGGAAGAGGTTGTGTAGATCAGATATTCATTCTAGAGAAGGGAAAGAAGTTGTATGCGGCTTTCATGGATTTGAAGAAAGCATATGACAGGGTGGATAGACAAGGATTGTGGAAAGTATTAAGAATATATGGAGTAGATAAGAAGTTGTTGAATGCTGTGAAGAGTATGTATGATGGTGCTAAGGCTGCAATGCGTGTGGATGGTGAACTGAGTGAATTTTTCTCTTTGAAGGTTGGGTTGAAACAGGGATGTGTCATGACTCCATGGTTGTTCAATCTGTACATGGATGGGGTTTGAGAGAGGTGAAGTCATTGAATGTACAGTGAGATTGGATGGTGAGGAATTGGAAAATGTGAGTACGTTTAAGTACTTGGGTAATGTGATGAGTAAGGATGGAGGTTTGGAGGGTGAAGTGCTTGAAAGGGTACAGCAGGGAAGAACGGTTGCTGGTTCCTTGAAAGCAGTGATAAGAAGCAGGGAAGTGAGCATGGAAGTGAAAAAGTTACTACATGACAGTATTGTGATACCAACTCTAACGTATGGAAGTGAAGCTTGGACGTTGCTGGAGGACACAAGTCAAGATTGAGAGCAGTGGAAATGAGTTATGAGAAGCCTGTGGAGTCACATGGAGAGACAGGCTGACAAATGAGGATATAAAGGAGCGTTGTGATGTGGATGTGATAGGAAGCTTTAGGAGGAATACACTGAGGTGGTTTGGCTATGTGGAGAGGATGGAGGGTGAAAGACTGACGAAGAGAATGTATGTGAGTGAGGTGGAGAGGGGAAAAGGGAGGGGGAGGCCGAGGATGAGATGGGGGGATGGGGTGGAGAGGTATATGAGAGAGGGGTGTGTGAGTTGGGAGCGAGGCAGTGAAATGGCGGGGGACAGAGCGATGTGGAGGCGATTTGTTTGTGGCCACCCCGAACGGGATTGAGGCTTCTGGCAATATATATATATATATATATATATATATATATATATATATATATATATATATATATATATATATATATATATATATATGTGGGTGGTCCATGGTCATATACAGAAATTTCACATAGCATACATTGCATACATTGATACAGACAATGCCCTTAACCCGTCACGTCCCGAGCCTTTCCGCACCTATGACATCCCCCAGTCCAGAGCCTTTTTGGAAAAATTTTTTTTCTTATAAAACTTCCGCTTAGGTAGAGAAACTATGGAAAATCTTGAAGAAAGTGGTCTCTGCGGTCTATAAGTGGTCTATACAGGTGCGGTTTCCCCCCGCAGGTATCGTATTCTGTAATGGGCTGGATATGCGTTAACGTTTTCTATGGTAAGGAATAATGGGACAAACAACACACAACACCTCTACATTTATTGAATTTGAACTAATAAACAATAACAGTAACAATATAATGGATTTCAGACACATATATAGGAAAAATAAGCATTGTACCATCGCGCGAGCATAGCGAGTTAGGTCCGAGTCGTATCATGCTATATGCTAATTTTCTGTTATGAGTCTACCGATCATTTTTTCTACTTGTATACTTCTGTTTCAATGATAATTTACCAATTACAACTGTTTGTAAGTGATTTCAGATGTTTTCATTCATTATGATTACATGCAGCATAAGTTTAGCGCACATCAGCTTAGTAAGCGCACTCGCTATGACTCGTAATTCAACATACCAAATTGTTTTATCACTTTCCAATTATTTTCCCATTTACATAGAACTTTTCCCCCCACCACTGTGAAGGTTTTCAATTATTTTCATTCATTACGAGGGCATTTAGCGATATGCTAGCGCCTGTTCACGTAGCAACCACGATCTCAAACACTCGTGTTTCATCATCTACTTTATTTATTCACTCCAATTATATTTTCCCACTTACATTACACACGTTTACACCCCTCCAATGCACTGTACATACTTACTGCCATTATTTATTCAAGTGAGCGTGAAAATATCGCCTGAAAATACCCTCGCAAGGAATGTTACGTCATACATAATATTCACACACTTATATACTAATTCATTCACACACTTATATACTAATTATTCACTTTATCACTTGCTGACTTTTATTTTGACTAATACGTGCCTTATTCTTTCGACTAAGCGTCAGGAAATCTTATCTTTATAGACACGCTATGAATATTTGACTTAGGATATCATATACAATAATTTGAACTTATATTATACCCGTAAGAATGTCACATAATAGAAAATATATAATAAGGGGCCGTATTTATTGCACTGAGCGACAGAATATCGCATCAAACAACCCTCTCTATGTAAGTTTCAACTTAGGGCAGATTTATATACTTACACCCAATGTTATCACTTATGTTCTACCCGTAGGCACTTTATACTAATATTTGGCGATCCACATGACTGATATTTTCACAGAGCGTCTGTCTGTCGCATTTACATCATAATTTCAGCGTCCTTTCGCATTCACACCATGCTAAAATTGCAGCAACGTGTGATATTCACTAAAACATGGGTGAATACACAGACCCACGTCACACTGCACGCACTCATAGCGGGTGTCCTTCCTCTGTGTCGTGAGTCTCACCTGGGAATGACTGCACACGTGACACCTGCGCTGGGGCCTAGGTCTGTTGGGCTGGGGCAGGATAGGAGTGGGGAAATGGCGGGCGGATATTCTCTGGGGAGTGTGGGTAATATGGGCAGTGCGGGGGCGCTGTTGGGGCCTTTCAACAGCATACTTTGCAAAGATTTCTCGTGTGAGCTCCCTCACAAACCCTTCAAAGGTTTCCTGAACTCCTGTGGTCATGGCGTGAAGGTGGTGGCAATTCAGAGCAGTGATATCTAGCAAGTGAAAGAACAGTTTTTATACCACTTCATCGTGGTCCTGGCACACTCTACCGTCGATATCATGGAGTCTGACTGGTCCACGAGGCGCATGTTTATATTATAGTCCATGACACATTCAGGTTTCCAAACACGACGCCTGCTCTCGCTATGGTAATCAACAGAATCAGTACGGTGCATCAAGGGGCGGTGAACCGTGGACAAGAGGCTTACTTCTCTGTTGTGGTTCCACATTGTTGCAAGGATGTTGTTTGCTTTGAAGAAGACAACCTCACTCCTTGCAAGTTTCCGCCCTACCTTGACCATGTGACGCCGGTTCACCTTTACGGTTCCACAGACTCCAGTTTCATGTCTGTGAAGATAACGAGCGAGAAGAGGGCTAGTGTACCAGTTGTCGAGATAGAGAACGTGACCACGATGAAGGTAGTCTTGTATCATCGTCTTTACCACTGCTCCCGAAAGTCCTATACTTCGATCTTCTATTATGTCTGTCTGTGCACCGGTGTACAAGACTATGTCTTGCACGTATCCAGTCCTACAGTCACACATAACAAAGATCTTGAACCCAAAACGGTGCCTTTTGCTGGGTATATACCGTCTGAATGAAATATTGCCTCTCCACAACACGAGACTCTCGTCTATGACGAGATCTCTATAGGGATAGAATGAGGATCGAAAGGTTTGCCTGAGGTGATCAAAGACCAGCCTAATTCGCCTCATTTTGTCCGTGTTGTTTGCATTTGCAGGGTCATTAGCATCATAAAAATGGAGGCGACTTAGAATTTGTTGAAACCGATTACGGCTCATCACTTGACCAAATATGGGGGTAAACATAACAGGGTCCGTAGTCCAGTAAGCAGGAATTCTATTTTTTCTTATTATACCCATCAAAAGGACAAGGGCAAAAAATAAGAACATTTCTGGAATGGAGACAGGGTAATCATAAATCATTGAATGCCTACTCCTTTTTCCCAATCTTTCACTTTCTAGCTGCTGGCCGCTTGCAAACAGGTTTGTTTGAAACACGATCTGATCTACGAAGGCCTCACTGAAAAACAGGTGGAAAAAATCCAACCTGCTTGAATTACAGTGAATACCTGGTGCAATGCAGCCAGATCGCCCTTGCTCAGTGAAGGGGTGAATGAGGGGAGAAAAATCACTCCCATCCTCCCAATCCCACGACACAAATCCCTCGTCCCCATCACCGCCTTCGTCTGGGTGGGGAGGAGATCCTGGTTGGGGAGGTTGGGGAGAAGGAGTACGGAGGGCTTCCCCACTGTCACTCCTCTTCCCTCTGCCTTTACCCTTTCCCTTTCCCTTACCCTTATGGCCTTGAGGAACATTAGGGGGCTGTGGGGATGAAATAGTTGAATATTGGGGAGCAGAAGACGTGCTGGGGAGTGGTTCCTCCCCACCTTCCCCCTCCATTACCACACCACGTGCTCTCTCATGCAACCTTGCTCGACCACGTGTTAGGGGATATTGGGGAGCATAAGACGTGCTTTGGAGTGGTTCCTCCCCACCTTCCCCCTCCCTCACAACCCCACGTGATAAGGAACGCACCCGCACTGGCCCACGTGATCCACTCTGCCGCCTCACACTGCGTAGGGACAGCAATGACTCACCCACCTCACTCTCACTTTCCCTGATCCCAGGAATGTCCATTTCACTCCCCACTCCCTCCACTTCACTTCCTACCGCCCCAAACAGAATGCTAGGCCCATACCTGCTTAGACGACGTGGTGTGCGCTCTGGGCCACGATGCGTAATCACCTCCCGCCCATACCACGTGGCAGCACGTCCCACGTCTCCGTCCTCGTCCTCGTCCTCGACCTCAAATTCTGCTTCCAAGGCACGCTTGGGATAGGGATATGACATACCACGTGCCTTCTTTGCCTCCTGCCCCTCTCTAGCAGCACGGTAAGTCACGTACTGCTGCTTCCTTGGTGACGGAACTTCCTCGTCACTGCTGGTGGTTTCTTCCTCCTCTGGCTGCACATAATCCTTGTCCATCTCCTCGTCATCCAGTGGGGAATCACTGTCGCCGGTAAAGGTGTCCAGGGCGACTTGAATTTCGCTCTCTGAGAGACCTCTCTTAGCCATGTCTGAGCAGGACCGTGGCTACCAGGTGAGTGGACGAGTGGCGGGCTAGCACGGGTCGCGCGGGGTCGCCGAGTGTCCCCGCCTGGTGGCAGGTAGGGGAAGGTCAGGCGAGGGTACGTACCGCAAATCAAGCGC